>NC_092827.1:38301598-38621598 GCF_039878825.1 Excalfactoria chinensis
TTTAACCCAGCTGATGTGATTATTTGATTATTTTTATTTTTTAAACAGGCTCACTTCAGTGCTGTGTATTTTTATTCCTTTCGGTCAATTGAATATAGCTCCTCGGTACACAAGAACAGTGTAGCAGAAATGCTAAGTCACAGCTTGAACCAGTGATTGAGTACCTGGTGGGAAGGCAGGGCCAGCCCAGGGGAGCTGAGGTGCATGCAGTCCACCTTAGTGACCAGAAGGTATGGAGCCAGGATACACCCCTTCCCAGGCCTCACGTTAGGGTTGTCAGTGGAAGTAAGGGTATCTTGCTGGAAATGCCTGTTTGTCTGAGGCCTTCTGAAGGTAAGAAGCTTCTTTCCTTTGTTTCTGTGCCCTTGACTGTTGCATTTGAGTATATCCTTATGTGCTGCAGCTTGAGACCTTGCTGCTCTGCTGTTGCTGCTGTGCTTTCCATTGCATTACAGACTCTATTTTAAAATAGCATACATTAATGTCCATTTTTGTAGCTGTTAACACTTCTGAAATAAAAGGTTAGTGTATGTTGTGCATTTTAGACTGTACTTGCCTAATGTGACAATGTTTTTCAGAAACTTGTTGTAAATACATAGGTTTGCTATTTGTGTAATCCCTCAGTTAAAAAAAATAAAATAATTCTTGTAATGATTTATGAGCATATGTGTTTCAAAGTGATTACTTCAGGCAGGATATATGTGTTTTCACATATTTCTGCTCTAGAAATGCAAAAGGCATCAAGGAGGGGTAGGAGTTTCTGTCTCATTTCCTTCAAAGAATGGGAGTACTTCATAAGAAAATATTAGAGGTAGTTTTGTAAAAGCAGACTTAAAAATCTGAAGGAAAAATTCGTCGTTCTTAGAGCATTACTTCTGAATAAAGAACCATTTTTCCCTTGAATCAAGCCAGGCTTACTATGTGCCAGCTTAATTGTAATCAGGCAATGATTTGAAAATTTACTCTCCTGAACTGATATAGAAGGGCTATCATAAGCTGGCAAATGGAAATGCGTTTACAACAACAAATGCCACTTTTACTGATTTGGTTTAGTTAGTTTATATTGGTGGTGGTTTCAATTTCTTATAGTGGGGAAGACGTACTGAGAATCATTGGAGTGATATTAAAATCTAAAGTACCTATAATTCTTCAGGGGTTACCAGAGGAAAAAAAATTGTTCTTTGTGAGGGTCTTTAATTCCACATTTGTCCCTAATTACCATGTGTGTAGGTTAGGAGTATAATCTCTCTAAATGCTTTTTAACCTAAGCTCTTTGGTTAGGTGGTATAAAACTGGCTTACAGAAATTTATTATTCTAGTGTACAGAAATGAATGGCAATTCATGGCAAATATCCACAATAGTATCAGCAGATGGGATGGATGCCTACAACGGTATAAATGAGAATACCTCACTCAACTATATCTATCTATAACTTATTTTCAAGTTAAGCAAGAAGTTCTTGTTTTGTTTTGCTCCCTTCTTAGAGTGGAGCTGATAGATTTAGAAAGATGAATACAGCTTTTGCGTAAGCTAATCTAGATATCAGTCCTCAAGTCTCTCATTTAAATTGCATGAAACAAGAAGGCACTGAAGGATAAGGAGACAAAAACATTGATCTGAAATTGAACCAGATTTATAAACAAGATTAAGATTAAGATTACAAGATTAAGATTACAATTAAAGTTGTATTCTCATATACAAAAAAGTGAATTTGCCAAATATATTTGGTTAAAGTACTTAAATTTCTATGATCATCTTTTTCACTGCATGTAGGACAGGTTTACTATACTAACTATGCTGTTTTCCCCTCCTGTGCTGATCATCTTTACTATTGTTTGGTGGAGGTGATTATAACAGAAGTGACTAACTTTTATTTTATGTTTTGTTTCTAACAGTTTACATGTTAGATAAATGACTATCAGTGACCATTTGACAAGTGCAAGAGGTGAAAAATGTTTACGTTCTGCATCAACCACTGTTTACTTGATTTGTACAATTTTTTGAGGATATTTTTAGCATAGCACTTTCCTGTGTGAAAGGATAAAAGGGCCACTAAATACATAGCAATGTTTTGTAATAGCATGTGATCATTCTTTGACTAAATTAAGATTAGTTAAGAAGTAGTGTGAACTACTTCTGCTAGCATGTGACCTTTGTAAAAGTATGGGGTGAGGATCTTCACAAAATTACCTATTCAAGTTATTGAATTCATCCCTGTTGGGCTCCTTGGGGCAGGTGGTGTGCTGATAATTACCAGAGTTGGCAAGAAAAAGTGCAACTGCTAAGGCAGCAAGGGACTAAGACTACCATTTTACACTGGGAGCTTGGAAAGTGAAGATTGAAAACTGAGATACAGGAAGGAATGAAGGGATGGCAGCCTATGCTTACTATGAGGCAAAAATGCTGAGGTATTTCAATGATGGTGACTACATGTTTTTTCTGTATGGAAAATACATGGTGTTTGTGATTTCTCTTGAGTGTTGTGAGTTCTGTGCTTCCACTTCTTAACAAAGCATACATAACGTATGTTTGAAAAACGTAACTTTTAATTATTCTGCTTTGCTTATTTCTATTTCCACCTTCAGAAACATGACATTCAAAGTAGCTAGGGAAAGATGTGTGAGAAGTCAACTCTTTTTATTATATAATTACATTTTATTATCATTTAGGATCTTTAGTGCTTTAATAAGAGTACCTTTGTAATTAATTACCACTGGTTATAAAATACCTCTGTAACTGTCATGAATTGAACAAGAATGAGCTGAAAGTTGGCTGAAACACTTATTATTCAACATATATGAATGATAAGCAGAATGGAAAACTGTTGATATGTTGTCTCTAGCATATTTAAGCATTAATTTATGTTGTCCTTTTAAAAATTGACTATGTGAATCAGTACGTTAAAGGATGAAAGAGTGTTTCTTTGCCCCAGAAACAAAGACTCTTTTACTACTGTGTAACACTAACACACAAAACTTATCTATTAAGTCAGAAGGACAGATATTCTTAAATGTAAGCATAATTAAGTGCAGTTTTCTTTGGAACAAGTGTAATTGCAGAATCACATAGAGCCAACAAGGTTGGAAAAAACCTCTAAGATCATCCAGTCCTACTGTGCTCACTGGAAATAATGCAAGAGTGTAACTCTGGACTTACTTGGTTTACTGAAGTCTTTAGATGTTCACGATTTGGCATAAACTTAGATCATCCTGTTTGTAAGTGACATTGGATATATTACACTTTACCTTAGTTTTTCTGTGTGCAATCTTGAACTTCTGAATTCCTAGTGTTATATTTCATATGAAGTTACTGAATGGAACATTATACCTAGGAACTTTCATGTAAAAATCTAATGTTCCTTTGCACATTGTCACTTTTGGACTGTGTGGTAAATGGCGTAGAGGTACTTAAAGATCACTGTTCAGTCAGGCAGAGTTTTTCTTCTGTGAATTTGGTTTTCTGTTTTCAGAGCAAAGGTATTCATGTTTGTAGAAGTGTAGCGTTATTAGGTCTTGCATTTATTCCAAACTTCTTAATGGTAGGAAATAGTTTTCACTGTGTGTTAATCCTGTTGTTTGCTTTTTTATTATCTCTTTCTAGTCCCTTTTACTCCCTTCTATATATAATCTAAGCTAAGATCTAGCATATCTGCCATCCACATATCCTCTGGGAAAGCAGTATTGTAAGTTGCAAATTATCCAGGAATCTCCTATAGGATAAATTTCTGGTCCAGGTATAAGATAGATGAACCAGAAATCAAGTGTCACTGGACCTGGTGCTCACCAGTGAGGAAGAGATCATTACAGAGGTCAAGACTGATGGCAGTCTGGGCTGCAGAATCTGCATCCTATTTGAGTTTGTGATCTTGAGGAATATGGGCTTGATAAAGGGTGGATTCAGGACCTTGAATTTCCAGAATTTGAACTTCTGTCTGTTTTTAAGGAGTCATTAGTCAATCTGGGGGAAAGAAGGAAAAGTACAGGCAATGGAATCTGGAATTGGTAGCCTGAGAAGAATACTGGTATGCTGTCCAGACATGCAGAAGTGGGATCAGGAAAGCAAAGGCACAGGTGCAACACTGAGGGATGTGGCTTAATGATGGGACTGGGTAGGTCAGGTTGGTGGTTGGATTTGATTATTCTTTTTTTCCAATTTAGATGATTCTCTGACTCTGTGATCTCAAAGGAACATATATGTAAGGCTTAATCATACAGACTTTGGCATAAATAGATTGGAGATCATTCTTCATGAAAGGCATTTATTTCTCATAAATAATCTACCATTTGTGTTATGGATTCCCTTCCCCAGTAGTGTCGCACATAGCTATGCTGAAACAGACTCAACTGTCAACATACTGGTGAATTTTGCAAGTACATAGCAAATTCCAGTGGGATTTTTTTTTTTTTTCTCATTAAGTATGGCTGGGTAGATCGTTTCCTTTTTTATTTTTCTTTTGTATTGATTATAGAAAAATTATTTTCTGTGTTTGTGCAAGTGCTGTATTTCAATTCCATGGTTTTGTTTCAAATTTTGTATTCAACTTTGTTTTTCCCCTCTTTTTAAAACTATTTTTGTTTGCGTGAGTGTAGTAGAATTGGCAAAAGATGTTTCAAAGCCATAAAATATGCAGAAATATCTAGGATAATTCTG
Source organism: Excalfactoria chinensis (assembly GCF_039878825.1). Taxonomy (NCBI): domain Eukaryota; kingdom Metazoa; phylum Chordata; class Aves; order Galliformes; family Phasianidae; genus Excalfactoria; species Excalfactoria chinensis. Next base: position 38,306,250 of record NC_092827.1, read on the forward strand.
TACTTCCCTACTATGGAACAGTTTTGACAATTGAATTATTCAAGAAAACACTTCAGAAGGATTCGGTGTTTCTTTTGAGTTGATACCAATGTAAGTAACTTGCATGCTTCACAGCCATAAGAGTTCTCAGGTGCTCAGAGGAAGAGGTTTATTGTCAAGCTTATGAGTGGCATACTTGCTTTTGCTGAGGTAAATCATACAAACAGAAACAAGTGTGTAACCAACAAAGGTAGTATGAAAGCTACAGGCTTATTTTTAGTTTCTTATTTTGCACTGGCTATTAGAAATTACTGAAGTTATTTGATTGGCAGTGACAGACAAACTCATATTATTTGTTTACGGCAATGCAATGCCATCCATTAGCTTCATGGGAATAGGGAAATCTTGCTTGATAAGATTATAGTTTCCAAATGCTAGTAAACTTTTTTTCCAGACCTGAGTGCCAACCATCTGTTAAAGCATTTCTGCACAACTAGCCATCTGTTAAGTACTAAATCTTCTCTAGTACAGTGCATGTGTATATTTTTTTTTCCAAGAATATTTAATTTTTCTGCTTTGGCTGATATTGTAACAACAAATATGAATGTGTGTTATTCTTAACATGAAAACTCTTGCAATATGTGTACTGCAAATGGATAGCTTTTCATATATCTGATACCATTTACAGGCAAATATCCCATCAGATAAGAGAGAGATAACAGAAGATTGGTGCTTTATCTATTATCTAATTCAAAACACAAACTCTCTCTTATCTTGTGATACTCAAGATTAATAAATAATAGCTTTTCCTTCATTCATCTCACATTAACTGTGATGGAAATAATTTAGCAAGGTTTGGTTTTCATGCTCATGTAACACAAAGAAAACTGGAAAAAAAAAAAAAAAAAAGACTTATATGAAACTAAAAATGAATGTCCTGTACAGTTTAAAAAAAAAGAATAAATACACTGTTGTGTAATTTCTCTTGTGCCATTTGAGAATGTACTGTATTGCCTGTATTGAACTTCCTGAAGGTTTTGCTATTGGTGGTACTACAAGGAAGCTAGTTTATTATTCTGTTATTTCCTAGTTGGAGAAATGCAGAAGTATTTGTTGTTGATTTTACAAGTTATAAAATTTATGGTAACTTCAAATATAGTTATGAGTTGTAATTACCAAGAAACATAATGATAATTATTTGTGCCCCATAAAATTAACAAAAAGTTATCAACTTAATTACATTACTACTTTATTACATTACAATATAGCATTGTTATGTTACAAAGTAGATTATTTTCTAAAACTACAACTAGTCGGCAAAGCACAGTAAATATAAGAAACCTAATTTCAGTCAAGTGAGCTTTTGATGATTAGAAATTACTATAGAAACTGCAAATCAACAATTTTATTTTGGCAACAATAATGAGCACTTTGGATTATTTGTTTCATTCAAAAGGACAAATTAATATGAGAACATGTATTCCAGTTATGATATAACATTAGGCAAGAATGATTAAAATAATAATAATAATAATCCATTTATCAGGTCTCAGAGAATCCTCACAAATTTTCCTTGAGGCTATGATGTATAAAATTGCTGAAGTATGTTCTTACTGCTATCCATGTGCTCAAATGCTTTTTTCTATATAGACTGAAACAGTTGTGCAGCTCACATCTTGAAATTGCTTTTGAATCATTCTGATGTTTATACAGGCTTACTTAAGGTACTAGTATAAAGAGGGTATACACTTATGTTTATTAGCTTCAGCAAAAGATTTCCTTCAGTAGCCAAAAGGCAGAATATAACAGTGGAGAACAGGAATCCTTATTGCCCATGAAGCTAACCAAATCTAGCCTGTGTCCTAACTCAAAAACTGCATTCTCGGACTTCAGTGCTGTGCTGTGATTTTACAATTCTTTGTCACCAGGACCTTTATATTAAACTCCTGTCTCTGAATGCTTTCAGTAGATGTCAGATTCTTTCCCAGTTTAAGGACCAGACCTACACATGTGCACGGTACTCAGGCTGCTCATCAATTGTGTGACATGGCATCTTAGTCATTAGGTAGTGATTCCTGGATGAGCCCTGTCATGGTAGAGAAACTACTTTTAGGAGACAGTAGGTTTCATTTTATAGAACTTGAGATGACTGTGTTCTTACCCTATACCAGTATGGGTGGCTATTCTGATACATTTGCCTGTCACATAAACAAGTTTTTAAAATTTTTGATTGCTCAGGTAGCTGTTTGCATAGAGTTTCACGTGAATGTACTATATGGATCACTCATTTATGCCTGTTCAGAAACTTCAACTAATGGATCACTTTGCATTTAGTGACAGTTCTTACAACGAATGCATTGCTTTTGCACTTGCTATCCTGCCTGAAAGAGCCATCCCATAGGAACCCTCTGTATATACTTCTGATTCTGACAGCATCTTATTCTTTACTTGGGAAAGAAATATCAGTTCTCCCATTAATTACACACCTCTGGCACTTCTGATGGTTAAGATAATAAATGCCAGTAATCTTACTATCTCAGTCTTGCAAGATATTCTCAGGAATGTCTAACTAATCTTTTGTTGCAACATTCTGCAATAAAAGCCCATACGTTTCCCTTAGAAAACAGTTTCCATCATGTTGTGTTCTTACCCTCTGGCCTTGGTAGCAGGATGATGAGTGCACTGACTTTGCTATTACATCTGGAGTAATTATTTTAGAATGTAATAGGCAGGTATGCATACTCTTTGCATTCTAGTCCCATTTAAGTTTTTTAGATATTTTAGATTTCAGAGAAATTGAGTGATGTAGCATTAGTCTTGCTAAAAAATTATGAAAATGCACACTAAAATGATTACTAAGTTCCTGTTGTGCCTCTGACCTTCTACATTAAGCCCAAGCAATGTATTTAATGACCAACTACTTTTGGAGTATCTCAGAAAATTAGATAAAATACTCATTTAATTCTGCACAGAGCAATGACAGCTAACCATATCTTTTGTGTTACCATGTATTAGACCCCTACACTGTGAACATCTGTATACTGAATCTGCTTGATGTAAAGTAAGACTCCACTCTCAGCTGGTCAGAATGTACTTTTGCTGTACTCATTGCCAAGGCAAGTGGGTGTAGTTTTTATACCACATATGTGCACGCAGCATAAGTATGCCTCCAGGATAGCTATTTAGAGAAGTTTTTAGAGTATCTGGACTGATTCTCTCAAAAACCAGAAAGTCAGCTCTTTTCTTACTGGGACTGTGAATGTAGCAGTGGGTAAGAGGGTGTTTCTTGGATAATAATAAAGTAAACGTTACTAAACAACTATAAAAGAAAAAAAAAAAAGTGTTTATTAACTTGGAAAATGTTAACCTTTATTAATTAACTCATTAAGTTATTTCAACCAAAAATAGAAGAAAGAGACAATAGTCACTTTTAATGTTATGAGGATAAGTTGCCATGTTTTCGCATTGGTAAAACTCCTTTCTTTTCAAGTGTTACTGACAGTTTCCAACAGACTGGAATGAGGGGGAGGAGTGGAAGCCTGAAGTGTTCTAGGTGGCACAGCAGTTAAAAACCAAAGGAATGGAATCACTGGGCTGTTTTCCCTGGCTTATGCTTCTCTAGGGATAGAAAAGGGCACATATGAGTCAGGCCTATGTCTTTTTTCGACATGCAATTAGCAAACCTATCCATGCACTACTTTGATGTGGACTCTTGATCTAGTCAGTGGCTTTCCCCTCTGTCTCCTATGCCCCTGAATGATCTCTGTGGCCTTATACCCATCCTCTTCAGCTGTTATCTACTTCTCTACTAAACTTCCATTTCTGCTTCTCTTATGTTTTTAGCTTTAGACTGGTTTCCATAGCAATTATTCCATGGCTCAAAGAAATTCTTTGAAGATTTTGCCACAGACTTCCTTTAAAAATAAGTGGAAAGCTCCACTCCAATAGAAACCTTCTCATGAGAATATATCACAAATACAAGCAAACAATTAAACCCAAAAGATGTATTTCTCAAGACAAAAGTGCCAGTAAGAAGCATGGGCTCTTTAATTAACTTTACAGCATTTAGGCTATAATAGTGCCATGTAACATAGGAATATAGATGACACTGATCAGTAAGATAATGATCATAGTGACCAACTGAATTATATTTGCACCAATGTATTACAATGCATATCACAGAAGAAAGTACAATAAATTCCCCATTTCTTAAGTGTATGAAAGAACAATTAAAACAGATGAAGCTAGACAGATAACCCCCGTGTAAAATCAGCTGCCTCTGGTATTTATTTATTAATCAAATGTATCTTTTAATGTAGCTGTGAATTAAACAGAAATGAACAAAGGTTGAAGTCAAGAACAGTACATAGATCCTTCAGGCTACTACTTAACTGGCCAGAACAGAATCAATAACAAAGCTGTGAAAAGCCCAGTGACTTTCAAACAGTGACCTAACCAGTTGCAATGCAGAAATGGAAGAACTGGCCTAGAATAACAGGAAATTGGTTTATCTAAGCTGATAATCTGTTTCCAATGTCTTGGAAGAAATTATGGACTTCACTACTTCAAGTGTATTTGTGTGAAACCTTTTCTTTCACATCAGGTGAAAGAATGTCTTAATTCTAGGGTTTCCTCAGTCACTGTGATTTTTAACTTAAGATTATTACAGATGCTCAGGTGGTCTGTTGACTTTTTATTTAATCCATTACTGCAAATGAAGTACAGCTGTATGGGATTTCAGGTACTGCATTTCTAATCAATGTAGCTGCTGGCCCATGAGTATTCCCTTTCCTAAGACTTAAAGAGACCTGAATGACCTGTCACCTGGCTGTCCTTGTCTTTGGTACAGTGCAAGGAATGACAGAGACAGCTTTGAAAGTTGAAAAGATTTGTTGTTGCTGTCTCAGTAAGTTATCACTACAGATAGGAAGTTGGAAACTCCAAGATTTTGAGGAATGAAAAGAAGTTAAAGATTAGAGAAAATTCCCTCACATGCATAATATCTAAAAGGTGAACTATGTTCAGCTATCATCTCTCATTTCAGTTAAGTAGAAGTCAGGATGAGTTTGTCAGTGTATTTAGGCAGTCCAGAAAGAACTACACCATCGTATTACCAAAAAGATCTTTAGGATGTTTTGTGTATAAATACAATTCAATGAATTTCTGAAATAATTTTCAGTTTTGTGTTTCCTGTGGTTCTGTTATTTTATGCTATCATAAAGTATGTCCAAACACTCCAGAGTATGAAGTGATGGAAAAACATGTAGAGACTACAGCTAGAATGCTGGCATTTGTGGTTGAAACTGTGTTAAAAAATAAAACTAATTTATCCCTAAATGAACAACAACAACAAAAAAAAACCTGAATCCACGTGCACCAAATGAACAATATATTGGTATTTTCCTGATTGTATTTTAGTTCTGACATCTAATTTTACCCCAGGCCTAGTTTATGTTTTGCTATTCTGCAAACTTATAAACATGAAAATATTTATCTCACTGCAAACTTACAATTTTCTTGCATCTTAGTGCAAATTTCCTCTGGTTTTAATTTCATTGATCTGTCTTGAAATCAGTAAAAAAGAAAGCTTTACAGTTTATTGTACTATTTATCTAAGATTTTTGCTATTTCATTAGTTATCTCTGTTCCAAGCCCACAGCCTGATTGAGTTCTTAGTATAGGATGAGTTGGCACAATGACTACTCCAAATTTAAACTAAGAGAAAACATCTGACACTTCTGTATTCTCTTTTTATCTCAATCATACCTTCAAGAGCAGGCAAGCCCATCTGTATTATTCTTCTAGTTCAGTCTGAGAAAAAGTAAATGCACAAGCCCTGACTCTGCTTCTATGTGGATACATGTGAAACTTCATCCTTGTAACTGCAAATTCTCATTCCCTGACAGATTCATCACCCTGATGGCAACACTACCTCTTCTTCAACTGTCCTTGAGTAGTCCTTTTTGATCAAAATGATTGATAAGTTGATCAACATTATGATGTTTTTTAGCACAGATATTGTAATATGCAGTTTAATGATGGGTATGTTTGAAGACAAATTAGTACCAATCATGTGTTTGAATCCCTATTTTAAGATCATTATCCTTCTGATCTTTGAAGGCCTAATTATAAAGAACTCTTATTTTCTTGATAAGTAGGTGCTAAATTATTCTCAGCTTACCAAAGGCTCTTGATATCTATTTAATTTAGGGTAAATGAGCATGTACCTTTCTAGTTATTATAGGTTATCTTATTCATGGAAAATGCAAGTAGCAATAAGGTAGGGGATAATTTTCTAGAGAAAAGAGCACCAGATAATGGGGATTAAGTAAGAGAACAGGGGTGCCTTCTGTTTAGGTGTTTGAATGTTTGAGGCTGATGATTTAGTGGTTGAAATAGAGTTAGGGAACTTGATGTGTGAAGTAGTATGTCTTAGAGCAATCAGGAGCATGCAATTTCTGAGTAATGTAGGGGATCTCTGCCTGAAAATGCCTGTCTTTGATTTTGTTGAATGGAGTTCCACATCTTGCCAGGTGATGAACTGTTCATTTTTAGCAAAGGAAGAGGAAAAAAAAAATAATACTTTTGAAGTAAAAATGCTGTGCGATGCTACAATACAATATTTAATGCTGCACCTCCAACAAAATAAAGACTTTTCACTTCAGGATATCAAAATGAAATCCATGAGGCACCACACATTTCCATGTGTGGCTCTCTCTCAATAAAACAAAAATGTGAATTGACAGTTTATTGTCATTTTTAAAATTTCTCGCTTATATTAAATATATATTCAGTAAGTATATTTTGCTTTTCATAAGATGCTCATGAAGCTTCCTTAATTGCTTTATGTAATGGACTTATCAAAAGCCTTTATCAGAAGCTTCTTCAATTAACTAATGTTAATGGAGCACTTTAAAAATGAAAAATGCAGAATAAATGTTCTGTAGTATAGTTGCATAATTAGAAGTTCTTTTATTAACCTTTTTGTTAATAGTATCATTTAAAATGTTTTAACAGAAAAATTTATTTACAATCAGAATATTTAGGATTATATCTTGACTCAGTGGTGAAAACAACTTAAAAAAAATGTTAAAGAAATATATTTTAGAAGCTAATAAATCTTCAGGATTTTATTCCCTAAGTTCTGATGTGTGCATGGTTTCTTCCTTCCTGTCTCAAATTCTTGAGCCTTTCTTTATCTTTACAATAATTCCTTGTTGTCAAGTGAACTAAGAGTTTTCTTTTCTGTGTGTATATGTGCCAACTAAACAAAACTGGCTATTTCTACTTAATCCTTAAAACAATAATTTTTACTCTACCATTCAAACCTATTCTGTTCTTAATATCTTGTTTTCTAACTAAAAAGCAGTAGTACAACAGAACTACTTTGTATGCTTCTACCTGGGCTCAGAAAAGAGGTACAGCCAGATTATTTCCAATCAAGAATTATTTGGACTTGCAGCCAAAATGTCTTCTCATTAATTAGTCTGAATCTTTCATGGGAAAATAGATAGAGTATTACACGTGTACTTAGAAATGCATATTGAACCTTTGAATCTGTCACAATTTACTACCATACAATTTAGTGTGGCCTGATTCCACATTTATGGAGTTTCTTAAATAATTCCTCAATATGTCATGTTGAGGAGGAAAGGACATAATTTTAGAAATTGTTTTCAACAATGTAACAACCAAAAATGATTGTGGTTGTATAACTGACTTGTGACATTTCTACACATCAGATTATTCAGACTGTTGTCTCTCAAAACTAATCTCTATTAATTTGTGGAGGGTGTCACAGCCGATTTACCTCAGCTGGGCAAAATGAAATTTCAGATAAATGAAATCAAAAAGCTTATTGGACTTATCATTCAGTAAGCAAGACTAAATGGACACCTCAGACTAAGCAGTTTCTTCCTTAGACCTACAGAGGGAAAGAGGAATGAAGCATCATCACCTATTCTCTTCCCTCTGTCACCCTGCAAAATGAGAAGTTGCACTCTTCCAAAGGGTTACTGCCAGAGGCTACTGCCTTCTCTGGTCTCCCAGTTCAGGTGTTAGTGGAATCACTTTAATGTATATAAACCAGATTAGCATGGATATATTATTTAATTTTTTTTTTTTTAAGCAATCTCAGTTTGTTGTGATTAAAAAGGCCTCCAACTGTGCAGGTTGGAAACAGAACAGTTGCCTCTGGGGCTGGAGCCAGTAATTTTTCAGCCAGTGTAACTGCAGCTGGAAGAAGATTGTGTCTATGCTAATGATACGACTGTAAAGACTTAGCTCTAGGTTACCTTAATGCATAAATGCATTCATGTGTACAGATTAAAGACCTTTTCAAATCTGTACATGGTTAGGCCTTAGGCTGTGACTAGGACTTGCTGTGTCAAAAATTCACAGTGGAACATTCTAATTGGATCAGCAGTGGTCATAGGGAATTAATTTGATACCAGTATTCTCAAAGATTTTATCTATTTATTTTTGGCCACTGCCCCTCAACTTTATTGAGGACAAATTTACTTAGGAGGGGTGGGGAGAATATAAAACTACGAAGAGGATACCTCTGGCTGCTCTGTGGCCTCCTGTGTATGTGATGTGGCTGTAGCCATGTGACTCAGCCCTCCTCATTCAAAGGAGACATTATTCACTTAAATTTGTTGTGACAATATTAGTTTATAGATGTTGCAGTATTTAAAATGTTTGGTGTTCTGAATAAATACGGATAGTACTGCTCATTTAGTGGACAACATTTTTTTCATCAGCTTGTCATCACGTGTGCTTTGTTATTTTTGGTAATTAATTTACTTTCAAGAATGCCACAATGTTCTCTGTTATTGTGAAGAACAATTTTTAAATAATTAAATATCTTGAAGTGATAACACCCACCGAAGTAAAACAATCATTCTTAAAACCTTGCTTAGCTGACATAGAAAGAGAGCCCATGCTTTACAGGAAGACTTTATTGTATCTGTGTTCCTCATGTGACTGGAACTAAATCTTTGTGAACCTTCCAGATTTTCCCAATTTCAAGGGACGTGGTTTCTATCCCCTGACTAGGTCCAGTCAAGATGCTGCATTTCAATATTTCAGTTCGGTCCCTTGGAAAACAACAATCTAGATGGCGTTCTCAGGTAAAATGACAGAATTAGATTTGAAGAAAGTCAGTCTCCAGTGGAGTTAGAGTTGCTACTTTCCTGAAAAGCACAAAGAGAAGATAAGGCTGTGAATTTATTTTCTAAAATATCTTGTGACAGAAGATTTTCCAAGGTCAGTCGAGGGCTCAAGCTCAGACTTGCTTTTCTGCAGGAGTTAATTCAAACTCATATCTCCAGTGAATACAGTCAAATTTGCAAATATTTGTGTAAAGAAAGTGGGCACAGGGTACCTGAATGCCTAACGTACGGATTCAGCGTAGAGAAAAAGGTGTTACTATGCTGAACAGTATAAAACCACAGTCTGATTGTATCTTTTCCTATCTTGGGAGAACAAGTGAACCAGAGGACCTATCATTGTAACAAAGAGAGCACAAATAAGATCCAGTGACTGTAAATGAAAGATCAGTCAGAAAGGAAATGAAACATGTTTCTCAGTAGGAAGAATTAAACTCTGGAATATAATTATTTAGAGACAGACCATGAGGTCTGTAAATCAAAATCTGCATCTTTCTAAAAGAGAAACAGTTGCCTAAGAGAAATTTAGGGGTTTGCTTTTGAAGAAATGCCTAATGCTGCATGCAGTATATTATGTGGGATTTTGGAAGGTAGTCTATGTAGATGTGAACACATGTAAAAACAAACTTTCTTTCACACCTCACCTCCTGAGTCTAGCTCAGAGTACAGTCAGCAAAAGTGAGGTATTAAATACTGCTTATGGAGCTGAGCCGAAATTATGCCCTATTTTGTGCTATTCTGTGCTGTATTTAATCTCTCCCCTTATAGCTCCTAAGCAAAGATTTTGAACAGAAATCAGTATTTTCAATTGTTTTCTTTTTCATGGGAAAATATTTTCTTCACATATTCAAACTGGTACAAGAGTTGATGTTGATAAGGATGCTGCCTGTAAGAACATAGACTCTCTATAAGGCATTTCTGGACTGTTTTACTAGGATGGGTTTTTGTCAGCTGTTATTGGATTCCTGAAATGATGTAGCTTCTGATGCTTTTTAAGCTCTGTTTTCTTGCTTCTTGAGCACAATAGTAACTGCTAATTAGGTAACTCTTCAGCCCTCGTAGGGCCTTCCATGGAAACATTAATTTACAGGACATGATCCAGAGCCATGTCCTCATTATAGAAATTAATTATCATGATAAAAGTGTAGCTTACATATATTTTGATTAGTTGATTTGAAACTAGTTACAGCTCTAATTACATATTTTGCAAGAAAAAATCTTAGTTTTGCTTATGTACTCATGAAAGTTACAGTGTCGTTATTTTACAGCATGTTACACACATGCTGTAAAATACACACTGCTCACGATCATTCCAGTTCTGTGGGCATCAAAAAGAATTGAATTTTTGCCATCAAAACCTCAGTAGTAGTAGATTGAAGCCTATATTGTATTTACTTGAGTGGTATTGATCTTTCACTTTCTATTTCAGTAGCCAGAACTCATTATTCACAGAAGCTCTGATTATAATGATAAGCCTAATATAGTACTCACTGGCTTGTTATATTACATAGCTCACTATGAAAGTCATGTCTGTTTATTTCTGTGGAAACTACAACAGATACAAAAGGCAGAATAATACTATTTGATAGAGCTACAAAACAGTATTATGGAACATATTTACCACCATTAGCAATGTAGTTTTACCAGTGGCAAACAAGTGCTTGCTGCACTCAAAGGTCTTCACCAGTCAAGGTGACCCACTGTTGCTGTCACCACTGCTGAAATGAACCATCCTCTGCTTCACACTGCTCACCATCATTGTGTGGTCTCCATAAACATTCAGCAAGCATTGGTAAATGTGGGTGGGTGCCACTTTTTACATATAGAGGAATTAAATTACACCCCTTTGCTACATATGCATTTCTGTATCAGATCTCATTTTGTCAGATGGCAAGAATATGTAATGGAATATTAGGTTGAACCTCCACTATACTCTTACAAGACCAACATCCTCCTCTGATTCTGTGGGACAACATAATAAAATAGGAGGCATTACTTTTGGAGCAGTGTATTTTGTGAACAAGAAACTTTATTTTTAAAATATTCCAAAGCAAATGAGTGAGATAGGGGGGAAAAAGTAACAATTACAACAGCAGATCTTGGTAACATAAAAGCAGAGTTTTTCACTGCATGATCATCCAATTTGTCATCTGCATTGCCACTGGAGATTCATGTTAATTATGCTCATTCATCTGAACCAGCCACAGGGGAAGTTCTCTAAACAGCTTAAGGCAGTCTGGCTGCAGAAAAAAAAAAAAAAAAAAAAAAAAACAACAAAAAACTCTCCTGTATTCCTATCTGCACTTCGGGTTACTTAACTTGCTGCTTCATGAGCAGTCAAGAGTCTAACACCTTCAAAATCAAATGCTATTCTAAGTACAGTAAGAAGACTCATGCACTAAAAATGTGCAAAATCTAGGGGATCTTTACATGTACAAACTCTGAAATAGGAATAATTTGTAATTTTAAATATAAACATTATATATAAGCAATTATTACAGTAGTCTTAAAATTGAATTTTTAGTGATTATTGGGGAAAAATAACAATAATTTTTTCAGCCCTCAGTTATGCCTTTCCTTCTCTGTTTGCTTGCACTGTGTATATTAATCAGGGGGCAAGATCTCCATAAATTACATGGGAGAACAACAATAATCTTACTGCAACAAATGAATCTTTCTTCCTGCAAGAAGTGGTATCAAATCCATGTTTGTGTTTCAGATCCATGTCTGTGTTGCCACGTGATATAATATTCAAAGGAGTTACATCAGATGGGACTATATAATTCAAATAAGTTCATCTGGGAATATCCAACAGTGTAGACTATGTCTTAAAACCCCAAAAGCTAAATAAATAAATAAATAAAGCTTAAATATTTTTGGCTTATTATGTTCAGAACTGTTAATACAATATTGATTAGAATTAATACAGCCTTCAGAGTCAGAACTCCAACTACTGCATGAGCTGACAGGCAAACTGGTGTCCTGGAGACAGGGCAGACACCTTCCTTCTCCTGTGCTGTCTGACAGGTGTCTGTCTGTCCCAGCCTCACACTCTCAGGCTGGCCTGGCCACTCTGCTCTGCCTTCTCAGTGCCCTGTCAATGTGGGAGTCTTAGAATGCTGATTCCAGCACTACTAAAATCAGATGACGTCTTCCAGAGCCACAGTAATACAGTGAAGCCAGGGGATAAATGGAGTCAGTCCATGGGTGGTGAAACATCTGGCAAGCTCTGAACTTGGGAAAGGCAGAGCATATATTCTGGGCAAAATAAAATGTCTTTTCAGATATTACAGTTTCACTGTAGATATCTTGTCTGATAAAGAACAACTTTGTTTTTTGGTTTATTCATAATTTAGGAAGTTCTCCTTATTTTTTCACTGTAAAGATCAGCTGTATTTCTCAGGTAGATGTTCTGAAAAAAATTCTTTTAGGGGGGAAAATGTACTGCTTCTGAAGCAGAACTGGCATCAGGCATTGAAGAACAGTATAAAGAAATGCTGAAAAACATATACGGTATTTTCAGCGATTCTTAAGGTGTCACTGTTTGTTAATAAACACACAATAAACATTACCTTGTTACTTATGGACATTTTAGACCTCTCTTTGAAAGGCAGAGGTGATGTTTTCTGAAGGAATATTTCTAGAGGCAGAGACTCAAATCTATTACACAGAAATCCTGCTGCTGTCTCTCAATTCCTGCACATGCTCTCTGGAGCTGTTAAGTACTTGCAAACATTAATTGAATAATGAAAACCCTTGCCTGTCTACATAACTTTGTAAAGTTCTGTATGTTCATGAAGATGGAGAAGTTGTTATGACATTTTTTGTGGCAATGCTATGAGATGCTATCAGTAATGATGAATTATGTTTCACGTGTTCAAACCAATTTAGGACTTTGTATCTCATCTTTTTGTTAATAGAGTGAGTGCTTGGAAACTTTTGATGCTGCAACCAAAATATCTAAAATATTTCTGAGAGTTTTTTTAATGAAGTTCATGTTGCATAACTTTGCTACTTATGTATGGTGCCATATAATACAGTATAATGCAGCAGCTATAAAGATAATCATTGAACGGGTAGAATTTTCCCAATGATGTGATCCGAGACTGTGAAATTGGGTCAGGAAAATAATAGATATTTCCAACATAAATCATTAAAAAAATGTTTAATCTTGATTCTTCTGTTATATAAGACAGTCAAATATGCTCTTACTGACCTATTTTTTCAACATAGTTGTCCCTGACTAACAATCAACCAGCAATGATAAGCAATTTCCCTGTATCAACTCCCGGGCTTCCTTGTTTCTCATCTTCCTGGCTTTCATGCCATATGTTACTTTGTATCAAATGGTGTAATGATTACATAATAATTTTTGGAAAAAAATGGTGTTTCATTTTAGGAGGCTATCATTATAATTACACCTTTATTTTGATTTTGCAGACTATAATAACACTACTTTTGAACAAATAACATAAATATGCATAAATATATTAATTATAAACAGAAGTTTTGAGCTCATATTTTTTTCATTAGACAAAGTAATGACTGAAGTGTCTTTATATTTGTGGCTGAGGTGAGCACACACTGACTCTCACTCATGAGATCCCCTAGTCCTGATTTTCTGTCTTAGTGCTCTGTAGCAATGTCAAAGTTGAGTCAATGTGATTTGCTATAGACAAAGCAGAAGCTGGCATTTGATTGTATTCTTCATGTTTCATAAAGATTCACCATATTCCTGGAATCTTAACTTGATTTTTTTTTTCTTTCACTGCTCCATAAACTGGGCCACCTCTCATAAGTATAGACTATATATACCTATAGTGCAATAAAAGCAACATAAGTGAGAAAATAACCCAGCTAATGGCTTTTCACTTATGTTGTTATTTTTGCTGTCATTTTATTTTAATTTTAGGTCGTGTAATTATTCTGAATTTTATTTGCTTAAGAATTGCAGAATACACCAATTCTGTATTCTGTCAAACTGCATAGAATCACAGGTTCATAGATGTTGGAGGGGGGACCTCTGTAGATTATCAAACCCAGAGCACTTCTAAATCAGGTTTCCTACAGTAGGTTACACAGGATAGCATCCATGCAGGTTTTTGATGTCTCAAGAGAAGCAGACATTCAGCAACCTCCCTGGGTAGCTTGTTCACCTTCAAAGTAAAGACACATTCACTTGATGCTCTCCCTTTAGGTATTTATAGGTGTAGATGATAAGATCCCCTGTTAGCCATCTCTTCTCCAGGCTGAACAGTCCCGGGTCTCTCAGCCTTTCCCCATAAGGGAGGTTCTCCAGCGAAATTCTTCAGGTCCCTAGTAGTCTTTATGACCCTCCACTGCTCTCTCCCTAGAAGTTCTCTGTCTTTTTTGAACCCAGAGCTGGACACATTATTCCAGATGTGGCCTCACCAGGGCAGAGTAGAGGGTGAGGATCACCTCCCTCAAGCTGCTGACCACTCTCTTTTTAATGCAGCCTGGAATATCATTGGCCTTCTTGGGCACAAGGGGACTCTTCTAGCTCATGGTCAACCTGTTGTCCACCAGAGCACCCAGGTCCTTTTCCACAGAAGTTACATTAATTTGTGAAAAATGATTTATTTATTTTTAAGTGAATATTATGTATACTTGATCTGTTGAGAGTGTTTTGGAAACCTGAAGAGAGTCTGGATCATGAACAGTGGTAACTAGGAAAAATTAGGATCTTCTCAAACAAAATGTGAAAGATATTCTTCAGTCAGTACAGGCTTTCACTGTGTTAAATTCAAGTAGAATCACTTTGGATAAGTGCTACTTTGAGTGTGATGGGGAGTACTACCTTCCCTCAAAAAAGCCCTAAAAGATGTTAGAGCTCTATGTGCCTTTGCATTCTGCCAGTGAGCTTCATCTTGCATGTCTGGTTCCCTTCTTTTCCTTTGACTCTGTCCAGTAAGGGATTCATTTTAGGGAGAATAAAAAGAAATCTTGATCTTGATCTTGACATGCTAACATCTGTTGACTGATAAAAAGTGGAGATTTAATATTAGTCTCCTAACTAAAAAACAGAAAACAAACAAACAAACAAACACCAAAACAACAACAAAAAACCCTAACAACCCAAACCGAGTAATATCCACAAACTAGTATTTCAAAATTTCTCTATTTTTTACCACAAGATAATCTGCTATTTCGTTTATGTCAGTTTGTAGAACTAAATGAATCTACATGCAAGCAACATTCTCTGATATCTATATGTAGTAGCAAGATAATATGATTCTAGACGTTTCAAGTTTTCTTTTCTGAATGTAGCATCAAGACAACAGAGTCAGTTAAGCTGCAGAGGAATGCAGAATACTATTGAAAATACTTTCCCACTGTAACTGTTTTCAGAAAATGGATCTAACAAAAAATGGATAGTTGAAGTTACATCTTCTCCTCTTCATGTTCCTTTCTTGTTCTCTAGGATCCTCATCCAGCCTTACCTATCTTTCCATACCAGATAGTAGTTTACCACCCTGAGGCTTTTTGCAACTGTTTAAAAATGTCTCTTGACTCTGTTGGGTGGTACTTAAAGTGTTAGGCTACATAAAGAAGCAATGTTGCTGTTTCACATAGCTTCTGTTGAGTTTAAATCAACTGTAGTACTGTCTTTGTTGTGAAATGCCCAGCTTGATTCTTGCTTCCCATATGGTTTTGGAAACATTTCCCTCAAATCACGAGAAACAATCTGAGACATCTGATGTATAAACTGTTAAGTTATGTTTGATATGAGTAGCTTTATGTCTTCAACAAACTGAATGCCACAAAAGTAGATACAGCTGGAAAAAAAAAAAAAAAAAAAAAAAAAAAAAAAAAAAAAAAAAAGAAGATAGGCCCATGTGGAATTTTAATTTCCTCTATGTAGCTCTTAAAAGTTTTAGAAGAATCTTGTCTCCTTGGTTATTTCAACAGTACTCCTTTCTCACATATCACTTTTAGAGCAAATACTTGAGTGTGTATTTTTCAATTTATATTGATGTAGGACTGGCAGCTGAAAGACTATCGCTGACTTTAATGGGAATTGATTAGTTCCTGATGGCACTTGTGCAAGTGAAATTCAATTGCTTGAATGTGTGCAGAAAATGATCATAAACATGATGCAAGTGTAGCAGAAAGGACTTCATTTTTAAATCTGAATCAATGTTTGTGGAAATAAGCATACCATACTTTCTGCAGCTTGAATATTATATGGGAGACAGAGATTACTGAGTAAATCTGAAGAAATGTTAAGGATAGCTTTGGAGTTTACTGGGGATAGAATGCCACATGAATATTTGTTGAAATTCATTCACATTTGGTAGCTATTGTCATTTGCTATGTATTAGTGAGTATGCTGAAGGATAGCATTTTGTCTGCTTCTCCATTATCTCTCACTGTGCTTATTGGATCAGACTCAAAACTTCCATCTACACTGGCATGGAGCTGCACTGAAGTTTGTTGCCTGGCCACAGGAGAACTATAGCTTTTGGACAGCATGGGTACTTGGAGCTCAATTATCTTAATTTGCTTTGCTGGCAAGGGAACTAATAAGAGTTGTTAATTCCTTGTTTGATATATTCCGTGTTACATTGTGTGCTTTTCTGACACAGATTGTGCTTCTGCAGCAATTTGAGACACATCTAGAATGAGTGAAAGAGAATTCAACTTGTCATATTTTTAAACAAATTATATGTTCTTTTCTACGAGTTAGCACGCCAGTGTAAATAAGAGGGTAGCATGGCATGACTCACTAGCCTCAGGAATCATTACTTAAATCTATTTGTGTACTTTTGTAATATAATTTCTGAAATCCTTATAGCTTTGTTTTTTTTTTTTTGTTTTTTTTTAAGCTTTATTTAGAAAAAAAAAAATAGATGCTTATGTCATTCAAGTTAAAGTGAGAGAGCACATAAAGAGAAGGAGTTTAAAACTTAACATTATCAGAAGACAATATCTTGCGGTCCTTCCCACAATTCTCAGTGTCTTTCTTGAAGTAAGGTTTAAGAGAAGAACTTCTTAATTTTTCTTTGATCCATTGCCAGTAATAAATAGTTGAACTTAAATAAATAGTTGAACTTAATAGCTTGATTTTTCATCTCTATTTTTTTTATTATCTTTTTTTTTTTTTTTTTTTTTTGGCCTTATGTTCTCTCCTTTTGGTCTGAAGTTTAAAGCTATATTCCTTAACACTGTCTAAAGTCTAAAGCTATATTCCTTACACATATCAAACACTAGTGCAATAGAAATAAGAACTATTCCTTATTACCAGTACTGGAATGACACATTGATGCTTGATAAATTATTCTTTGCTGTTTTGAAGTCTGATGTGCAGCACAGCAGTATCGTACTCTCTTTCATTCCTGAAGAAGTCTGGAGAACAAGTGGATCATGTGAGAGATACTTCACAGGAACTAACTTATTTCTCATTTATTTGAGGTTACTATCCAGGCCATAGTATAACAATAGGGAGCTTTGTGTCTGAAATTTACTTGAGGACCAACTTCTTTACTTTGGGGATGACTGAGCACTGGAAGCTGCCCAGAATGAGAATATAGAGTCTCCTTCTCTGGAGATGTTCAAACCCTACCTGTATGCTTTCCTGTGTAACCTACTGTAAGGAACCTGTTTTAGCAAGGGGTTGGACAGGAAGATCTGCAGAGGTCCTTTCCAACACCTGAGAGTCTGTGGTTCTGTGATTTAGTGAGGTCAAGATTTTCTTCTCTAGGATACCTCAAGAATAATTCTAGAATAGTCATAGTCACGTTGTTGTTACCTTTCTTCTTCTTTTTTTTTTTTTTTTTTTTTTTTTTTTTTTTTGTGTGTGTGTGTGTGTGTGTGTGTGTGTGTGTGTGTATGTATAGTATCTTCAGATTAGAAAGGACACTTATATTTGCCAAAAATGGGAATTTAGCTACATATTACTGCAGTGGGAGATCATACTTGGTGTTCATTCCTACAGGCATACTTTTTGTTCCTGTTTATACTTTTCTTATTCAAAAGGCTCTCGTTTTAGGTGGAAAGTACAAAATGAAACAATAAAAATCAGGAAACATTGCATATTTAGATTTATTATGTCTGGTATTCCTTCAGGAGAAAGTGAGTCTACTACTAGTTTAGGAAATGTGGCATTGTAAATATGATGTCTTTAAGAATGCAGAAGTTCATTTTGGATAATAGCAAATGAGTTATGGCCTGACCACAGAAATATTTGACTTTCCTAACATAGCAAGGTCTACGTACTTCTACATGACTAGATATATACTTTTCTGCAAACAATAACCTGGAGTCAGTTTGCACCCACATTTCTATCAAAGGCTAATGAATAAGCTGTTAACTAATTTAGTCTAATTGTAGCTTTGTTGTGTTAAAATACAGAACTAACAATTCAGCTTTTGCCCCGAGTCTTTCAAATTATAATTTCACCCCTACTGAGTAAAAGTATAATTAAAAGCTTTTAGTTTCTCATTGTGCATGCTGCTAAGTGATGTTGTTCAGTTTATCAGACCTCAGTTATCACTTGATTTAAATGGAAAAAAAAAAAAAAAAAAGGAAAACATCAGAACAGCACATTTTTGCTGTCTTTTTCTGTCACTTGCCTTGAAATTGTTCTGTTAATTTGATTATTAAGTGAACCCTATGAAAATCAGAAATACAGAAATATTTTTTTTATTACTTCAATGATGCACTTTGTGTTGTAAAAAGAGAAAATAAAATACAAATAGTGCATTTTTGAACAGCCTGACCTGTAAAATTGTATGTAGAAGACCTGTTTCTCATATGTAACTATTTTCTGGAGTGTTAAGAATGAGTAGATTGCATTTGTGATTTTTATTTTTCTCTTTTGTTCTTTTGATTTTATTTAATAGCGTTAGTTGTTGTTGTTTTTTGTTGTTGTTGTTTGTTTGTTTTTTGTTTTTACATCTGATTGTGAACTGTAGTGGAAGATGAAGATTGGGAGGTGATTTTGAAGGTTTTTTTAGTTGTTTGTGACAATAAAAAATGTATCTTCATATTTAGCAGAGTCCAAGAGACCATGCAAAATGTGGCTGGTGCCCTTCCAGTCTTAGTCTGTCATCTGCAACTTGACTTTGTTAGCAGTGCTAGCAGACAGCTCAATAAACTTAGAAAATCTATGAAGGGGAACCAGGGAACTTATTTGGAAGCCTTTCTTGCCAGTCAGAAAAGTGTTATGTTTCTATGTCTTCTGCCTAGTTTAGGAGTATTATTTACTGTTAGCTTTAACAAATTAAAACTCTGTAGAGACTTTCTTTATTAGTGCTTGAGTTGTCATTTGACACCTCACAAAGTGGCAGGTAAATACTGGCAGTACTGAAGACTAGCTATTGTTCAAGGGTAACTGCAGTTGGCAATGAAATCAAGCAAATTTGCAACTAAAACAGCTGGCCATGACATGCTGTACTTAAAGTAAATGAGCCTTAGGGTGACCCTTTCTGATAGGATGAGGAGCCAAATGCAAGCTTGCTCCAAGAGCATTGCCATGCTGTCAAGGGCAATGGGAGGAACAGGGTAAAGTGAAAGGGAGGATAGAGCTCAGAGAAGTACATAAGGTAACAGAAGCCAGTATTTTGAATTTTTGAGCAGCTATAGCCTAGTGTTCAGACTTCAAGAGTACATCTAAGCTAATAGATTAAAGAGTGACAGAGAACAGGAATGAGCACTGGAATGTTATTGTCCATAGTGTTGAATTTTTAGCATTGTCCTTGACTTGAACTTGAAGTGGGACAATGAATGTTCTTCCAAATGATTTCTAGGTCTCATCTGGAAGTCAGCATATGCCAAAATCTTCTTGGATGAAGCATTCTGTTTTGAAGCTAAGGGAGTTTAATGGTATGGATATGAGCTGTTTTGTGCCAGTTGTCCTTAGGTCAGCTAATGGGTGCAGACATTGTGTGTATTATTCATGTAAGAATAGCCTGAAAATTCTTAATGGAAACTAACTCTGGCTTTGAACTGGAATTGTCAACCTTGGCATAACACACAGTAAGTGAGGTGTTGTGCTTATGAAATGTAGGTGTACACACATGAAGTAATAATGCTAGATTTGCTTTTAGTTAAATAAAAGTATGTTTAAATAGCTTAGACTACCCATCCAGTTTTAAATTACTTAAATGATTGATTATCAATCTGCAATTGTCCTGGACTACCTCAGGGATGTTACTAGAATTAGCCAGGAAATTGTTTAGTTTTTAATATTCATTGTCATCCCATAGATCATGTCATAGTGAGGATTAGTGAAACATTCTGTGGTAGTATCCAAAAGATTTGTTATAGTCTATCAGTACTCTAATTATTTGAGATCACACAAATGCTACTATTATGCTGTGGATTATCATCTAGATCTACTTCCCTACATATTCTCCCTGTTTATGTGACAGGCTTTGAGAGGCAAGAAATATCCTATCTAATTCAGCCATTGAGGGTGGTTGTTTATTAGTTCCCTAGATATTCTTGCCTCCATTCTTCTGTTGTCTCCTCTGTGATTTTGCTGTACTGTCTTCAGCATATTTTCCCCTATCCAGCAATAATCTTGCGTCTGCAGCTTCAGTCTGACATTCACATGCTAGGATGTAGGCCTGCCTTCTCCTTGGTTTCTCTAAATCCACACTCTAGTTTGGCATATTTCACTAAGCACTCACATGATTTTTCTTTGTGCTTACTGGTGATGACAGCCTCATCTCTGTCACTTTCCTTGTCTAGGCTGCAGATTGATTTTGGACATAGGCCAGTGACAGAGTTAAAAACAAAAGATGCTTCATACATTTCTGTGCCTATTTACACTTACATATAATTCAGCTTTCCCACTGGGTCAGTGGAACTGGCACTGATTTGTTAGCAGAAAGCAACACGGGTTGACTTGCTGTCAAGGCAGTCATAAGGGTGAGTTTACAGAGCTTGGAACTGTGAGGAAAACATCTTTTTACTTGACACTTAAGCAAAACTGAGTTGGAGTAGTTGGGACATAATGAACATAGAACCTCTGCAAGATGCCATTTTTAGAGCTGCTTTCCAAAATAAAAGTGTGCTTTAAATCCATGCCTCTATTACTGTCTGCGTTTAGACTCTGCTGTCTCAATGGTAATTTTACAAGCTGCAATAAAGCACTTCCCAGCATGTAACATTACTGTTCAAGTGTAGCTGTTACTTTTTATTCTTCAAGTGGAGCTGAATGATTAGTAAAGGACCAGGAATTTAAATTGCCTCATCTCTAGTAAACGTTAACACATGCCTCATATGGCTCCCTCTGAAAGTCTGCATTATCTGGCAAGTGAACTGTATGTATACATATAATTATGTCAACACATTTTCCCCAGTGTGATTCATGGAGATTTAGTGCCGTCAGTGGAAATTTTTTTTGATGACTATCCTCACTGTGGGTTGCTTAAACATCTGTCTATGTAGCTGTGAGTCAAATTCAGTGGCTATACAGGATGCAGAATCCTGTGCATGGTGAAGGTTTGCTAAAGCACTCACTGTATGAGCTAGTTACCTCTCATTTCTGTCTTTTTTTCTGACTATAGCCAAGATATTGCTCTTCAGAAAGATTTATTCCTTCATTTCTATCTCTTTTGTGGCTAAAAGTTCAAAAGAGCTTGCTATTAATTTTACTCGGGCATGCTTTAAACCGTATGGTTGACTCAATGCAGCTGACATTTCATACTTAACACTTCAGTGGGCAGTCAGGATGCTGCAAGTAATGGCTGGCACCATGACTGGCTTTTTGGAACTGCTCTTGAGAGCAGCACCTCTGTGTCTATGGACTTGATTCTGCACTAAGTCCACACATCAAAACAGTCTTTCTATATAGACCTTTCAAAAGCCATTCTACCTTCACAGACTCCTTTTCCTAATACTACAGGAGGAACTATTGATAATATTTCTGCATTGAGCAAGTTGTTGACTGATTAAAAATTTAGTCCTGCAAGATATATGAGAGAGACAATATAGTGTCTTCCAAAAATTGTGTATGAAGAGCTGAACTTAGATTTATGAGTGCTGATACTGTTTTCCTGAGAAGACTATTGCTTCTCATCCACTTGCTACAAACATTCTCTTGGCATTCAGGTGTGCATTCATTTGTGAACTGTGACAGCCAGTGGAGTCAATGGAGAACAGAATACAACTTTTTACAAGACTTTTCTTCTGTCTACATAGTTACTCACACCCATGCATGCATGGGATGCTATCTAGCAAAAAATTTTGCTTTATCTGTACTAACAGTGGCTAAATTAGCACAGAGCTCTAGTCTAAATTTCAATTAATTTCCTGATTAAAAGAAACACACTGCATTTTAAATTACTGACACTGTTATGAATGTTTCACAGAGAATATTGTAAAAATACAATCTTGTAGTCATGGTTAGGGAAGCCAGAATTTTATTCATACAGTCTATGGATAATGTTATACCCCAGAATTTCAGCATTTCAGTCTTTTCATCACAAAAAAAGCAAAGAAGTGAGGAAACCACACAGAGTTTTAGCAAGGATTATTTGGGGTTATAACATCAAATGTATCAATACCAACAAAACAACCACCACCACCACCATATTCCTCTCTCTAATTTGACAGCATTTGCTAGACTTTCAGTGTTGCTCATATGCAATATTGATCTTTCACAACACATTGAGTTAACAATAATTCTCAGAAAGATGAAGCTGCAATGATCACAAGCAGCTGAGATGCCTAAAGGTAGAATTAATCAATTAATCAGCCATAAATTTAATAATAATAATAATAATAATTGGTAAAATAGCTAATAGGAATGTGTAGACATGACATAATAACAGCTGAATAAGATTACATATTAAGCCAAAATATGACTAATGATGTCAACTGCCATAATTCTGTATCTAGAAATAATGAACTGAGTCTTTCCCAGTTGAACTGGGAAACAGTAACTCTGAGAACACTAAGGAGATGTAGTGAGCAAAAGAATTTCAGTATAAACTGTATGTGAAAATTCAGTATATATAGAAAGTAGACAGTATATATAGAACGAATAACAAAGATAGCAGGGTGTAATTTAAAATAAGCTTGCAACATAAGCAAGTTTGATACTGAAATTCTAAATCTAATTATAACTACATATTACACACCTTTTAACTAAATAATGAAGGTAAGGCTGGAAATAAAACCCCAGAAAAGAGAAGACAAACTTTATCAGAGAAGATCAGCATTTTAGGTAATTACCTAGCCTAATAGAAGGAAAATAGTGAGCTCTCTTATCTAGCAGAAAAGACAGAACAAGACTTTAAGCAGAACAATTAGAATAGAACAGTAGTTATATATTTCCTTTTTCAGAGTGTTGATAGTCTCTGGAACTAATTATAAAGGGAGATAGTAAATTTTTTGTTTTGATGAATTCAGCTAATGACAAACTTTTAAAAAAGATTGCTTAGCTACAAAATGAGCTTTTATTCAAGCACAAATTCTCCAACTAAGGAATCCCCTGCCCTTATTTTACTGAAGGGGAACTGAGCTAGTTTGTTTCTGTATTTTTAATGTTGTGTATGGTAGTTGAACAGAGTGATCCTTAAGGTTGTTAAAGGTTTTTGTTTCTTGAGTGTGGATTAGACTAAAGCAATAAACTGAAACTTGCCTATTCTGAAGTGACGCCTCTAGACAACATTTGGCATTACCTAAAAATTGGAGTTTCCTGTACTTTGTAGTACAGTTTCTATTTTTGATGTTATTTTAGATACTGCAGTATAAACTAAGATCTCATATACATGTCATTTACTGGCCCAGCTAGTGAAAATCTAAGGTATGCAATAATCACTTCTCTCTCCATTCCTATAACAGAATTATTTGCATCTTTCTGTTCTTACATTGTAAGGCAATATCTGCTGGACTACATTTGGTTAAACAATTGCTCTAAGGACATGAATGTACTAGCCCAAGACAAAGCAGTATAAAGTCAATATTAAATGCTTTGCTTAATATGCATTACCCATGTTGGCCTATATTATCCAGTAACATTCCAAATTCTACAGTGGTTTAATGAACAGCTGAGCAGAGGTATGTATAGCTAAATATGTCATTGTGGGCATTCAGTGAAGGCTGTATGAAATTCAGGAAACTCTTTTCTTGGCCTTTACTTGTTAATTTATCAAAACACAATAAAATACAGGCACACAGGGTTGCACAGTCTTATTTTTTATGTGATACATAATAGTTATGAAAATTAGGTGGATTATTTTTTTCTGTAAAATTTAGACAACCCCAAAGTAAAATTTGGCCTTCACAGGTGAGGCTTGTGTTGATAATGCCAGATGTTCCCTGTCACCTGTTTGAGAAATTGTTTTGAGACTAGTAATCACATCCCTCTAATACTTTATATTTTGGTTCACCTGAAAGATCGAAGTTCTCTTTGTCTCCTTGCATAGCTGATAATTAGAAAGATAAATAGAAGACCTCAGTTCATCACCCTTTCACCTCTGTTAAATATTCTGTCACTTTTTGGCCTGCTGCCTCTGAATCAGGGTTTGTTCACATTAAACATGAATGCCAAACGCCTTCATGCTTGCTTATCTACAGAAGATCCAGAGTGACTACTGCCAGAAGATTAAAGTGAAGGTTAAACCATCATATCAAACTAATTCCCCTGATGTGCCTTGGTAATAGCATCTCCTGACCAAGGACTTAGCCATTCCAAATACTAAATGAAAAATAATTGTTCACTTGTTATTGAAATATTAATCTTGATATTGTTATTAGCACATTTTTGAAGGCAATATCCAAAAGCATAATATTAATATACATTTAATCTTTGTTTTATATGTTGATAAAATATGGAACTGAAGTAAGAAGACATTAAAAATTAGCATATTTATTGCAGTTTTTATGAGGCACGTTGCTGCAAAACACATAAAAACTCCTAGGATAAATCTACATCTGGTGCTGTTTTTGATAACTGTTGAATTTACAACAGTGTAATATTTATACAGGCTCTTTTTTTACAGGAATAGTTGAAATGTATTGGTTTTATTTTTGTATGAGATGTACTCTGTCATTTGCTGCTAGAAGCCTCTGGTGCAGTGCATCAGTGTGAAAGTAAAATATGTGTATGCCTGCCAGAGAGTTAATTTTTAGAAATGAAATGTCCCATTCCTATCATTCATTTTGTGCTTTAGTGTATATTTTATCAATCAAACAGGCTTAACTTGAATATTTTTAATTGGCCCCAAGCACCAAACATTTTGCTGCTCATGTACTATGTCAGTCCTACCTTAAAACATTCACTTTGACTTTTTTTTTCTTGGGATGGTCATAGAATTGTTGAATCTTTTGATTTGGAAGAGACCCTCAGTGGTCATCCAGTGCAATTCCCCTGCAATAAACAGGGACATTTACAGCCAGATCAAGATGCTCAGAGTCCCATACAGCCTCACTTTGAATGTCTCCAGGGATGGGGCATCTACCACATTTCTGTGCAACCTATTCTAGTGTCTCACTACCCTTACTGTAAAAAACTTCTTTCTTATGTCCAATAAAAATCTCACCTCTTTTAGTTTGAAACCATTTCCCTTTGTCTTCACAGAATCACAGAATGACCCGGGTTGGAAGGGACCTCAAGGATCATGTAGTTCCAACCCCCCTGCCTAGCAGGGTCACCAAACATACACATTTACTAGATCAGGTTGCCCAGGGCCCTGTCCAACCTGGCCTTGAACACCTCCAAGGATGGGGCATCCAAAACCTCCCTGGGCAGCCTGTTCCAGAGCCTAACCACTCTCCTAGTAAAGAACTTCCCCCTAACATCCTAACATCCTAACATCTTTGAAGAGCAGCCAGCTCTCCTCAAGGTCCTTGTCTTTGAGGGCAGCGCGCCAGGGGATCTTGGCCAGCAATCCATTGAGTAGCTTGAAGTCTGCTCTTCTAAAGTTCAGCGTCCTGGTCCTACTCTTTGCCAGGCCCACATCACTTGAGATTACAAACTCAACCAGGGCATGGTTGCTGGAGCCCAGGCAGACTCCAACCTTGATGCCTTGATGATCTTCTCAGTGTTGGTCAGCAGCAGGTCCAGCAACGCTTCACCTCTGGTCGGTCTGTCCAATACCTGAACCAGAAAGCTATCATCAATGGATTCCAAGAGCCTTCTGGAGCTCTTGCAGGTCGCCATGTGGTTTTCCCAACAGATGTCCAGATGGTTGAAGTCCCCCACCAGGACAAGAGTCCGTGAGCCAGACACCTCACGCATCTGGAGCAAGAAAGCCTCGTCAACAGCCTCTCCTTGATCAGGTGGCCTGTAGTATACCCCTAATACCAGCTGACCTTTATTAATCCAATCTCTAATCCTAACCCACAGGCTCTCAACCTGTTCATGACTGTTTCTCTGTCTTGTCACAACATACCCTGTTAAAGAGTATCCTCTAATTTTCCTTATAGCTTCATTTTAGATACTGAAAGGCTGCTATCAGGACTCTCTGGAGACTTCTCTAGGATGAACAGCCCCAGCTCTCTCAGACTGTCCTCATAGGAGAGTTGTTCCATCCCTTGCATCATTTTACTGGGCCTCTTCTGGACATGCTTTAACAGGTCCATGCGTCTCTATTGAGAATTTCACATTCAGACACAGTAGTCCACTTGAGGTCTCACCAGCACAGAGTAGAGGGGCAGGATCACTTCCTTTACCTGCTGGCCACACTTTTTTTTGAAGCAGACTAGGATACAGTTGGTTTTCTGGGCTGCATGGGCACATTGCTGGCTCATGTCCAGCAGTATGCCGAAGTCCTTTTCGACAGGGCTGTGCTCTATCCTTTCGTTCCTCAGCCTGTATTGACAGGAGAAGTTGCTGCAACCTGGGTGCAAGGCACCTCACACCTGGCATTGTTGAACCTCATGTAATTCAGGCCCACTGCTCAAGCCTGTCTAGTTCTCTCTGGATGGTGTCCCATCCCTTGTGTGTGTCAACTGTGCCACACGGCTTGATGTCATCCTCAAACTTGTTGAGGGTGCGCTCAATCCCACGGTTGATGTAAGAGATCAGTATATTAAACAGCCCCAGTATTGATTCCTGAGGGACATCACTTGGTCAGTTATGAAGCAGAACATAACAGAGTATAGTATCTTTTGCTGGAGATGATGTGATGTCAGTAAGCTGGACAATCCTCATATGGCTTTTTGAAAGTACCAAGTCCTGTAGAGGAATGTCATTGCAAGGTGATCCACATGTCTTGTTTTATTATCCTCTTGTGTTTTCTAAGGGATTTGTTGGATCTCTGGGGATTTATTAACATCTAGTAACAATAGTTACTCCTGGAGATCCACCTCTCCTCAGGCCTCTGGAAAGCGTTTTACATGTCTTGGTCATAAAATGTTGATACAGATGTTATGAGGCAGAAATTTTGGACAGCTGGATCTCATCAATAATTACAATAGTATCTTAAAATAGTAATTAAGTATAGATCCAATAATGACACCCTAGATCATCAGTTGTTAAGTCGGGGAACAAAGTTGCATTTTCATTAATACTGATAGATTTGTATGAATTTATTTTGAAACTTGCTCTGCACTCAATTTGTTTTATGGGCGGGGAAAAGAAAACCTATATGTATAATTTCTTTTTTTGTTGTTGTTATTTGGCTGTTTGTTGTTGTTGTTGTTTTGTGTTGTTTTTGTTTGTTTGTTTGCTTGCTTGTTTTTTTCTGACTAGTTGAAAGGGATTTTCTTCTGGCAATATAAAAACTAGTTTCCTTAACTATCATGATATTCTATGAATCAGAGACTTGAGGCTTAAGCTACATTCAATGGTATTTATAAAGAACATCAAGTATTTTTCTTAACCTTCTGAAAGACAAAAAGATTGAGAAAATTAATAGAATGGATGTTTTTTGTTGATGGCCAGAGGAAGCTGGGTGAGAGCCATATGAAGATTAACTAAAGAAGAGAACAGACTTCTTTAAAGAGTGACCACTTGGCATGTAATAGATGTAAAATATTACCGTAACTTTGGCTCTTATATTTTAGATCAGGAAATAAAGGATGTTCACTTACTAGAATATTCACCTTATTCTTGTACTAAATCTTTAAGCAAGAATACCTTCAAGGATGCTTCTAAAATTTAGAATGCAAATCACTGTTGAACTTTTAAACCTTTAAATTTTGCCAATAACTAATCTTGACAGAGCTATTATAAAGAGGGAAACTATACCCGATTTGTTTACACTGTTTCCCTTTGATCTACTGACTTTGAATGTAATTATAATTTCAGAATTAATATCTTGTCACTGTGTATATTACTCTCACCCTGTTACTTTCTTTGGTCTAACAAACCCAATGTTCTCAAAATCCTTTCTTTTTTACAGGAAGTCCGAAGGAATACTACTTGTTCTTTTAACTGATAAAGAATTAAAATTAATACAATCTTACATAATTAATATGCTTATCTATTCATAATTTAATGTCTTGAATACTGTCCAGTTAGTTGGGTTTTCCACTGTGGCTTCTGTATACTTATCTGCAATGAACAGTAAATAACAACCCCACACTGACTTACATATACTGAGCTCTTAAACCAGCTAGCTGCCTGTCTTTGAAGTTTATGCAGAATCTCTTCTGGAGATTGTTATGAAATGCTTCATAACTGCACCAAATGTATACTCTGCTTTTGTTTCAAATATATATATTTGAGTACTGTATTCAGTTCTGGGCTTCCTGATACAAAAAAAGACAGAGATCTCCTTAAAAGAGTCCAGCAGAAGGGCCACAAAGATGATAAAGGGCCTGGAGCATCTCCCCTATGAGGAAAGGCTGGGTGCCTGAGTCTCTTCAGCCTTGAGAAAAGAAGACTGACAGGGGATCTGAATGTTTTTAAATATCTTAGGTGTTGGGGTCAAAGAGACATGGCCAACCTCTTTTCAGTGGTCTGTGCAGACAGGACAAGGGGAAATGGCCATAAGTTGGAGCATAAGAAGTTCTGCACGAATATGTGAAAGAAATTCTTCACGGTGAGGGTGACAGAGCACTGAAATGGGCTGCCCTGATATTAAAGACTTGTCTGGACACCTACCTGTGCAACCTGCTGTACAGAGCTTGCTTTGGCAGGGTGGGGGGATGGATTCCAGAATCTCTGGAAGTCCCTTCCAGTCCCTACAATTCTGTGATTCTGTGATATATATGCAAATATATAGCTTGAGATATTTAATCAGCTGTTTAACCATACTGAAGACTTCATGCGGACTTTTTTTTTTTTTTTTTTTTTTTAAGGAACTGATTTCTGCCTACAGGTGGACTTCACCTGCAGAAGTTCTAAAATAGAATTATATTGGAATTTTTATATGAATTTCAAGGGTAAGTTCAAGAGCAATAGCATTTATCAGGAGTGTGAGCCGTAGAATAATTTGTTCTCAGAGGACTGGTGGGCAAAAAATACATCTTAGGCCAACAATTCATGTTCATACTAATAACAGATATTCATTGTACTTAAGTAGTACTTGCTTCAAAATTGCTTTAAGTCAAAGGTTTTTGTCTTGCTTTTAGTGTGTTCTGCCTTGCCCTCTCAAATCTGTTTTACCAGTAGCAATGGAAGAGTAGAAAAATGCACAGATGCGGCCTTCTGTTACTGTACATACTCTGGTAAAGGAGGAGCATGATTAGGCTTCACTTTGGCAGTCTATTTGTACACTGCAGTCCACAGGGCATGATATATTCCCCTCAAAGACATCCTGCCTTACATATTTCCTTTGATTTTCACAGAATCACGGAACTATAGGGGCTCGAGAAGACCCCCAGAGATAGCCAAGTCCAGCCCCCCCTGCAAAGCAGGCCCCCTACAGAAGGCTGCATAGATAGGTGTCCAAGTGGGACTTTAATATCTCTTAAGAAGGAGAGTACACAACCTCCCTGGGCAGCCTGTTCCAGTGTTTAATTACCCTTACTGTGAAGAACTTCCTATGCTCCAGTTTATGGCCATTTCCATTGTTCTGTCCACACAGATCACTGAAAGGATGTTGGCCATGTCTCCTTGATTCACACATTTAAGATATTTGTAAACATTATTCAGATCCCCACTGAGTCTTCTTTTCTCAAAGCTGATGGTCCTTGAGAAAGACCCAAGTCACACAGCCTTTCCTCATAGAGTAGATGCTCCAGGCCCTTTATCATCTCTGTGGCCCTTTGCTGGACTCTCTCCAGGAGATCCCTATCTTTTTTTGTACCAGAGAGTCCAGAACTTTATACAGCACTCCAGATAAGGCCTGACCAGGGCAGATTAGAGGGGGAGGATCACCTTCCTTGACCTGCTGGCCCCACTCCTTTTAATGCACGCCAGGATCCCATTGGCCTTCTTGGCCACCAGGACTATTAGGGTAATTATATCTTAATAATTTTTGTTCTATAATTCTAGATACAAGCAGGGCAATAAATGATAAGAGAATATCCACTATCTAATCTCTCTTATTTTCTTAATCAGTCAAAAATCAGAGCATACAGTGATAATCAGAAAATATCTTGAGTGTATCTAAAGACATTTCATTCAAAATGGTACAGTAGGATCCATAATTTTAGTGTTTTGCTGTTGTTGGCGATTGGTTTGCTTTTGTGATTCTGTTTGCACTGTTTGTTCACAAGTAACACAGTGCTGCCCAACACCTTCACAAGGTTCATATTCATGTTTAATATTGACTGCCACTCAATATTATTGTTCAATTCCCGTTTCCAAGATCACGTTCTTTTCCAGCTGCATTGTCTATGTGCACTTCCTGAAGCTGTTTTTTTTTGTTGTTGTTTTGTTGTTGTTGTTTTTTTTTTTCCTGAATCAAATGTTTTCTGATTTTTTTGTTGGTGGAAATGAGGAGAATGATATATCTCCAGTTGTAATACTGCCATACTGTTGCATGTGTATATGTGTGTCTTCTTACATTTATGTACTCATTGAAATTAATTATCATGCATAGCTTCACTAAACTTATGTCTTCGCTTGTACCAGTGTTTTGTCTTTCCTGGGAGGAAATTTTAGTCATGCATTCTTATTGAACTTTAGATCATATTTTCAGCATTCCGCTCAGATGCAGATGCTCTGTAGCTCCTTCTCCCCCTCTTCCTGTGGGTTTAAGGTGCTTGTGACATAGATGTGTTGCATAAGATTTGACTGCTGCTAGAAGACCTGGGAAAATGTTTTTTGGGAGCCTCCTGTCCTTGGCTTGGGAGCTACAATAAATTTTAATCCAGTTTTGACATTGATTTCTGGGCATTAATAAGAGGATTTGTGATTCTTCCTATGATTTTCAAGTACAGCTTCCACTTGTATGACTACGTCTCTTTTATCAATCACACAGTTCCTTTTCCTCCTTTTTTTTTTTTTTTTTAAATTTATTTTGTTGTTTTAAATCTTTTAGTGGTATTGTAATTTGGTAAACTGACTTCAGATCTCACTGTTGGACATCTTCAGCTTCTACTTTTTTTTTTTTTTTTTTTTTTTTTTTTTAATCCTGTCTTTGTTCTCTACTTCTGGTCTCATATTTATACGGCATTTAAATACTTTCATCCCTCCTTGGAATTATGAACGCTTTACTGATACTTTCTGTATTCTTATTTCAGTGATTTTTCACTAAAATGAGTCAAAGATAGAACATGAAAGCAGATTGACACCTCTTTTTATACTGGTGTCTCCTGCGGTTTGACATCATATTTACATCTCTGAATGGCTTAAATTGTGGTCTGCATATTGTTTGGTTTCCAGATATAGTTTTGAAGTCCACCTAAAACACAACGAGAAAGAGAAGTCTTTTATATACATGGTTATTAGGGATTTCTCAGGCTTTTCAAACCTTATTTACTGTTATTTTAGAGAAATTGTGAAATTTCTTTAGCCAGCCTTATACACGCACAGAAAAATCCTATAAATATGTAAAGACTGATACACAATGTTTGCATAAGTTAATCGAGAGCTTTTATTTTTCACTAAAATACAACAACAACAACAACCAAAAAAACAAAAACAAACAAACAAAAAAAAACACCCAACAAACCATAATAAAAGTAAACGAAGTAGCACTGTGTATAAATGTTTTGAGGTTCAGCTGTTCATACTGGTCATTAAAATGTTAGAGCAGAATCCATCAGTAATCCGTCTCATTTGAGTTCTTAGAGTTTCATGGAACATTTACCCAGTTATCTAGCACAGATTCTGGGTTGCTTGGAAAATACAAATAATATATTTTTGACAATTCTAAAAAGACAATAAATTATCCAAAGCTAATATACAACAGCAGGATGGAGACTGAAGCAATTAAATCCATTAGCAATTAAGTCCTCTGTTGCTGCAGAGGGATTAAGCTATTATCTCCAAAGTTATAAGATTTATTAAAAAAAAAAAAAAAAAAAAAAGAGAGAGAGAGAGAGAGAGAAATATGTTAAAACAGAAAAGCAGTTGTTTTAACCTGAGCATGATTTTGTCACTTATTCTTTGAACTGAAGAATCCACCTTCAAAGAGTTTGTCAGTTGTACAGTACCATCAAAGCAATCCTGAGAAGTAGTGTAAACAAAAATAATTGATGAGGGAGGCCCTTCACTTTTATGGCTCTAAAACACTCAAAAAGAAAGAGCAAGATGGTTACTTCTGTCAAGCAGATTCCCTTTATGTCATGTGCAGTTTCTGTAGATAGAAGCAAATTTTGGGTTACATGTGATCACTTCTTTTCAAGGTTTACTAAAAGCAGTGAAACAAGAGGTCAAACTTCCTAAAACTGGATTTTCCTCTGACAGAAAATGCCTAGATGAATCTTTCAGATCCATTATTGTTTGTTGGAAAGAAAAGAGTCTATAAATAACAATAAAATAATAAAAAAATTAACTGCTTTCAGCACAGTTTTTTTGTACTGTATTTCTTAGACATTAACATTTTTAAGATGATTTTCCATCTTATGATGGAAAAAATCAAATTATGTCCCTATAATTCTTTAAATTATAAAGCTACTCTATCTGTTATTTCTGTAATCGATTAAACACCATTAAAAAACCCCAAGCACCACTGCAACAGACAAAATTTTAAACAAAGCAGGAGCTGGATCTCATTGTAGAATTAGAAGCAATACTCACAGTCTTCTCACCCAACTTATTGTATAATCACTTATTAAGCACCTCAATTAATGAGCTAAATTGTTTGTCGGTGAACTAGAATGATGTAGTGCTATTCTCCCACAGGAAAGCATTGGCAAACAAAAAATAAGAAGTAATCTTGCCCTATTTGAAAGCTGGATGAGAAGACAAAAATTTTCTTCCATTCCTATTACCTATTAATATACTTTTTCATTAAAACTGCATCTGTAATACTAATAAAAACTAATTGCATTACAGAGATTCCTCTAAACAGTTTATACTGCTTTTTATGCAGTATTAAATGTTACAGTTATGCTTCATAGTGTGATACACTTAATAGTAGAAGAGCTCTGAAAGCATAAGGAGTCTTTGGTTTAAACCATACTTTCAATATTTTATTTGTGAATTGCACTGGTTATCCATTTTGCTCACTGTATTATGAGTATTAATTGAATGGACCAGATATAAAAGCATACACTAAAAAAAGGAAAGATCTTGTTTTGCAGTCTGTGTTTTGATAGTTCTTGCTTCTTACAAATATAGTGCAGCAACCTAAAAATAGCTTGTGATGGTACAAGAGAATGTAATTCCATTGTTCCTTTAAAAGGATGAGGGTTTGTTCTGCAATTGCTGTTCACTGTAGGTCTGTATGCAAGATCTATGCAACTGCATGAGATAAATATTTAGTTCAGTACTTTAGTAATATAAAATGAAAGTTAAACAAAATGCTCTTGTCTGAACAAATTAATGTGTTTACATTGCAAGTAAGAGAGTCTTTCAGGAATCTTTTATTTCAGGGTGGAACTGTAGGTTCAAAACTCAAAGAAAAATAGAAGTCAGCTATTTCAAGCAATAAAGAAATTTGCAATTTTGTCTCAAATTTATCAAGATTATTTTTTTGTAGTTTGTGGAAGAGTGTAGAATAGTTTTCTGATTTCAAATCAGACGTAAGGTTAAATAAGCTGTAAGCTTCTTATCAGTGTATATAAATGCATGAAAAGATGATGAAACCAGGCTCTTTTCAGTGTTGCCCAGTGTCAGGAAAAAAGTCAAGGGGCACAAACTGGAGCATAAGCTGTTCCAACTGAACATAGAAAACACAGGTTGCCCAGAGGGATTGTGGACATCTTCAGAACTCATGTGAACGTAGTCCTGGGCAACCTGTTCTAGGAGTCCTTGCTTGAGTGGAGGGGCTGGATCAGATGACCTCTTGAGGTCCTTTGCCACCTCAACCAGCCTGATTTTTCTAGGATTTGATAGTAACTTTAATTATTGCAAAATTTTACTAAAAACTTCAGGCAGTTAGACTATTTTCTTTACATTTTACAATTTCTTTTATTACAAAATTTCAGTCTAGTTGTGATGTTTGCAGGACAAAACCAGGATATAGTATACTTAAATCCATTTTCTTTATTCTTTTACTGCCAAACTATTCACTTTTTCAGATTCTGTGTTCTAACTCTATCAGAATGAGTTTTTCTAATGAATTTTATGAAACACAATATTAAGACACCCTGCCATGTTCATGTTGTGGCACCACATGAGCAATGGCAGCAAATTCAGCCTTGAGTTCCATCTTGAATTACTTCCATTTTTACTATGTGAAGTCAACATGAAAGTTTAAATTGTTTAGAATTTTGTCCTCCAGAGTGATTTTCACCAGTAAGTGATATTTGCTACTGACAGTGTTAAAAGTGCTGAAGTTCGTAGTTCTTGTGCCTCTAAGAATCCTACCACTGCTGTGAGAATCCCTAGTGTGACTACTTATTCCCCTATAACCATATAACCAAGGCTGTGGTTGGACTTGATGATCTTCAAGGTCTTTCCAACCTGGGTAATTCTATGATTCTATGATTCCTCTATAACACCATCAGTGATATTAGACATTGGGGGCATTATAGAAGACTAATGTGTTGAGATGTTTTTGAGATGTTTTGGGACAATATGCCATATTAATTTCTAGCAAAATCATGTAACATTATTACATTTTCTGTGAAGTTAAACAGAGAGATGGAACAAATTTGGACAACTGGGTAAATTTATATACTGGAACAAAAATTTTCAGGTTATACAAGGCAAATCTGAAAGAAATGCCTCCTATTTTATTATGTTGGTCCACAATGCCAGAGGGGGATGCTGGTGGTATGGTAGCAGAGGTCATAGAATCATATAATCATAGAATCAACAAGACTGGAAAAGACCTAAAAGATCATCCAGTCCAACCGTTCACCTATTACCAATAGCTCCCACTAAACCATGTCCCTCAACACAACATCCAATCGTTCCTTAAACACCCCCAGGGTTGGTGACTCTGCCATCTCCCTGGGCAGTCCATTCCAGTTCCTGGCCACCCTTTCTGAGGACTAATATTTCCTAATGATAGTAATTTCCTAATGTCCAGCCTGAATCTCCCCTGCTGCAGCTTGAAACGATTCCCTCTAGTCCTGTCACTGATGACACAAGAGAAGAGGCGGTTGAATGTTTCAGTATTACATTAAATGTTGTTGACACAGCAGCATCTGACAGGTACTACATAGGAAGCAAAGGGGTGGGACTGACTTCCTCCATGCAGAAAAATAGCACCCCATTTACATTCATTCATCAGTGCCTTCTGAAAATTTATGGAGACCAAATAGCTGGATGTGAGCACAGTGAGGCACTGGGTGATGTGTTTCAGCAGTGGTGACAGAAACAGTGGGTCACCTCCACTGATGCAGGTTTTTATAAGCCTTGTGTGCAGGATTATTTTTGTTCCTGGTAAAAATACATAGCTAATGGCAGTGACCATTTTTTAAAATAGTGTTTTGTAGATGAATTTGATCTTTCAAATAGTGTTATTGTGTTCTTTATATCTTTAGTATTTTCCATGGAAATAAATAGGAGGCATTACTTTCGGAGTGATGTATGCTGTTTAGTTTTGGTTTGTTTTATTTTTCATTATCATAAGCACTTACAATTTGGAATGAGGGTTTGTAAAACAGATCTAAAAAACTTTGTAAATTACAGAGATGTAAGACCTGACTCTTCAGTCGGCTGTACTGATCTTACATTAGTGCAAAACTTTACTGAATGCTCTGAAGTTAGTCTTGGTTAATGCTAACATAAAAAGAGAGAATAGGGGTAGTAAATACAATATACTTCATTGGAGGGAATGCAAGTTCTTCAGTTAATTTCCTCAGTTCTTTTAACTCATTCCTGGAAGGACAGCATAGGAGAAAGGGATAAGAGGAACCTTGCTTGTCTCTGAAGATTACCCAGAGGTACTTTGTGTGGTAATGGCTCCCCAAAAGAGAGAGGAACCACAGTGACTGATCACAGCATAGTAACTTCCATGAAAAGAGCACAGGAATGCATATAAGACTTTAGAAGCAGCCTTTCAAACTTCCATTAATTGAGGTCAACATAACTGAAGGTCTGAGTCTCTGTGCAGACACATGTACATAGAACTTGCGTGTCTTTGATGATAACAGGAATACGAACGTTATTATTTTTTTATTATTATTAAGTGAATATTATTTTATTCAAAGACATAAACTATTTCCATCTGACACTGTAGGAGCAGATGTAGATTTGAGTGCCTTCAGTTTATCTGGTAACAGTCAGCTAAACATTAACAGCTCTACACTGCTTCATAGTCAGACTAAATTATGTGCACCTTGTTGTCACTGTGCATTTCAAGCTGTTAAGATTTTCTGTTTGATTTATAATTCCATCACTTGGATTACAGATATTAGATGTGATAATGTAGGAAAAATGCCCACTACCAATAGCACAGTACTTCATTTCTACCTATTAGTATAATTACTAATAACTATTATAGTAACTATGGCATTTATGTTAGTACATTGTTCCCATTTCTTAAGCTTTCAGAATTATATATTTTCTAAATGCATTTGCATTTAAGCTTATAACACAATTGTATTTCAAAAAATACTTTTTGTACTTCTGGTATTAAAATATTACTCTTTAAAAATTACTATGCCATGTGATGGTATTTCTGTGCTGAGATAGTGCAAACAAAAACATAAACAAGTTTTAAATGTACAGTGAGATTTTTTATTTTTTTTTTGTAATGGCTTTTTAACAGTTTTGTATTTATTACCTCATTTTTAATCTTTTATAGAACCTCTCAAATAAGAGATGTTTGAAAAAAGTTTAATGGAATTGCACTAATTATGATTTAAAAATACTAGAAAAAAATTCTCCTAAAGAAAATAAGAAATAAAAAATATAACATAAAGTACAGAAGTAAATTGTTCTGACGGCACTCATTTGAATCATAGTATTTTCTGTAGCCTGCTCCATGATACAATTTGCAATGTAATTCCTACATCATACTGCCCTTTTAGAGATTTAATATGAAGGGAATAAATATGTCCCATCTTATTGTTCTTCATTTACATATTACAGTGTAGATTCATGTGCACTACTTATGCACGCACATATATTCACAAGTGCAATAGCTGACCTGCTAAGAAGGGCTTTAAAATAAGAATGGTGGGGGACAGAGAGAACAACCAGCAGTTCTGATGAGGAGTGACAGCCAGGATTGATAAGCAAAGAGTGATGTGATGTAGAGAAACACACAACTTTCTCAAAACAGGAATTTAGCAGACTCACCTCCAGAACTCACATGCAAGAGAGGAAATGCCAACAAGGCACCATAATGGAGAAATCCTCCAAAAATTTTATAGGAATTAATTATGCAGAGGTGACTCTATGAAGGGCCTGTATGCTAATGCATGCCTTATGGGGAATAAACATAAATTAGAGATGTGTGTATAGACGCAGCCCTATGGTCTTGTTGGGATTAAAGTGACCTGGTGGGACAGCCTTCCATGACTAATGTATTACAATAAAGAGATAGAAGGGCAGTTTAGAGAGATGTGGGGAGAGAGTTGCTCTTTATGTGGAGCAGCTGGAGAGTGCATGCAGCCCTACCTGGGGATGGATATGGAACTGAGAAAGAGTTTATGGGGTAAGACTAAAGGGAAGAAGGTAAGGGTGATGTTATAGTGCAACACTGCCTCTCCTGTATAATTCTCATGTAGAAGTTGATGAAGTGTGTGCTTACTGAGTGGACAGTGAGATGAGCTAAAAGCTGATTGAATGGTCAAGCCCAGAAGATGGTGATCAGTGACACCAAGTCTAGATGGAAGCTAGTAACAAGTGGTATACACTGGAGGTCAATAAAGAATCTAACTTTGTTCAAAATGTCATGATGTGGATGATGGGCAGAATGTACCTACTGAAAGTTTGCTAAAGAGAGGAAAGAGGCTGATACACCAGATGGTTTTGCTGTCATACAGAGGGAGCTAGACAGGCTGGAGAAAAGGTATGACAGGAACATTATGAAGTCTGACAGGTATAAAGACCTGTACAACTCTGGTTACCAGTATGTGCTGGAAAACACCCAGCTGTAAAGCACCTTTGCAGAAAAAGACCTCGTGGTCATGGTGACACCAAACTGAACATAAGCCAGCAATGTGCCTTTGCTGCAAGGAAAACCAGTGGTATCTTTAGCTGCATTAATCTAAGTATTGCTAGCAGGTCAAGGGAGGTGATCCTGCCCTTCATTGGCAAAGCCACATCTGGAGTACAGTACCCAGTTGTGGGCTTCCAAGTACCAAATACAGACATAATAGAGGCTGACGTAAAGCCATGAAAATGATTAAAATACTGAAGCATCTCTCCTATGAGGAAAACTGAAAGAACTGGGATTGTTTCACCTAGAAAATGAAAGGCTTGAGGGAGATTTTATGAATATATAAATTCATAATCTTAGAATCATGGTTTGGGTTGGAAGAGAACTTGAAGATCTAGTTCCACCCCCTCTGCTGTGAGCAGGGTTGCAAATCACTTGATCAAACACTAGATCAGGTTGCCCAGGGCCCCATTCAGCCTGGCCTTGAACACCTTCAGGAATGGGGAACTATATAGAATTATCTAAATGAGACTGTAAAGATGATGAAGCTTTTTTTTTTTTTTTTTCAGTGATGCCCCGTGACAAAACAAAAGGCAGTGGGCACAGACGGAAACATAGGAAGTTCCATCTGAGCATCAGAAAACTTTTTATTTTTTATTATTTTACTGTGCAGGTGATGGAGGACTGCACAGATTCCCCAGAGTTTGTGTGCCCTCTCCTCAAAGATCTAGAAAAGCTGCTTGGATGTTCTGAATGCCCTTGCTTGAGCAGAGGTGTTGGGTCAAATTACCTCCAGAGGTGTTTCCTGACTGCAGCCATTCTGTGATTTTAGTAATATACATTCATTTATTTAAAATATAAATTATGAAATCAGGAAACCACAACAAACTCTCACTCATTCCACGATTTTAACTTCTATTTTAAATAAATAAATAAATAAATAAAGCACCACTACTCTTGTAAATCAATAATTCAAAAAAGGAGAAATTTTTGTTGCAGCCAGTCTTCTTGAAGACCTATTTTTGGTAACTTGAATTATTTCATCCTAATTAATTAAATGGGTCAGATCCATCTCACTGTAAGAAAACTTACTGTTTGTGATTGACTAGAAGCAGACAAGGCAAATATTTTGAATGCTGTTGTCTAAATTTGGACAGAGATATCCTATTTCAGAACTTCAGTTCAAAGTGATTTGCAAATGTCTAACCTCTGTGAAAGAATAATGCAGTTCTTCCTCTGCACTTTAAAGCATGGCTGATAGTCACTGTAGCAGTGATATGTCTGTCATTTTCTGTGAGAAAATCACCAAACTATGATCAAATTGTAAGTCTTTGAAATATTCTTGTGTTTTAATAAGTTGTTGACAGCTAAAATATAATAAGATTGGCACAATGAAAAGGTTCAAGACTTCTAAGAAAGGAGACCAGACCATCTGAGTTGGACTCATCCTACTTTGGATGCTCACAACTCAAACCTTTACACCTGTGTTGTTTTGTATTCCGATTGAATTAGCTTCGACTGAGTAACTTAAGCAACTATTTGTATTCTATTAATTGTAAAAGGACTAGCTGACCAGCTCAGGTTGTTCATCCTTTTCTTTCTTTCTTTCTTTCTTTCTTTCTTTCTTTCTTTCTTTCTTTCTTTCTTTCTTTCTTTCTTTCTTTCTTTCTTTCTTTCTTTCTTTCTTTCTTTCTTCTTTCTTTCTTTCTTTCTTTCTTCCTTCCTTCCTTCCTTCCTTCCTTCCTTCCTTCCTTCCTTCCTTCCTTCCTTCCTTCCTTCCTTCCTTCCTTCCTTCCTTCCTTCCTTCCTTCCTTCCTTCCTTCCTTCCTTCCTTCCTTCCTTCCTTCCTTCCTTCCTTCCTTCCTTCCTTCCTTCCTTCCTTCCTTCCTTCCTTCCTTCCTTCCTTCCTTCCTTCCTTCCTTCCTTCCTTCCTTCCTTCCTTCCTTCCTTCCTTCCTTCCTTCCTTCCTTCCTTCCTTCCTTCCTTCCTTCCTTCCTTCCTTCCTTCCTTCCTTCCTTCCTTCCTTCCTTCCTTCCTTCCTTCCTTCCTTCCTTCCTTCCTTCCTTCCTTCCTTCCTTCCTCCCTCCCTCCCTCCCTCCCTCCCTCCCTCCCTCCCTCCTCCCTCCCTCCCTCCCTTCCTTCCTTCCTTCCTTCCTTCCTTCCTTCCTTCCTTCCTTCCTGCCTTCCTTCCTGCCTTCCTTCCTGCCTTCCTTCCTTCCTTCCTTCCTCCCTCCCTCCCTCCCTCCCTCCCTCCCTCCTCCCTCCCTTCCTTCCTTCCTTCCTTCCTTCCTTCCTTCCTTCCTTCCTTCCTTCCTTCCTTCTTTTCTTTTCTTTTCTTTTCTTTTCTTTTCTTTTCTTTTCTTTTCTTTTCTTTTCTTTTTCTTTTCTTTTCTTTTCTTTTCTTTTCTTTTCTTTTCTTTTCTTTTCTTTTCTTTTCTTTTCTTTTCTTTTCTTTTCTTTTCTTTTCTTTTCTTTTCTTTTCTTTTCTTTTCTTTTCTTTTCAAGAGAAGACCAAAGTTTCTACTATATCTTTGCTATTATTCTTCTGTTTGTTAAATGGCATAGAGTTATCAATTTCAGCTCTAAAGAGCTGAGAATTTTCTGTTTAATTTGTAAAATATCATATGCTACTGGTAGATAGGCTACTGGTTAGGCTGCGGTTGGACTTGATGATCTTCAAGGTCTTTTCCAACCTGGTTAATTCTATGATTCTATGCAGTATATAAATAAGTGCTTCTTTGTTTCATGATAAGCACAAAAGGACAGGATGAAGCTGCAAGGGAAATGAAGGGCAAAACCTCTAGTTTTATTCTACCCTGACATGAATTATAGGTAGACTGTAATAAGAGATTTCCATCTCGCAGGCTGAAGAACTGCGGCTCTAAGCATAAGATTAGAAATGGTCAAAAACTCACTGCACTGATTTAGCTAGCTTAGCCAATGTTGTACAGATTGCATAGGATTAATTTTAGTAAGATTCAGGTACTCTTCCATAATATAATAGATAAAATATTTTCAGTGCTTTGATATCATAAGGCATGATTTATAATGTTGAGAAATTTTTCTCAAAAGTATGTTTCCATTCTAAATATCTACAAATGGAGGTACTTTAAATTCTTATTTCCTTGTAGGCAAACATCCTTCATGTTGGGTTTTCCTAAGCTAAAATTAGGAAAAGGCTAAAAAAAAATAAAATTGGTAAATGTTTTCAAAGTCTGCAGTTGTCATGAAGTAATATTGCCTGTTTGCAAATAAGATGGTAAATAACACTACCATCAATTGGTGCTACAGCTTATTCACTGGGTGGGTTCTCATATTAGTTACAGACATGTAGGTACCTTAGATTTCAGGTATTATCTAGGTGATTTAATCAAATTTTATTCTGCTCCTTGAGTGTAATAAAGCAACAGGCTAGACTTTTCTCAAGACATATTCTACCTGCTATAGAGAAATCTATACAAAATTATTTCATCTGAGAGACCTGAGGAAAAACTTGCTGCTCAAAGTTCCAAATTTTATTTAATCATCTGACTCACAGTGCTACCTACTGTAAAATGAAGAGAGTTGCATGAAAATGTTCTTATGATTTGGTGAAGTGTTCCCATCTCTCATTACAAGTGAAAGAGTAGGAGTTATCACACTGGTTCATATGTGTTCCATCTACCTAAGCTGTAGTCACATGTAGAAGAAATTACTGTTAGTAAGAGCTAGTTTTCGCTTGATTTTGTTTCTGCTCTATCTCAGTTTCCTCTTCAGTAATTTATGGAATTATTCCTGTTCTTTTTATGTTTGTGTGTTTTCCAGTTTTAAGAGACTTGTTAATAAAACATGAAAGATAGAAGTATCATTACTTCTAATTCTGCCTTCCTGGACGTGTGTCAAGACTGAAAGAAACAAAAACAGCAAAGCATTTGACTTCAAATTAAATCTTGATTCAGTGTGCTCGTCTCCTCTTTGTTAGTCTCCATATTAAATTTATCCTGTTGAGATGAGAGTTTTAATTTAACTTATGTATTCTTGGTGAAGGACTACTAAAGGCTATCCAAAGTTTGGAAAATATGAATCACTTCACTTGTATCAAAACAAACTTATACCCCTTATCAGCTAGAAGAGAAAAACAACCACACTGGAATAAGGGGACCACACTCAGGTGGTTTTCTTATCTTTTTAAGTGAATCTAGGATATTAGAATATTTCTCAGTTTCTCTTTGTACTGGGCATTGGATTTGATAAGAATGACAGTCTGATCATCTGGTGATCTCAAGGCCTCCTTGTTAGATGTTGTTAGACACAGAAAAGGGAGTAAAATGCTAACAAGTTAGAATGATTGCAGTCTGAGTTAAAAACTTCCATAAAGATGCTTTGCATGGTACAGTGTTAAGCAGAATCAAACTCTCATGAGTTGTCCAAGAATAGCCTGTGTAGCTCTTTTTATCTTCAGCAAGACTTCACTTCTTCTGGCAGTTGTTTCAACATAAGTGCCTTCTCTCAGCTTTCAAGCAATTTCAGTACTTTTAAAATATTTTATTTCCTTTCAGATTTCCTTTCCTTTAGTTCCTCCCTTCCTCACAGTGAGGGGCCTGTCAACTCAAATACTTTGATTTCTCTTATCCTCCCTGATTTTTAGTTTCTGTTTCAGTTTTAGGTTCTGGTCTTTACAGCCCTGGATTCATCATATCTTCCTTGTCCTGCTCTTTCTCTCAAAATAGTATGTCCAACATCTTTTTTTTTTTTTTTTTTCCCCTTAACAACTTTAAAATTCCAGCAATCTCAGATAGTGAAAAATAAGCCCTCTTTTGTCCTTTTTGCTTTAAGAAGGTTTTTCTGGACAATGGATTTTGACAGTATACAGAAATTAAACTATCAGGATAATTTTGGGGGCTGCACAAAACTGGAGCATTAAGCAGGCAATCTTCACTGAATTGTGACCATCATTTCTCAGATACTAATTTGAAAAGTCATTTAAGTAAATATTTGAATCCAGGTAACTACTGTGCTTAATCTGTTCTCCCAATAGCTGAGATTTTTTTCCACTAAAAGTTCAGACTGAGTTGAAACTTTTGTTTCTTTTCCCCAATAAATGAGATATCAAATAAGGGATTAAAGATTCTTATAGGTGCTTAGTAAAATGTAAAAAAGCATTGGATGAATAAAAGTTTGAATAACTTTTTTAAGATGTTGAATTTGCATACTGTTTGTGGCTCCATTATTTCATTTATGGTTATTATTGC
The DNA here is from genome assembly GCF_039878825.1 of Excalfactoria chinensis. NCBI lineage: Eukaryota > Metazoa > Chordata > Aves > Galliformes > Phasianidae > Excalfactoria > Excalfactoria chinensis. The sequence goes on from NC_092827.1 coordinate 38,350,110, forward strand.
TAAAGTAGGTCATTGTTAAAAATATAATGTCAGTTTGTGTGACTTTCTATATATGTAAAATGCATATTGTAGAGGAATAAGCTCTAAGAGACATTTTCACATACTAGAAATGGCTTTGCATATCTGATAAACTGCGTCAGTCTGAATTGTGGAACAACTTCCTTGCCCCCCTGAAATGAACTAAATGCACTTTGTGTAGTCTAACTAAAATAATTTCAAGGTAGATTAGAAGTGTATGCTTGCTTTAGGTGAAATTCAGTTTCCAAAACCTCAAAGAGATTTAAATACTACACAGGTCTTGTGGCAATTCTCTACACAGTAGTAAAGTGTAACTCTTTTATTCTGCAAATTGGAAGTCAATGAAGCATTCTTTAACATTTGTCCTAGTGAGTAGCTAGCACTAAAGACTAAGCTACAGTGTGGCTGTCACAACTAACATGTGATAGGTGGCATAGTGTGTCTGAATAATCACAATGGATTGTATTGTTTCCTAAATCCCAGGAAAAGTAATAAGATGAATTATAATTCATCAGACATTGTAAAGAACGACTTGGTTTAAATGGCTACATTTTTGGGGATTGAGGCCTACTCTGAGATATATGTTAAATATATCAACTATCAATCCTATTTATATTATTTCTTCAAGATTAAGCATTTGGAACAATATTTAACATAATTTCTCCTGTTTTAATCTTTCCTCTTGAAAATCAGTTATAAAAGTTCACTATGAATAGATCGCTCAAATACTTGAAAAAAGGTCTCTGCTAGTATTATAAATATGACAACAAACACAAAGTCCCCTGAGCCAGGAGAATTTGGGTCAAGTATACTGGTAATATAACTATACAACTATACAAAAACTGTTGCAGCTCACTGATGTGTGATTAATGTTAATTTTTTAGTATGGTAGATTCTGAGAGAGACATGAAAAAGCATAATGATCAAAGACACGTTTCATTCTCTTATTATTACTGAAGTTTGAGACTTGTTTCAATGATAAAGTTTCTTCACATTGTCAGAGTGTACTCTTTCATATAATTCAAACTTGCCTATTTTGGCATCGACTCAGAGATAATTCTGCTTGTCACTAATTAAATTGAAGCTTTAGTTTTCTTATTGAATTGAAGCTTTAGTTTTCTTATTGACTGGAGTTCTGTTTAGAGCTATATTATAAGGCATCCAGTATTCGTATATCCAGTACTTGTTTAAAGAAGAACCTGATTTTTTTTCTTGCAGCTGTTTCATCATTATGCTTACAAGACCTAAATTTTTTTTCTCTTTTTTTTTTTTTTTCAATTATTATTATTATTATTTTTAATCTTATGTATTGCTGCAGGGTGTTCTCGATCCAGCTATTAACAATTTTCTTCCATGCATCATCTAATTTCTTTGGTCAAATGTGAACTTTTCTGAATCTGTGTTGATTATCTCCAATGATTTTATAGTCCTGGAAGTGATTTCTGTGCTCTATGACTTCCTGATGAATGGAGGTGAGGCTAACCAGCCTGTAGCCCCCTGAATCATTCTTCTCAACCTTCTTAAAGATGGAAGTGGTATTTGCATACCCACGTAACATTATTTAAATATTTTAATGTTTCTTATATAATATTCTGAAGTCTTGAGAAATACCATACTCTGCTTTGTGGCTGGTACCAAAGTAAATTAAACAAAATACCCATGTCATACTTATCTGATGAAAGGTATTCAAGCTCAGAGAATGCTTTTATTCATGTGTGGTTATTAGTAGTGTTTTACCTTAAGCTTCTTCTTTATGTAAAACACTTAACTGCACTTGTAAAACAATAAGGCGTCAACACATTGAGAAACCAGGTTTCTCAACTGTGAGATATTAATTCTAGAATCTGGGATATCATCTGGATAGGCTAGACATTCCTAAGTACTATTAGTGATAGTCAGGAGATGAGCCCATCTTGTTTGACAGTGGAGAGAGAAGAAAACCCACTGGCCCAATAGTTTTAAAATTAACAGTAGCACACAGTGAGTGCAAACTTCTCAGCTAACAAATGTAACCTGTGGCTCATTGTCTCCCTCAAGTGGCTAACGCCAGAGAAGGGATTTAGCACCCCTAGGAAAAGTTTTTTTTGTTTTCTTTTTTTTTTCATGTATTAAATCCCTTTTTGACTTCAAGAACTATGATATTTGATGTATGCAAGCAGCCTGACTATAACAAGAACATCATTAAAAGACACAAAGAACTATGAGGAAAACTGCAATCTGGGAGTATTTTCCTTGACTTAACTAAAATGACAACAAATCTTTATTTGATCATGAACTGTACCAGAAATCCCTATCACACAGAAGTAGGACCCAGATTTCCTGAAAGACAAACCAGTATTTTTCAAAACCACAAAAAGGTTAAAACAAACAAACAAACAAAACTTACAGGAAGAACAAAATGAATATATTGCAATTGCCTGTGAATGTTGATTTTGCCCAGAGAGGCTTTGGATGCCCCATCCCTGGTGGAGGTGTTCAAGGCCAGGTTGGATAGAGCCCTGGGCAGCCTGGTCTAGTATGAAATTTGGAGGTTGGCAGCTCTGTCTGCCACAGGGGGGGGTGGTGCTTCATGATCCATCTGTCAGCACTCCTGGTTGTCTGGAGAGGTCCCAGAGGATTGGAGGCTTGCCGATGTGACTCCTCTCTACAAGAAGGGCCATAAGGAGGATCCGGGGAACTGTCAGCCTGACCTTGGTTCCAGGGAGAGTTATGGAGCAAATAATCTTGAGTGAGATCATGTGGCACGTGTGTAGCATCCAGGGTATCAGGCCCAGCCAGCACGGGTTCATGAAGGGCAGGTTGTACTGAACAGGTATACTCTTCTTTGGGTAAGGAACTGGCTAGAGGGCTGGGCCCAGCAGATAGTGGTTAACGGAGTAAAGTTCAGTTGGTGACATGTTACAAGTGGTGTCCCCCAGGGGTTGGTACTGGGGCCTATCTTGTTTAGTATCTTCTTTGGTGATTTAGATGAGGGGACTGAGTGTACTCGCAGTAAGTTCGCAGATGACAGCAAGTTGGGAGGTGGTGTTGATCTGCCTGAGGGTAGGGGGGCCCTTCAGAGGGATCTAGTTAAGTTGGATCACAGGGCTGAGGTGAATGGGATAAGGTTCAGTGAGGCCAAGTGCTAGGTCCTGCACTTAGACCACAATAACCCCATGCAGTGCTACAGGCTTGGGGGCTGAGTGGCTGGATGATTGTGAAGAAGAAAGGGACTTGGGGGTGTTGGTCGATGCTCTGCTGAATGTGAGCCAACAGCATGCCCAGGTGGACAAGAGGGCCAATGGCATTCTGGTCTGCATTTGAAATAGTGTGGCCAGCAGGAGCAGAAAGGTAATCATACCCCTGTACTCAGCACTGGTGAGTCCATACCTTGAGTACTGTGTTCAACTTTGGGCCCCTCACTACAAGAAAGACACTGAGGCCCTGGAACATGTCCAGAGAAGAGCAACAAAACTGGTGAGGGGTCTGGAGCACAAGTCTTATGAGGAGCAGCTGAGGGAGCTGGGATTGTTCAGTTTGGAGAAGAGGAGGCTCAGGGGAGACCTCCCTGCACTCTACAACTTCCTCAAGGGAGGTTGTGATGAGGAGGGGTTTGGCCTCTTCTCCCAGGCAACAAACAGGACCCAAGGAAATGGCTGCAAGTTGTACCAGAGGAGGTTGAGACTGGACATAAGAAGGAACTTTTTCTCTCAGAGAGTGGTCAGGCACTGGAATGGCTGCCCAGGGAGGTGGTGGAGTCACTATTCCTGGCAGTGTTCAAGAGGCGGCTAGATAAGGAGCTACAAGATATGGTTTAGTGACTTGTGGTAGCCATGGTAATGGGGGGATGGTTGGACAAGATGATCTTGTAGGTCCTTTCATACCTTGTGATTCTAATATTCTATGATCCTTGAGATTCCTTCCAACACAAACTATTCTATGATTCTATGATTTCCTTAGTTGTTTTCCATGTCAGAACACAAGTTGTGAATTACTCATCCTGAACAAGTGTTAATATTCAGATTGGGGTCATTAATTTGAACAGAAAAGCTAATATAAAAACACCTAAGAGATGATGTTGGTAAGTTGTGGTTATTTGTAGATCTGCCATTTTCACAGAATTATTTTGAAATCCTTTTGATAGATCTTAAATTCTGTCAATGTTTACACTGGCATATCTGACTCAAACTGAAGTGAGAAACAAAAATATATATGTTGAATCTTCGGAGTCATAACAGTACATTTATATAGTAAAAAATGTATCATCCTTGTTTGTTTTTTTTTTGTTTGTTTGTTTGTTTTGTTGTTTTTCTTTGTTTTTAAGCTTCAGGAAAATAGTTACATGTTTACATCACTTCTAAGACTAAATAGTGTAAATGTACCCGATAGGATAGAACTGTGCTAAACCCAGATTATTTAATTCTTTGTTTTTAGAAATAGTTCTGAGGGAAAACAAAACAAAACTAGAAAAATATTCTTATGAAGATCTCTATAAATTCATTTACTTTTTTTCAAGGGTTGAAATTCTATTGGTATTTACAAAAAGTTTCAAGTAACTCATGAAGAGAGAGCAGATATATATCTTCACCTTTGACAACTTTACATGTCATTAAAATAATTAACTTCAAAGAAAAGAATCAACTGAATAAGCTTATGGGGTTTTGTTTGTTTGTTTGTGAGGCTTTTGTTTGGTTTTGTGTTTTTTCTTTTCTTTCAGAGACCCAGGACTTGGTGTGACATATTCTGTTGTACATCTCATTTTGAATTTTGACAAAGTATGCTTGTGTGTTCCTATGTGCTTCTTTCTGGTGGCCAGTACTGATCATTTTCAAAGCTTCCATAGTGTAACTAGGAAGACTCATCACAAGAAACTTAATCACTATTGAAATGTGGGGGTTTTGCAGTAGTCAAGGCCAGAGAAAATAGAATCCTGAATTGTCTTCCTTTTATGTCACTGGTTTGTAGTGTGATTTTAGGCTCATTCATGTCTTCCAGCTCCAACTTTTTTTTGAGTGATTTAAGTCCTCATGTATCTACAGCAATAAATGCTAATAACAGTGCTGGTGACACTGGGAATCTCCTGCCTGAGAGAGACCCAGGTTCTGTGTTAACTGCTGTAGGCTGTTTATCATTGACAGTCTCATGCCTGGATAGAATTGTTATCCAGGCAACAAGTGAAAAGATTCTGCATGAATGTAGTTTAGGTGAAATGATTACAGGAAGATATTACACATCCTACCCACAATATTAGACCTGAAATGCCCCATCCCTTCTCTTCTCCTGCCTTCCTTTCTCTCATCTCAGAAATACAATTTTGAGACCCATGTTCGTGTGTCTACCTGGTCTGAGAACTAGGGATAGTAACAGAGCAAAAGTGCTCCGTGACAAAAGGGGGATCGACCTCTAGCTTGCACAGAGTCGCTGCTTGAATAACACTTGTTTGCTCGTCAGATCTCACGCATTTCCCACCCTCCGCAGGTCGCAGAGATCCTGTAGCAGCTTCTGTGGCCATCCCCGTGATTCCTTTACCTCCTGCAGGTTCTCTCCAGCTCAGGTTTGCGGGGACTCCCCGCTGGGTTGCCCGCCGGCCCCACAAGCAGCAACCCACTCATTGCTAGCCACCTTCGCTCCCAGAGTGACATCGAGCTCTTCGCTTCGTCACCGCGTTTGTTTTTGACCAGAGTTATCTCTATTACGGCCTCAGGCAAATGAAGTGACTAATGAATTTTTTTGTCGGCCGCGGCAGCGCGCTGTTAGTAATTAAGGGCTGTGCTGCGGGGCCATTAAGCTGCAAGTCACAGCGGCCCGATCGCGGCGAACCCGGCGCGGTCTGTGCCGCCTGCGCTCGCCTCGACAATGGGATCATTGACTATTTATTTACTCCGCACAACAACTCTGCTGTTTACTTAATTATAGGAGCTTCTCAGTCACCAACCCCCACCTCTCGAGCGCTTTTCGAGCCCCTCCGCCCCCTATAGCCGCGGTTCCCTGCTGGATGCTCGAGCAGATGAAGCAGGGCAAAAAGCCTGAGCATCCTCTGGGGGTGCGATTGCGGGAATGGGCATTGGCCGTGAAGGAGAGGCGAGGGGACGGCAGATCGAACCTCGGGAAGGCAGTGGGGCGGGGATAGGCATAGGGGAATTCCTGCAGCGACCCAAGGCATGTCTGAGCCGGAAAACAAAATGGGAAGGAGAAAAGGGGAAATCGGACGGACGCCTGTGGAGCTGCGGGGGCGAGCGGGTCAGGGGGCGAGAGAACACTGGTAATCCTGCAGGGGGCTATGGAGGCTGCATTTTGCACTACGACTCGTTATCGACGCCCCCTTCCTCCCCCCTTTTCCTTTCCCTTCATCCCTCAGCGCTGTTACTAAGAAATGAATCGAGCGTGGAGGCCCCCGCTCTGCCTTCCCGACGCCGCGGGCTCTGGCTGGCTGCTACCTGCCCTCTCTCTCGACCCCACAGCCTTGCTGTCCCAGATCCTTTCGTTCTGGACAAGGTGGGGTAAATTGCTGGAGCTCTGTTCCTGCTAGTTCAAGGAGAAAGGAGGCTGGGGGGTGCAGGAGGGATTCACCGTGAGGATGATGTAGAGAAGCGGACGAGGGCACCCAGACATTTCCATCACCCCTGCGGCCACGGGGACAGGGAAGGGATTTCTGGGTGCTGTTGTGAGGGCGATGAAGTCCGACCCCTCATGTCGTCTTCATACATGCAAAATGGAATTGGGGACCCCGCTCAGGATCTCGGATTTCCCTTGATCTGAAAACGCGCTGTCCGCCGAGCTCGGCCCTTGGAGCGGTGGAGAGGGAGCTGGGAGCGGTTCTACTCAGCCTCCCGACCGTGAAACCCTGCCCGCTGCTGCTGCTGGCCCAGCAGCGCTCGGCTTTGCGGAGCCCGGAGCGGCGGCCGCGGAGGAAGCGGGTTTCTGCTCCTTTAAAGGGAGCTGTGCAGCTCTCCCAGAGGAAGGCGGGTCTCCTTCCCTCTTTTCCTCCCTCCCCCCCTCCCTCCTTCCCTCGCTCGCTCCTTCCCTCCTTTCCCTCCCCTTCCCCTCCCTCCTTCCCTCCCTCCCTCCCTCGCCCGCCGCTTGCTGCCGCCGTCAGTGGTGCCCGGCCGCCGGCTGCACCGCAGCCCGGGCATCCCCCGGCGTCCTGCCACCGCCCTTCCTCCCCCCTGCCTCCGCCTTCCTCTCCCTCCCCGCTTTCCCGCTCGCAGCTCAAGGTAGGACGATGTCCCGGGGTCTCCGGCTGCCCGGAGGGGCTGCATGCGAGTGAGGGGCAGCGGTGGGGTGGTGGTGGTGGCGGCGGGTGGGTCCCTGCGCTGTTGGGAGAGCTGCCTACCGCGCTGTCTCCCAGACAGGTGTCTCTGGGCAAAGTGGGCACTGAGCTGGCTGACACGGGCACCGCGAAGCTGGCCGGCTCCTGCCTCTGGGCTCTGTAGCCTTCCATTCTTCTCCATCCGCTTTCTCCTCACCTTACTGTGGGAAGTGGGGCCAGTGTCCGGGGTAGCGTACCCACCCGGTGCCCCCTGTCCGACTCCCTCAGCAGCCCCGAGCCGCCGGGCTGAAGGTGGCCGAACCCGGGGGTGTCCCCCCCGACTGGGGAAGGAGAGATGAGAAACGAGCCCTAACTTCACTCGAGTTGTGGGTGGACAACCCACAGACTGTTGGCTCTCCTTCCGAGAGGTCTCCTTCTGCCCCTGCCCCGGTGCCAACTGCCGGTGCAGCCATCCCACTTTTCGGCTGTCGGCAGTCCTGGCGCTGGTTTCCGAACAAATTCAGCATTCTCTGGGCGATCATCCATCGCTAACCCAGCCAGGGCGCTGACACTCTGTATGAAGCCAGAGACATTCCTGCCTACAGTGGCGGCACGACTGAGAGAGCTCTGTGCGCTCGGAAAAGGAATGGATACTTCATAATGACACCTCTCTTCGCGTTTCCCTTAGAAACTTTTAGTGGAGTAGAGCGTGGAAAACGTTATACATCCTTCCTCTCCTTCCAAAATCTTTCGCAGCTTCTGTAGCCACAAAGCAAACTGAAGGGGAGAAAGGCTGATCTGTAGATAATGTCATAAATGTTTGTTCTCGCTGCTAAAACCTGCTAGGAAAGTGCATTGCTGTGATACCCAAAAGTGCCTGAACAAGTTAATCAATTGCATACTCAGTTTGTTAATTAGAATGAACGTCTTTCTGCTAGCTGAAAATTAATTACCATCTTAAAATGTCATTAATTATCAGCGCAGCAGAAACTTGGTTGTAAATTTGGACTGAGCTAATAATAACACACAGAGGGGACCTATGGTTTTTATAGCTGGTGGGAGTGAAGTGCAAGTGGGCTGCGATGTGTTTTTCAATGCTACTATCAACAATCATTGGAATAACTCAGCTAACGTTTGAAAAGGAAGGACTGTTATTACTGCACTGTCAGCAAAGCTGCAACACTCATGCCTGGAGATCTGGAGGGGCTGGTCAGGTGTTGCGGTAAACTATGGCACTCCATACACCATACTGCAACAGCAGGGGGGACTGTGGTGGTATGTGAATCTGAAGCACTTGCAAAGATTTCCCGAAAAATATCCGAGAAAAACCTCTGGGAATCTTATGTTTTATACACACTAAATTTATATACATTGTTGTTGGGAGAGGACAAAACTGTAGTTTAAATGAATAAAAATAAAAATCTATCATCTGTTCTTAGAGACTTAGCTCTGACCTGAAAACGAAAGCCATTTCCTTTTAAAAATGATATGGTAAAACTATACATCCCAGTAGGTGGCAGCTAGCTGGAAGTGGATTAACTTTTATTATGATAACAGCACATGAAAATACGATCTGAAGGAAAAAAAAGTTCCTGATGTAATAAGGTAATCAAAATCACATCTCTCCTTTCTGAATGAAGCATTAGGCACGTAAGATCACCATTTATACCTGACACATAGTTGAAGAATTTAGTAGGCTTTTATCACTCAGAAAAGATGTAAAGGCCTTAGATGATCTATTCTCCTTCCCCTCCTGTAGCTGTAATACTTTTTTTTCACACCACCTTCACTAGGTCATTGTCCTTGTGTATTAAAAATATATTACTACCATTTCTACTATAGATGTCCAAAATGTAAAACAAATTAAAACATTTAACCAAGGAATTGTGGATTTCCCATTTGCTGATCACTGAAGCAAAGAGGACAGTTTCATAAAGACTTTAATCTGAGAAGTACTGCACTGCACTGAGGTGACAAGACCCCAAGAGACAAGACCAGCTTCTCCAGCTGAATATTTTATTAGGGATCTCCAACCTTTGAATTGTATGTCTTACAAGGAAGGAAATATGAAAGTACTTAAGAGCACTTTCCTATGACCATGTTGAAATTATTCTGGAGGGTGAACAAAAGGATCTTTGTAAAGGTTACTCCCTCTGTGAAGATGAAATGAAGCTGAAGTCCAATTTACAGAAAAGGAGTCTAGAGTAGTGTATTCTGATGCTTCGCTTGACTGCATGGACTGTAAATTGTCTTCAGACCCCAAATATTCCTCAAATTCTAAACGTATTATATCTTGCCGGATTTACTTTTTAATAAGGAAGTGATTTTCTTGAGAAGGCAGTTCTGGATTAAGCACGATCTCCCTTCAAAGTGGGAGTTGTGATTTGAGAGAAAGGAGAGGGAGTTAATGCTGAACATTAGGCAACGTGTGATGGCAGATAAGGAGAGCAATACTCCTGAACCCATAACATGTCATAAAGTAGCGAGCCAGCTAACATAAGCGAAGGTATAAGATGTGCTTCTAAAGAAGCCGATAACATATTTTAATTTCCTTTCCTTGTCGTGAAAGGATTGGAGGGAAAAAAGGTTCTCGGGCACCGGTAGGTCTTGCCGCGTAGGCGCCGCGGAGGGGCGCGGGCAGGGAGCGCTCTCCGCGGTGCTGAAAGTCGCCGAGCCGGCCGCGCCGGGCGCTGTCCGTGGTTCTGGAGCTGCTCCCGTTGGCAGAGGGAGGTCAGACCCATGAGTGCGGCCGAGGGTGTGATGAGGCTGCTGAGCATTTAATAACAAAGCAATGAATAGTAAGGTATTTTATGATTCTAGTTATTCTATAAACGCCTAGGTGATGTAGGACTTTTGTTGGGCTTGATTACAGCCACTTTTTTTTTTTTTTTTTTTTTTTTTAATAAGATTCATCAAAGTGGACAGTTTGTCCCAGGTCTGTCTTGTCAATTGTATTAAAGCTCTTAAGGAATATTATGCTTTCATAAATGCTTATCAAAACTAGTCTAAATTAAAAATTCACTTTGAGCAGGAAGCTATGTATGAGCGGTCAGAACTAAAAAGATGTCTAATGTCCTCTATTTCAGTAACATTGCTGGAAAGATAAGGAAGGAGATAAATGCTCACAGTGTTCAACAGTGTGAGTTTTATTTCTTCTTTAAATAAGACAAAAAATGAAAAAGTAGAAGAGGAAAAAAGTGGGATATAGCAAATACAAAAAAGAGCATCTCAGTCTGTGTATTTTTTCTCGGAGATATTCTAAGTGTGAACTGAAGGAGTCGCTAGATATCCTTGCTTTTAACACTAGGTGTTCTTTTTAAAGTGCTCCAGTAGTCAAACCGTCTGATTGAATTCCCTGCTAGACTGCAGAACTAGCCATTCATGATACTTATTTTTGACACTGCAGTTATGCCTCCATCTTAAAGAAAAAAAAAAATAATCAATGATGTTTAATAATCCCTTCACAGAACGTGCATTTATTTTCATCAGCATTTTACAGTGTTTTAAGTAAAAGCATGCTGAGGATACCAAAAGCCATAATGACAAGAAAGTTACTGTGAATTGCTGAAAATCCCAGGGATATAAAACACCAACATTCCAAGTAATAATTTAAATGCTACTGTTACTTATTTACATGTCCATGACACAGAGGCATCATTTAAAAACAAACCAGAACTTACCTTTGCCATGTTATTCTCCTGATAGATATCTCAGACTATTCTAATTTTCTTGGCATCATCAGTATTTAATTATGTAGAGTCACTTTTATTCTGTGTTCATCTGTATGTATGCGTGGGGGAAGTCTCTCAGTGATATTTTCTCTGGTAATAAAAGTCAGGGAGGGAGATAAAAGAGACAAAAGATATCTACATGCAGAATATAGAATAAAATGAGTTCATTTTCCTTGTGGGGTATCTAGGAATTGTCTTCTAATATTTTTAATAATGCTTAAGTATACTCAGCAAAAGCTTATCTTAGACTGCGAAGTCTGAAGGTCCTAGTTTCACCTGTTTTCATGGTTACAAGCACACAACTAATTGTATTCCAAAGGAAAGTCTCAACTGTTCTAGAGAGTGAGTTCTTTTGAACATCTGGCCATAAGACAAAAGTCCGTGGCTGCAGTTGCAGATATAAACTCGGTACACCTCTATCAGCGCTATTGTTCCCATTGAGAACGGCAAACTGACACATACCATTCAGTACAAGGAGGAACAGCAATACTGTGAAAGGAATGCTGTGCCTGAAAAAAGAGTGACAAAACAGAATGCATAATAGAAAACCACAAGTTACTGTTTAGAGCAAAACTGAAATACAAGACTGTGCATTCGACAAAGCAGTTCTATTGCTACCAGTTCCTTTTTACCTTGCAAAAGCAGGCTGGTACTGTGTAACCACTGGATCCGAGGCAAGTTCCGAAGGACATGCAGCAGGCAAACTATCATATTTTCCCCTATTCAAGCATTAATGTGAGTAGAAGTCAGTAAATGTAAATATCATGATCTTTTTTTAGCCTTAACGTTACTTTGACAACATGCATGATTTTATCTTCAGCATTCTCTTTCTCAGCTCTAAAGCTAAGTGATTTCGAGCCAGCCAGTCAGCTATTAAAATGCGTGAATTGATTTTTATAAAACAGATTCCCTTCTGTCCTATAGCCCTTTCTTCCACCCCCGCCCCCGGCACAGACACTTATAGCTATTGTTCAGAACAACTGAGAGACTAATAACAATTAGAAAGCTGTAAATAAAACCGAGCTGTTTTTTTTTTTTTTTTTTTTTTTTTTTTTTTTTTTTTTTTTTTTTTTTTTTCCTCCGACAACGCTAGGCGATCAGATCTGTTGCATAATAGAAATCAGGAAGGCTGTCTGGCAGGCAACCTTAAGAAGAGAGGAGCTATCTCAATTTCTCTCACTTAATCTTGGCTTCGCGTCAGAAGCTGTGCAGCAGTGCAGTAGAATGGGAGCACGGCAAAAGCTTCGCCAGTGAAACGGCTGGTGCTCATTGACTCTCGCTATGTGGCGATACCTCAGCGATTTCTCGAGCTGGATTACCTATTGATTTTCCTCCTTTCTTGCCTCTCAGGTTTACTTGGCTGGACGTCGTGTGTGTTTGGATTTCTCAAGGATTCTCCCCCGACTAACATGGATGTCCCACCATTCCTTGCAGTTGAAGGTTGCTCCTTGGCGCAGTGAATGAAGAACATGCAGGGATTGCTAATGGGTTTGGGAAGCGTAGACTCTCTCCTCTCTGTGACCATGCCGTGATCGTGTCTGAGGGCCATCAGTTTACTTATCCTCATTCTCACCTTACCGAGAAATCTGACGGCTTAGAAGGGGGAAGTAAGGCTGCGCGTGTGTGCATAGAAACATCATGAAGATTATTTCCCCTATTCTAACTAATCCAGTCTTGAGATGCACCATTAGACTCCTTCTTTGCTTACTGTGGATTGGATATTCTCAAGGAACCACACATGTATTAAGATTTGGTAAGATTTCTCGACACTTTTTCATTGTGCGTTTCAGCCCGAATGCGATTTACGTAGGATTGACTCCTAAGGGGGTGTTGGGGGACAGCTGGGACGTGCTATCGGAGTCGAGCACCGAAGTCTCTGTGTATTTTGCATCCGGAGGCATGAATTGCTGTGTGTTTTTTCTGACGCTGCAGCTCATTGTAGCCGTAGTAACGGCACGATGATGATAATTATAATAACAATAGAGAGAAAAATGACTGGCAAACGCTTATGCCTTAAGGGGTTGCGGAGCTCGCGTGGCTCCCTCGTAATGTACCTTATTTTGTTTCCATAGTAGTGGAAATCAGAGTGCTTCATCAGTTAAAACCTGTCAAGTAGTTGTTAAGTTTCGGCCGCCCGCCCGCCTCTGATCCATCTGAGCGGATGTCGCACGGGCGCGACGCTGTCATCCGTCAGCTCGGAGCTAGACTCCCACTCACTTGCCTCTTCTCTGGCGTTTAGGGTTAGAGATGGTTTGTGCTTTGTTCCACGCTTGCTAAAGAATCATTGCGTTATGCTACGAAAATAAGGCTGTTCATCGTGAGAAAAGTTGCATGAGTTCCAGCACCTCCCTCCTCAACAAAAAGAGAGAACAAAGATCATAGATCAGAATGAGATTTCAAATAACGTAGAAAGTTTAAAGACTATCTCGTCTGGACCATGAAAATAACCTCAGCTCACTGACTTTGCGCACTTTTGTGTATATGTGCATAAGAAAACAAGCGAGGGAGACGTTCTGGCCACCATGCCTGCTCTGTCAAAGTTTTGCAGTAGGCAGGAATAGGACGAAATCCCTTCGTGATCACTTCGTGAAAGTGAGGAAGTGAACCTCACTTCCGAGTCGAGGTGTGCGGGCTGGGAGGGTTGTGGTCCCGGCAGAGTGGGCGAATCGCCAGGGAGTGGAGGATAGCGCAGCCCGAAAGTTGCACCCCCGGGCAGGCGGCACCCTCTGTGCCTCTCACCCTCACACCGACTGCTGGGAGCTGCCAGCAGCCTATGCATCTCTTCCCGTGGGGCTCTGAAAGCTTCTCGTCTTCTCCCGGGAGTAGTGTCTTGGTGTGTTTCTAATTTTGCTTAAATTCCCCTACGCGCTCACTTTTATTTGGAGGGGAAGGTTAGTAATGATTAAAAAGTCACCAGCCTGCTACTGATCTCGTGTGCTGAATTCGTAGTAGCTTTTATTTTCTGCTTCCATCTGGTCTAAAGGTGGTGCTTAAGGCATGTTGCTCTTAGCAACCGTCTTGAGGAATGCTTGTTTCTTTGGACATGGCTAAGCGAGTCTGTATATCATTGCCAGGCTGATTTTGCATTCAGTCTGCTCCATAATCATGTTTGTGAAATTAGCACTGGGGCTGTGTGATGTGGCACAGTCCAGTTTGGGTGAACTGGGATTTGTAACTGGCGCCGAAGGTTGGACCTTTGAATTATTTCAAGAATAGCTGTGTATGTAAACATTCATCTTCCTGTCCATATTATCACCAAGAGGTGAGTTTTCCTCCTTTAGCTTAGCATCCTCTCTGAACTGGTAATCCAGACTACCTACAGAGCTACCCTGCTGAACAGCGTTTGGGAAAGACTTGAACAATAAGGAATCCTGAGACGAGGTGGTAGAGTGGGACTCTGCCACCCAGAGCAACCATGGTCCCACATGCACTTATTTTTCTAGGCTAATTTCCCTTCCACACTGCCCTTGGGTCACACATTTGGGCAATGGGGTGCGCTCACTCCATTGTTTGTAGCAGTGATGACTGAGTCTGCTTCAAGAGCACAGAATGATTTTTCTGGTCTTTAAATTGTCACCAACCCAACTGTAAGGCTTTGAAGCTGGGCCTGTTGCATGTTGCCTCTGTAAAGAGTCTGGACTGAGCCTGGTCCAGGTGTGCAGTGACTCTGTGACTGTGAAAGATGTCTAGCTCCTTCTCCAGGGGTGACAGCTCTGTGCGGGGCATGATGGGGAGGAGGGAAGACCTTTGTTTATTTCTTGAGAGGAAAATTTCTCTCCGTCCCCATCTCCTCTGAGTGTCCTTGAGAACAAGGGCCGGGATACCCATCTCTGGCCACGGACTACTCCCTGAACAGCGAGCGAGAGCTGAGGAGTTCCCTGCAGAAGGCAGCCTGCCAGCCCCCTCTCTTCTTCCTCAGCCAGCAGTGCTATGGCAACAGGGGAGATCTTGGAGCCTGCCAGAGCCCCAGCCCACTCATTCCTCCTGTGCAAATTAACCATCATAGATTCGCATTGTCCTTCCCACGGCTTCTGTCATTGTTGGGACTAGCCAGAATGTCCTTTCTCTCTCTCAAGCTATCTTTTAGCAACCACACAGAGAGCTGGAGCCACCTGGATTGGCTGTTGAAGAGGCAGAGGTTTGCTTCTGCCTGTGCTTCATGAAGCAGGCACAGGGAGAGGCCATGCGATGTCTCTGTTCGCACTCAGCCCACTGCCTGCTGCTGCGGGAGTGGGGCAGCCAGGTGTGCAGGCATTGCACCAGCCTCACTGAAGTGAGGCTCTGCTTCATGCAGCATGTGTATATAGCTTCCATCTGCTGCTCCTGAATAGCTTCCCACAGGCAAGCCCTGGAAAAACATAAGGTTTGTGCCCACCATAGCCAAGGGTTTCTAACGGGAGCTAAAACAATTGCTCAATTAAACTTAAACCTGAGCCACTGCTATGGGTGTCAGGCCAGGTCCCAGCCTGGGGAAGGAGAAGAGCAACTGCCTGATATTTGTGTCTCTTCTCTGCTGAGTGTGATGAAAACTTTTTCCTTATAACTTGGAACCTTTACAGAAGCCCGAATCTGTGACCGACGGCAGATCCACTCCATTATCGGGGACCACCTTTCATAGTTCTCTGATCCCGTGCCTCTTTGCTGTGGCGAAACAGACCCAGGGCAGCAGCTCCCAAGGAACACCAAGTAACGGAGCCAAGCCGAGCCGGGCCGAGTTGCTCCCGAGCCCCATTGTCGCCGGGTCCCGCAAGCCCCCTCGCTTCTGTCTTTCCCCCCTCGGGGCACGCCGGCAGTTGTACGGCTGAATGAGCGAGCCATTACGAGCTGTTAACTACCAGTAACTCTCCACCTGAGTTCACACAAACCTATTTCTTCTCGCCCAAGGCAGTAAGAGGCCGGGCTGCTTAAAACCCCCCTTTTCTTCCCTGTTCCTATGCGGTGCTCTTTGAACTCCACAGTACTCTAAAACATTCCTCTTTATTTAAATTGCCCCTTTCGGGCCTTGTCTCTGTTGCTGAGAGCAATGCGGAACAGAACCCCGTTCGCCTTTCCCACTGCAAAGGTTGGTGAGCGGGACGTGAAAGCGGTTTGGCCCTAATTCCCTCTCAAGTTACTTAGGTGAAAATGTGTGAAAGATCGAGGATACTCCCCAGGGAGCTCGCAAACCCAATAAGACTTTACCCACTTTGTGGAGGATGTAAAGAAAATTAAAGGTCCATGGTCTAACCTCTCTGCTAGTTTGGTGTTGCGGTTGTCTGCAGTAAAAGCTGGCTTCAGGCAGATGGGAAAGGGGTGTGGGTGTTGTGGGATGGAATGCATCTTGAAAAAGAAGTGTGTGTGTGTGTGTGTTCGGGGGGTGGGGTGGAGGGACAGAGTTTAAAAGCAAAAGGAAGCTGAGATGAAAGAGGTGGATTAGTTTTTAAGGAAAGATGGTTTTGTATTCTTCCAGGAATAATTTCTTACTTTTTTTCTTTTTCTTTTTTTCTTTTTTTTTTTTTTCTTTCTTTCTGGAGAAGAAGAAAAAACAAAACCAACACATCAAACCATTGCAAAAACTAGCACTTTCCCCACGTCCTTCGTAAAGCAAAACAATAAGAGCAGTTGCAAAATAGAGCTGTGTATGGTCGATAGCGTAATCTGTGGGTCTGAAAAGAAAAAATGGAACAACTCGGCTCCACTGCGGGATCTTAGGAGAATTACTCTGCACTAGAGAATTCTCTTGTGAAAGTGCGGCACAGGTTTCATCTGCCGTACTACTTAACTGAGCCCTCTGCTCAAAAGGCATTCCACACAGGAATGTTTTTACAATGGGGCTCGGCAAAACCAGCCGGGAGGCTGCACTATTGTCTTCACTGCCTGTGCAGTTGTCAATGGGGGCTGACCCATACGTTTCTAAGATTGAAGTGACCATTCTTATCAGATGGCTGTTAGACACAGTAAAGACATGGAAGAGCAGGGAGAGTTGGCTTTGTGAAAAAGGCTATGATAACAGAGCTCAGATAAGAAATGCCTGCTGAGTAAGGTAGAGTTTTACTAGAACCGTCTTTCTTTCATATTTTACACTCACACTTTTCTAACGGAAGGGCGTAAGCTTTCTGCATGAATTTAAATGGCCGAACATACAGAGCTGACTTTGATCAGGAAGTGCTTTGCCTTCAGAACGAGAATGTGATCAGAATCTTCAAAGCAAACACTTGTAGTAGCCCTCAGAGGTCCGTGGGTTGGTAATTCCAGTATATACAGCCAATGAAAAATTTTCTGCCAAGGACAAGAAGCTTTAAATAAGCGTTAACATCCACATGGAGAAGAGTTCAAAATCAGTCTTACAAACAGCAGCAGAAATCTTTGAAAGAGGAATAAGGTTAAGAGCCTCGGGAAGGCAGCAAGAAGGTGAGAAGCATTGTTATTGACTGCTCTAGATTAAACGGCACAGAGGAAGATTTCAATTTGATAACGTCACAGCCCTTCCTGTTTTTCTTTGCTACTTCTGCTGACAATTTGGTAAGGTAATTAAATTGGCTGATTGAAGTCACAGTGGTCATGGAGCGATAAAGACCATTTGGATTTAATGGAATTTAGAAACAACAGTGCGCTGCACACAACTCTTACAGAACGAGAATTTTAATGACTCATTCAGGGCGCTGACTACATGGAACGTCCTGGACGAGTTTAATTGAAAGGGCAAAGCAGATTAGCTGTATACAGTCTTTATTGCACTAGATAGGGGAATTAGAGTTATCCCTTTAAAAGACTCATTATTGCATTATCAAGATTTAATGTAGGTTAAGAAAGCTTTCATCCGTGTGGGCTGTCTGGAATATCCCCAGATTCTTTCAACTGGTGTTTGGAACACCAACTGCTTTGTAAAAGGATTTTCACACAATTGTCTGATAGATTAGGTGGTGAGACGTATAACTCACTTCATTCTGACTGCTACCTGGCTTTTGAAGTGATGCAAAGTTCAAGTAATACATTCCATTTGAATGTGGTCGACGAAGGGAATGGTATCTGTCCCTGGAGATAAGAAACCAGAGAAAAAGAGATTTGCCAGCATTTTCTGGACTCAAATATTAGATAATTTTATTTATTTATTTTATACAATGGAAAATCCACTTGCTTTAGAAAAAAAATTAAACCAAATATTTTCTAGTTGTTGCAAAATAATTGCAAATCTTTGTCCCTAACTTAATTTATTTACATTTTTATTTTCTTCCCTTAGTTTTAAACTTCATTGACTCCGATCTCTTCCAGTGGAGCAATTACTAGAAGTTCTGTCAATAATTCAAAAGCGAAACTAGAAAGTGCCTTATTTCCATACTCCTCAATCTGCAAGGCAAATTAATGTTTCCTGAATAAGCTTTTTATAATGTTAGGCAGTAATGTATGTTGGAAGATTAGATTAAACAATATGATAACATAGTATCATTGTGCAGTCGCATCTCAATTGAAATACGGAGGATCAAAGGTCACTATCATATTAATACTTACAATTTTGTGCTTTTTTTGGCTTCTTTATTCTTCAGTAATAACAGTCTTAGGTTTATGTAGTGCCTTCAATTTAAACAGCTAAAGCTTTCAGTAAAGCAAAGAAAACAGAACAAGCATGTAATGATCATTATTTCAATTACTGGAGCTCAGCCAGCTCTGGATAAACTAGGCAGTATTGTAATACTATGTAAAACACAAAACAGAAGTTCAAAAAGTGTATTCTTAATTTCATTAAAAGGTAAGTCTCAATTAAAACCACAAACCTTTTTTTTTGTGTGGAATAAAAAATTAGAGTTGACCCGTAGATGTGATACTGACCCACAGATGTGGTGCTTAAGACTGCTCTTTTTACATCTGCTGCAAATATCTTCAAGTGATTTGTATCAGCCTGGATTTAGACTTCCTTGGAAGTTATTATTGAATAATGTTTCTAAAGTGCTATTGAAATAGAATATGATCTCATATAGGATCATATTTGGTAGTTATGCTTATCTAACTTTCAAACAAAGTAAGCATTCTTAGGTTATATATTTCTGAAGTGTTTCCACTTCTAGGTCTTTTTGCTTGGGCAAAATTTGTTTGAAGTATACCTATGTTGTAGCCTTTGAATAAAAATGTTCATCTGTAGAGGATAACATTTTGTCATTAACATGTCAGAAGGTTAATTCAGAGGCCTTACAGAATTTTATGTTTTGTATTTGGGGAAATGCATTTATTCATGTTTGGTAGAAGTCTATTTTATTATATTTGTGTTTACATTCCTAAACTCTTTTAAAATTTGATCTTCAATAAAATAGTTATCTGGATTTAAAAGTCAGCTAATAGAAGGATATTGAAGATTTCTGCTGGTATTTCAGTATGAAAAGGTCCCTGATTGTCAGTTACTAACTCTTGCACAGTAGACTCTATAACACTGATGGAAAAACAGCTCAGGGAGAGCTTAGTATGATTGCAGGAGCTGTTGTTCAGGTGGTTTAATGAATTTTCTAATTCACTGCAGGCTGAATATCTTTAACAAAAGAACAAGTTAATACTTGAATGCATGTCTCCTATATTTCTCCGTTGTATAAATAATCAAAATAGTCCATCTGAATTCAAAAGGTGTAGCTAAATCTAGTAGCTAAATGATCCATGCTGTATTTTAAATTGGATGAGTGGAAAAGGTAATGTTTTATCATTATGAGGACCAAACATTTTTAAAGTTTTTTTTTTTTTTTTTTTTTCTTATAATGTGATTTCTTCATTCCTCCCTTTTTTTGTAGGCCAAAGGTTTTATAGGCACCGTGTAAACCTAGTCAGAAAGGGAATGTTAATGAAATCTTCCTGTTCATTCTTGGAAAGTCTTGGCTTTCCAAACTTTGTGGTAAACTGAGTAAAATTTAAAAATGGAGGACACATCTCTACGTAAAACTTGCTATAAGCGTGGTTTAAACCAGGTTTTAGGTCTCCTTTCCAGCATTTGGAGTTTGAAAGATTAAACTAGGTTGACTTAGAGTGGACAATACTTACGTTGCAAATGTTAGCCTGGATGATCCCCGCCATTCCTGGCATTGGCCATCTGGAGGAAATAAAGGAAATTAGCAGGATTTTCTTGTCATGTGCTGAATTTAAAGTAGAAATTTAACATAGCAAGATAAATTTGTCAATGAGTCAACATCTTGTTCGTGATGTTAAAATTAAAATAAAACAGTGAAACAGAATTCTCACTAGTTCTTCTAAACACTCACCAGAGAATGAATGATGTTTGTTTTCACAATAGGTAATTACAACCAGATCCATACATAAGGATTTGTTTGTGAATACTTGTTTTTATTTAACTGATTACTGAAGTTTATTGAGTAAATTTTATCAAGCTTGATTTTAAAGATGCAGAACTACTTCAGCTTTGGAAGAGCTTGTCATCTTCATGTTTAGATTACTCTGTATCTCAAGTAAAATATTTCAAATTAAGTGTTCTATTTCCCTGAATACAAAAATAGCTATTACTTTAAAGTGTTTTTTTTTTTTTTTTTTTTTTTTTTTTGTGAGGTAACTAAGACTGAATATAAAACATTTTTATGAAAATGCTCATTCATGTGCATATGCCTTCCTACTAGGTAATAATCAGGGTGTATTTATTAAGGATTGCTTTATAATCTAATATTTTTGCTTTTGTCCTTCTTCAGAAGCTAAATATACACCAGTTATATCAACTAATGAGCTAAATATGTATCAGCTGTATAAATCAGCTCATATTTATGCTAATATTTAAAAATTACAGAATTAGGCTACTACTTGCAGAGCACTCAATAATAATAAAATAATAAGAAACAATAGTAACTAAGATACATTTGCATGAAATGCTTGAGTCTCACATCTCACCATGGTAAACTGTTTTATCATCCTTTTTTTTAACATGTAATCAACTATTTGAAGTCCTTTCTTAACAGTTCTTGTTGGAAAGCTGTGAAGAAGGTAGGGTTTTTTGGGCAGAGACAGATCTTTTATTTCTGCCTGTGTTTCCTGTGTCAGTACTTGATCATGAGTCAATATCAACTTATTAAATTGTCAGAAAAATGCATCCTTTGGCATTGTGAAGTGGATTTAAATTGTATGTCTTTATATCATTCTGGATAATAAATCTCTGTATACTCAGCTAAATTTCTTATAGGCTAGCTATTTGCAACTACATTTCATGGGTCACATATTGAAATAAGATAACTTTTAGTGTACTTTAAGTGTAATGTTTTCTAACTTTCTTAGAATGGCCTGGGTTGAAAAGGACCATAGTGATCATCTCATTTCAGCCCCCCTTGCTATATGCAGGGTCACCGAGCACCAGACCAGACTGCCCATAGCCACATGTAGCCTGGCCTTGAATGCCTCCAGGGCTGGGGCATCCACAACCACCTTGGGAAGCCTGTTCCTGTGTATCACCACCTTCTGTGTGAAAAACTTTTTCCTAATATCTAACCTAAATCTTCCCTGTCTCAGTTTAAAGCCATTCCCCCTTGTCCTATCGCTATTCACCCTTGCAAACAGTAATTCCCCCTCCTGTTTAAATGCTCCCTTCAAGTACTGGAAGTTCACAATGAAGTCTTCCTTCAGCCTTCTCTTCTCCAGGCTAAACAAGCCCAGTTCGCTCAACCTTTTGTCATAAACTAAGGTCAGTGACTTACATTAGTACAAGAGAAACGAGAGTCATGTATAAGTTGTTAAATGCTTTTCAGAGAAAAAGTATTTTAGATTATTCTAGTACTAAAGCTCAATTATGTTAATATCCATATAAATTTGTCTGTATATTATGTTTATTTACTGCTTTGGATGAATTTGTGATAGAGTATTTTTACTAAGATGCATGATAAGATCCAAAGCTATGTTAAATGATGCAGTACTCTTTAAGTCATGACATTTGTGCTATATATTAGCATATTTAAGTCATGACATTTGTGCTATATATTAGCATATTTAAGTCATGACATTTGTGCTATATATTAGATATTGTGGTCCGGTACTAGCAATACAACTTGATTTGCTGTTCAGATATTGCAAAACAATCCAAAATGTTGTGCTGTGTACAAGTATGCACAGCTAATAATAAAGACCATGAAGATGACATGGTTAGTAAAAAGTGAATTTTAAAGAAAAAAAATTGTTGTTATTCAGCAACACTTAACGTACAAGGCAGAAAATCTTTAAAATATATTTCATGTTACCTATTCATTAAGGAATTAGATATAAAGGTACATTAGAGAAATTAAAATTATACAGAGTACTTAAAATTAGGAAAATTAATTTGTTCTTCAAATGCTGCATCATAGTCATTTTTTATTTTGTTTGTTAACTGGCACATTTATGTTCACTTTGCTATACACATTTCACTCATTTCAGTAACTGCAAGTTTTTAATAAAATACATACAGAACCTCAAAGACATTATTGGCCTGCATTCAAGTATTACACACAAAATTCGTTATTCTTGCATCACATTATGTCGCTTAACAAAGATCAATATTAGTACTCAAAGCTAGGAAATCTAATTTGTAGAGTTATTGCTTATTTGATTTTTACTCTAAAACACTATTTACAGTTCTCATGACTTACTATACTTACAAAGTTTCCTGTACCCTTATGAATATGTTTTTCATTCAAATTGAAAGATTTTTCTAAGCGATTCATACATATATTTTTAAATCTAGAGTTTCTGTTGCTACATGGCACTCATGTTGTAAATCTTTCTAGTCCATGTAAGAGTTAACTTTAGATATTTCACTCTTTGAAATTGGTATTTGCAAAGAAAGGTGTGCAAAACATAGGGCCATTCACTAGTCAGATCTAATATGATGTAAATATGGATTTATTCTTTCTTTGAAGGTGATATGTTTAGTACTGAGGGAGTATGTCTTGCTGATTTTCGAGAGCTGTGCTTTTGTGTCAGTCCATTTACAGAGAAGTGTGATTTTTGGCTGGCAGTTTTTCAGTGCTTGACTTTGTAACTTGAATGATGAGCTATTTTAAATGCTACACGGTTGTGTCCTCAGATATCCCTGATTACACTATTTTCTCCTATTTTCTCTCTCTCCCTCCCTCCCAGTGTCCTTTGCTCTCTATGTACATAAAATATATAGGAAGCATGGAGGTAGTTTGAGAATAACAAAGCAGTTGTATTAAAAAGCCAGAAGAGTTGAATATGCAGCATATAGAAAGGAGCTTAGTGTAGTTAATGAAACAACAACAACAAAAAAACACTGAAACATGGTTTACAAACAAATAAACTACATAATGATGCAAATAGTAGATTTTTTCTTTCTGTTCATTCAAAATTAAATGTAAATATATTACTTGGTAAATTGATCCAGTAACTCCAAAAGGAAAATATGAGACTATTTTTTGAAGGCTAGGAATTTATTTTTAATTTAGAATTTACAAATCACTTTGCTCATTATTGGATGTCTAGCATTATGATTACATGAAGTGCAGAAGTATAATTCAATATTCTATTTGTGCTCAGATTTGATCTTCTCTTAGTTGTAAAGGAAACATACTTGGACATAGGAAGTGGCAAGCAGTGTGCATACCACATTTGTAAGCAGCTGATGGAAGAAAATAGGAATTTAGGAAAGATACATGTGACTTCCTTTAAGCACTGCTGTATGTATTTGTTTGGATGTCCTTGAGAAGAAAAAGCCATAAAATGTGTTATTAAGGCTTATCTTTTTAGACTTCAGCAGACTCTATCATTCACAATATTCAACATGCCTGCAGAAATTTACTTCATGGCTGTGATATGGCTATAAATAAATAAAATATACTATAATAAATAAAAATATACCGAAAAATACATTAAGTCAGATTTCCTAACATCTTTTTTAATCAGAAAAAAATAAAATAAAATAAAAAATCACATTTCAAGATCAAATCAGAGTTAGCTAGTCACAACATCTTCAGTGATATATTTGTGACATTTTGTGTCTAGACATTGGATGTCTTTGGCATTGCATTTGTTGAAACCTAAGGTAAGAATATACCATATTCTTGTACGAACACAATTTGTATTGCTTTCCTGAGCATTCCACTCTTTTCATTAGTGAGAAGGTGCTTGAATTGCGTACAAATGTTGCATCTTGCTCTTTGGTGGAGCAAGGATCTCACAGGAGATCTGCCCACATGGATTTCTTTTGACTGCTGATATACAATTCATTAGAAATTTGCAGTGAATGCTTTTGGGATTCTCTTTTTTCCCAGCTACTACAGACCTTTCCAAAAATCATTTTATTTTGTGGTTTCACTGTGTTCTGGCTTCTCATTCACCAAAACCCATCTGTCAGTTATAAATACAGAAAACTAAAAGCTGTTTATCATCTGCTCCTCTTCAGATATATATTTGCAAAAGTAAACATCAACATTTTCACTATTCCATGTTAATAGATCATTTAACTTTTGATGGTAGCCCCCCTTATTTTTAGTAGTTGTTTTGGAGCAACGGTATATTTGTGAATTTAACAAAAGAACTGTGAATGTATGCACATACATACATTTTCCTGTGATGGTTGCCCAAATGTAGGGGAGAAAAAAAAAAAAAAAAAAAAAGAAAAAAAAGAAAAGTTGAATTTCTTCTTTGCTGGAGTTGTTTAACAAGAAGTGGGAGAATTGCCTGAGGGTACATCAGGGGTCTTTGATGAAAGGGCTGATGAGGACTATCCATCTGCTTTGTGACAAGTAGTGTGAGCATGGGATAGCAAGGGGCTGTGAAGGTGGCAGAAACTATTCTCACATGGTGTTATCTTTGTGAACATTTTTAAAGTGCTTGTGAAAACAAACAAACAAAAAAAAAATCATGAGGAAAGTCATGAGATTCAGCAAAAAAAATGCACAGTCAAGCATATTCATGAAGTTAAGAAAGAAAGAAAGAAAGAAAAAAAAAAAAAAAGAAGAACAGTTTAGAATATGTTACCCTAACAAAAAAAGAGCTAAATTCTGTGAATGAAACTACGGACATATTTATGCACTCAACACCACCACCATCCAGCCCCAGCTGTATTGAATTTGGAAAAGATGCTTGCTATCACATCAACTTGATTTTAGCATGGAACAATAGCATTAGCAGATTCTTCCTTCAGTGTGAATCTGCCTCTGCAGTAGAACCAGTGACCTGCCTCCACTTTTGTTTTAAGAGGAAATGCTTGTGCTAGTATTGGCAGGTGTAACTAGAAGTATTGTAAATCAGAAGATCATATTAAAGTTGATTTCTACTGAGCTTGGCAGCCTACAACTACAACACTACAATTAACCTTCAGGCAGTTTTTCTGGCTTCCACTGTACCAAACTATGATATGTTGATGACCAGCACACAGTTCTTTGTTGGGCTTAACTGCCCAACACCGGAAACACCTGAAGAGACAGAAGTTCTTCATTATTGCCATATCTAGCTAGGTACAATATCCACTAAAGCTAACCCATGTGAATAAATTTAAAAGTATTGTAAATAGTGGGAAAGTCAGAGGGGATTTTATTACCCTGATTCACCCTGTTGAACCATTGTTTTTAAAGACAAGAAGCAGAAGAAAATGACTAAAAATTAGCTTACATATTAGAGTTCATTTACTCTGAAGCTGAAATCATCCATGGAAGATCATGTTGTCTACCCTGGCAGAAAATAAAACTAAAAACCAGAAAATATTGGCTTTTCTGTCATCCTGAGGATAGATAGTAGAATGAGAGGAAAAATGAAAGACACTAGTCTGAATGTTCATGAAATATTTTGCAGCTAGAAAAGACTGAACTGGTGAACAAAAGGATTTTCTGTCAGGGCTGGCAAAGGAAATGAATACACTGAGATTTTCAGATGTGCATTAAGAATTCTAAGACATATTACCCTTTGTGTAATATTTTATGTTTGCAGTGTAATTCACCTAGAACTGTAAAGGCTATAGTTTTTTTTTGGTTTTTTTTTAATATATTCTTTGGAGATGTATTGCTTTTCAGCAGAATTTAAGACTTTTAGACACTCATTTATATTGATTTACCTCACAAGGCAAGCAATTTTGCAGATGAAGTGCATTTCAGAACTAGAACTAACATTAAAACTTATATGAAATATGCAAAATTTGTTTTTAAGTGCTCTATCTTTCTTGTATTATATATATATATATTCTTTTTAACTAATTAATTTATTTTATAATCTTTGCTTCAGTAGAAAACAGAAAACATCTGTTTACGTTCCTCTGTATTAGGTTTAATGTAGGTATAATCCCAACTTCTACAATAAGAAATTTTATTAAGAATTTCAAAATGAAACTAACAGTAGCTGAAGCTTGTAGAGCTAGTTTCAGTGTTACTTTCTTTTAGTACACAATGTTATTAAGAAAGGACCTGATAAAAATGTATTTTTATAGTATAAAGGTACTCCTTCTAGAAAGGTAGAAAATCATGAACAACAGAGGAAGGAGACTAATGGTTGGTTATTCCTTTTTCTTCCCCTCCCCTCCCCTCCCCTTTTCTCACAAGAAGAGAGAGTAGAAATGTGAAAATGTTTCTAAGAAAACTTGGAGGTAATTTGATCTTGTTCATGACTTTAAAAAGATTTTTCTTTCCTTCTGAGCACTAATTGTAGAGAGTTAGATACTGAGAAAGTACTATTTTAAGAGCACAGAAACTGGAAAGCACAGTGTTGTATTGCAGTCAAACTCTGTTGCTGACAAGTATTCCTGTGTCACGAAAAAGGATCTATTGTCTCTTATTGGAAAAATAGGTCACTTTCATCATTATCTCTTGGTAAGAAGCTTATTCTTTAAAATTCTTTGTAAACACAATAATCAGATTTTTAACAGTAGTCATATTAGAATGATATGCTTTCACATGAAAAGATATATAAGAAAAAAAACAGAAAATTTAAAAATTTCCAAGTGTTGCTCTTCAAAGCTTGGAGATAGTCATCGAATGCATGCATATTAGCTAATCTCTCCCCACATTGTGTACATGTGCATAATGTACCCATTTACATCTGGTCAGGATGACAAACCAAAAAATATCATTTTTGCTTGTGTATAAAACTAATTCATAAAACAATTTCTGTGCAATTAGTCTGTGGTTTTTGTTCAATAATTTTCAATTTGAATTTAGAACTTTTGAAACCTTTTGAATCTTTCAAGTCTGAGTGAGCTTAAATCTTTTTTTCTGTTGTTGCTGTTGGTTTTCAGGTTTTTCTTTGATCCACGCTAAAGTAATATTTCCTTATTAAGTGAAATTCATAAAAATGACATCTTTGCCTTTTAATGAAACAATACACAATTATTTCTTTTGCAATCTGGTTACTGTATGTATATGATTAGAGTCTACAGAAATTATTTTTAATTCTTATGCTTTCAGAACAGGAATGCTAATTTTTCATCATCAGGAAATCGTAAGCAAGAGTTCCTCTGAATATGACTGAAATCTTTTTTTTTTTTTTTTTTTTTTTTTTTTTTTTATGCTTAAAGCAATCTTTGCAGAGTTTTCCTAGTCTCTAAGAGAATATTTGAAAGGTACTTCAGATTAAGTAGAACAGTAAACTATTAACATATTAACTGTTGCTGAAGAACTCACTGTGTAGATGTTCTTGTTGTGAAAGAAGGATGTCATAAAAGGTAGAATTAGGCATTCTTCTGTTCATATATGGAGATATTCAAGAACAGTCATTCAAGAAACATAGTGCAAGAATTCTGCATGAAAAGGCCCAAAGGTCCTTTTACTGAATACAGTAAATCTGTAGATTAGTTTGTACAGTGTATATTAATAGTAAAATTAAAATTATGAGGTGGAAATTCTGTGTCCCAAGTTACAAGGTTCAAGGAAAACCAGAAATGTGCAGTTTGGTGCTTACACTATGTATCATTTGAGACATGACAGAAGCATTTTCTAAAATGCAGAATTCACTGGCTAAAGAAGCATCCATCAAATCTTCAGCTAAGATCAGTGTTAAAATCATCGATCCTGATATCAAAAAGTAATATCATATAATCTAGTCATTTCTTATTAATTATTTTATTTTAAAATTATATAAAATTTTGTTTTTTAGGAAATCTATTTTGAATTGAATCATTTAAATATAATTCCTTATACTTAATATGAGGATGATTTTTAAGAAGAATACAGCTACAGATAATTTGGAATACTGATTCTAAATTCTGTTCCTTTTTTTCTTCTGAACTGGTCATAAACTGTCTTGTTCCCCCTTTCCTATTAATAATGCAACGAAGAATTGCACTGATGAAAAGAGAGACAAAATATTTGCTGTGTCTCCTATGTTATTATATTATTTTGGCTAGATTTTGTAAGCTTAGTAAAACGAAGGTTATTGCAAATTTATTACCATTTCTGATATGTTTTAGTTTGATACAGAATGACAGAATGACCTGTGAAGGTCACCTGTTTGCCCAGGACAGCTTTTGAAGTTCTATAAGGATGGAGACACAACAGCCTCTTTGGGCAACCAGTGCCAGTGCTCAGTGATATTTAATCAGTGATATTTAGATAGAATCTTCTGTGCTCCAGTTTTTGCACTCTGCCTCGTCTTGGCACTAGGCACCACTGGAAAGAACCTGTCTCCACCTTCTTTGCACTCTCCCTTCAGGTATTTATAAATATTGCTAAGATCCATCCTGATCCTTCCCTTCTCCAGGCTGAGCAGTCCCTGACTCTCTCAGCCTTTCAGTGGAGGCACTCCACTGAACTCTCTCCAGTATTTTTGTGTCTCTCCTCTACTGGTCTGGAGCTGGACACACTGCTTTAAAAGCAGCCTCGCTGGCACTGGCTGGAGGTGAGTGATCATCTCTCTTAACCTGCTGGTGATATTTGCCTAACACAGCCAAGAACACCATTAGCCTCCTTAGCAGCAAGGACACATTGCTGACAATCTGTCCTTTGCAGATAATAAATGAAGCTTACATTTGTTTTAATGAACATTTCTCTTCTTACCTTTGTCACTAAATATAACATGAAGATGAAAGTCATACATACAACACATCTGTTCAGAAACTCCACATGCTTAGAAAAAGGAATATATTTTTAAATGTACCTCAGAAACTGGATAATGTATTCTTTACTGACATATCCATTACCTTATCAGTTCAGTAGACTTTGTTCTTAATGAAATTGTAGAGCTATTACTTAAATTTGTCATCCTATAAGGCAAATTTTTCTTCAAGAAAACTGCAGATTATAATTAGCCATTTCAGGAAGCATTTTAAGTGTATTTCTGATCCTTGTGTGAGATGAATGGGGCTACATTTTAGTTCATACAGGATTTGGTACCAGTACCAGTCCGTCCAACTTAAAGAAAGAGAATGCTGAGTTTTGACCACTAGGAGAGATATGTTTTCTTTCATGTATTTGAATGTTTTGTTGGTGAAATCTCCTTCTCACAAGAGATTTAGTAACTAAATAAAAAGTGTAGAAAACTTATTTTGTGTCTAATAGGGAATGTGAAAGTTGAAGGACTAATTTCTCACCTTGAATGAGTCAGTAGATGTTCATAATGTTGTGGAATATGTATTTGCTTGGTAATCTGTTATTTTTGTTTATTCTTCTCTATTTCTGAAGTACTTAAAGGTATTTAAATTATACTCTTAGGTAGGTATATAGAACTTTATAGCACCAGGCTAAAAATGGAGATTTTATATTTCTTATATATGATTTAATTCATATTTTTCCTGGTTGTTAGAT
The DNA here is from genome assembly GCF_039878825.1 of Excalfactoria chinensis. NCBI lineage: Eukaryota > Metazoa > Chordata > Aves > Galliformes > Phasianidae > Excalfactoria > Excalfactoria chinensis. The sequence goes on from NC_092827.1 coordinate 38,379,755, forward strand.
TGACTGCATCTTGTCACTTACAAGCTTCTCTGATGCTGATAAGTGGATACTTTCACAGAGTTTTGATGTCCTTCATTGCTGTTAAACATCTTTCACAACCAGTCTAGCCTGTGGGAAAAAAAAAAAAAAAAAAAAAAAAAAAAAAGAAAAAAAAGAAAAAAAAAAAGTATATAATCAGTTTATCCAATTAACCAGTGCAATGGAATTTGAGATAGTACTTTTGAAATATCTGTGTCCTGTTTTAAATCTTTGAGATAAATAGTCATTGATATATTTACACTATTTATTCTAGGCAAATATGGACACTATTTCACTTAGCGCACTTGGGTATGAAGTAAATGTTATTTTAAAGTATATATACCAAATCAAAACAGATGGATCTGCAAACAAAGCATATGGATATACATATGCTATAAAGTTCTTTAGAATGAACTCTTCATGAGCTCTTATATATAATTGATGGGAAATATAGCATGCTCTTCTGGCAAAGTTAATTTTGTTGACATTTTTATGTCATTGGAAATATAATAAATAATTAAAAATAAAATTTTACTTTAAAATGTAAAATTAGTGAATGCTAATTACTAGCAAGTTAATAAACAGTTGTTTTTTGTGAATATACTCAGTGTATACAAAGAGAGTATCACATTATCATACCCACATTTCATCACAAGTCTGGTCTCTTCTCACTACTGACTTGTGACAGGACGAGGGGAAATGGCCTCAAGTTGCGCCAGGGCAAGTTTAGGTTGGATATTAGAAAGAACTTCTTTACAGAAAGGGTGGTTAGGTACTGGAATGGGCTCCCAAAGGAGGTGGTTGAATCGCCATCCCTGGATGTGTTTAAGAGCCGTTTGGATGTGGTACTCAGGGATATGATTTAGCAGAGGTTTGTTGTTGTGGTATTGTTTTGTGGTTGTTTTTTAAGAGATAGGCTACTGGTTCGGCTGCGGTTGGACTTGATGATCTTCAAGGTCTTTTCCAACCTGAGTAATTCTATGATTCTATGATTAACTGAACTTGCACTTTCTACTTTTAAGCTGGCTTAAGTGTAGGCAGGAAAAGAAGATCTACCTTCATGCAGTAACTGATCTAACTTCTAAACTAAGCTTTTTTTTTTTTTTTTTTTTTTTTTTTTTTTTTTTTTTTTAACTACACTTTAACTGTTTTTGGTTGTTTCCCTGTTATCTTGATTTTGAAACATCTAAATACCCATATCTCAATATACCCATGCAGCAGGCTGCATAAGTGAATTAATCATACTTGTAATGGAAATCTCAGAAAAAGACAATGTGGGATTTTTACATTTTATTTTCTATAAATAAAACCTATGTTGGTTCACAGCATCAGAGGCAGATGTTGGTGGTAGAGGTTGAACCTTCCCACCGATATTCCATTACATGTCATTGCTGTGTGACAGATGTCAGCAGAGGGGCAATATGACACACTGGTATCTGACATGGAAGTGCGTATGAACAAAAGGTGTGGAGTTGAATTTATCCATGAGGAAAAATCCATACTCACTGATGTTGACTGATGCTTGCTGAATGTTTATGGAGACCAGCCAGTACAGTAAAGCAGTGGATGGTGCATTTCATCACTGGTGACAGAGACAGTGGGTAACCTCTGCTGGTGCAGATATTTACAGGCATGTCATTCAGGCTCTTGCTCATCACTAGCAAAAATACATAGCTAATGGTGGTGTCTGTGTTGCAAAATATTGGGAATTTGCTCTACCAAATAGTGTTATTGTGCTCTTTGTAGTTTCCATGCAAATAAATAAGAAAGCAAGGTATATTTTCTTCCTTTTCCCCCCTCCCCCCCCCCCAGAGGAAGTAGATGCTTTCATACAAACATATTGGTTTTCTGATAAGATACCGGTGAATGTCTACAAGATTCCAATGGTTAGATTTCCATTCTGTAGAATGACTACTTTAAATAAATGAATATTATTACTATACATCTGCAACCACATATTAATAGTTGAATAATGAATAATAGCTCCTGGACTTCTCTCTTCCCCCCCCCCTTTTTTTTTTTTTTTTTTTTCCTATTTCATTTTCATTAATTTCTTTGTTCATTAATGCTGCTGCTTTATCCATTCTTTGTAATTTCAAGCTAGAGAAAACAAATTAAGGAAAAAAAAATAGTTAATTGACTTTATTTGCTTTAATGCTGCTAGTCCATATTATCTTCTTTCTTAAATTGAGTTTGGGATTGCCAGCTTTAGGAGTATTACACCGCTTTTTGGGATGCTGCCAGCATATCCTGAGCAAATATATTTAAATCAAAACTAAGCTGCTTAAAATATTCATGTTATGCTCTTAGAGTGGTTCAGCGAAATGTGAAACCATTTAAGACTTGCAAACCTGTCTTATGGCAAATATATATTTGAACTGTCAGGCATATAGCCTGAATTGATCATCACTGTTAACTGTGTTTAATAAGGATAGTTTCATTGTTTTATTAGCAATGATACATTCAGAGGCTAATTTGAAATTGGTAGCATAATGCAACTATGTTATTTATAGCATTCAAGAAAAACATTTTTATCTGAAACAGTTTTGGGAAAGGGAGTATTCTGAAGAGATAAAATCATGCATGCAGAGAAAATGCACATTTCTTTTGAATCATTAAATAAATTTTCTTTATGCATTACCCTTTTGTAGACGGCATAGAACTTTGAATATGAAACTAGAAAATACCTTGATTTTAAAGTCAATGTATTTTGTAGTGGCAAAACCAAAAGGAAAACAAATATTTATGAGTGTGTGTTGATTTCTAGGGGGATATTCATCCTGTAAGAAAGACAAAACTAGGGATTTTAAAAGCTTTTGATGACAAAGCTTGGTAGCAACATGATTAAGTTGGGCACCATTTTGCCTCTGTACAAATATTATTATTTTTTTCTACAGTGCGTTCACAAACTGGTCTATGATAATCTTGCAGAAGGCCACTTTTTTCTTAAGTTCTGTCCTCCAGTAACATGAATAACAGTTTCTGTTAAGGTCAGCTGAGCTTGGTGGAAGATCAATAATGAAAAAGCAACTGTCTTCAAAGGCAGAAGTGGATGATTGGGTGTTTTGTGATTTTTGTTATTAGTTTTCCACATCATCATATTATGTAGTGCACTGGGAGTCTCAGAAGATGAAAAATGTACTACGTCTCCCAGAGAACTTTGCTGTTCCGTTTTAGTTTTCCAGTCAGTAGGTACTCAGTCACCAGGTCAAGCTGTGACCTAACAGTTTCCCAACACCCATCAAAGCCCCTTTTCTTTCCCATCAAATTGTTTTTCAGTCCACACATTTTACTTTTTTCCCAGTTCTTTTCCTCATCTCAGTGGGAAAGTAGAGGTTAATGAATGAATAGCTGGTGTTTAGTTAGCTGCCAAGTTATACCTCTACAGAATGCTGTCCTTTTTGTGTTGCTGTTGTTGTGGTTTTGATGTTGATATTCACTTGAGAGAAAACAATTGTAAAATGATGTGCTATCTTCACAAGCTTAAAATGTATCAATATTAGATCTCCTGTTAATTAGGAAATAAAACAAAAGTATTGGCTAGAAAATGTAGGGCTTATCTACCCAAAGAAGAATAATGCATTCTTATATTATCACATCAGCTTAATTAAAACTAATCACACTTTCATTTTCATCCTAACTCTATTATAATCTGAACCAGATTCTAGTTGTTTCTGCATCTTAAGGGAGTAGAATGTAGATGGATTTTATTACTGAAAACAGTACATTCTTAAAGTTTGCCGCTTGATAAGCCCTGCTGTGGACAACAGACCAGATACTGGGTAGTCTGGGGCTTTTACTGAGACAAAACATCTTGTTTATCTCTCAGCTACTCATCAAAAGCAGTTACAGATCATATTTTCTTATTGTCTAAATGAATATATTGCTACATAATCTAAGAATAATCAAATTTGTTTTGTGACTTATAGAACTCTTAGATTTACACTAGTGTGCCTGTATATATTTTTAATTCTATGTCACCTTATTATTCTTGTATTTTCAGTGAAATTTTAATTCTGTACATTCAGCACTCCTGGTGCAGGTATATATCTACCTGCTACACATATGCAAATGTATGATTCTAGTTAGCACTTCATGAAATTTATCACTACGCAGCTGTGGATTTTAACCTTGGTGATTCTATTCTATGATTCTATGATTTTCTCCTGACTTTCATTTTCAGTGAAATAACTTCATTGCTGTCTTCTGAGATTTCCTTAAATCTCTCCTGTGCTGTGATACAGCAGTTTCCATTGGTTAGGTTCCCTAGTCCAGAACTTGCTCTCTATCATTTAACTCATGTTCTCTCTCTCTCTCTCTTTTTTTTTTTTTTTTTTTCTATTCATCACCTGTTGATGTCCATGTACTAGATTTCATTTATACTTGAGTGTAAATATTTTTTGCACTACTTGTATCTCATCCACATACTGCACTGTTTTATTACTAGTCTCTGTATTTTATCCTGATGGTTGTGTACTTTGAATGGAGCTGGAAGGTGAAGCTTTGATTTCTCTTTTTGTAAGGAAAGTATTGAACTTATGTCCCTGCCTAACTAGCTAAATTATTTCTCTGCAAGATTCTTATATAAAAAGTAGCTGTGAGCACAAGAGAAAAATATGCACATAAATCTTGGAGATGGATCAGGTTTATGAATTCCAGTTTCACTCAGGTTTTGCAACTGAAAGCTGAAGGAAGGTGTCTGTACTTTAAGAAGGGGTAGGATTTTAGATATGTTCCAGTCTGTTCATGCTTACGCTGTGATAGCCCACAAGCTACTTATTTGGAATCATCAGATTACTAATCCTGATCATTTACTGGCATCCTTAAATTACTCAAGGGTTTTAGCTGCAGAATTTACCATGAGGTTAGGCTCTAATATCCCTATATAGATCTAACCCTTACTGCTACCTTACTTCCTAAATTAATGCACTGTTTCACTGGGTCATATTTCTCGCCTCATTATACCAGTGTAATGTCATTGCAGGCATGACAGCATTGCTGCTGTAAATCAGAATAAAACTTGCTCAGCATCTTTAATGGATGTTTCATTTCATTCACATTGTGACCATATTTTAAACTGCTTTTCAGATATAATCTTGAATTTCCTCTCTGTATAGCTGCATAGGAATTCTAAACAGCATGCAAGTAGCATGCATCACTGGCATCTAAAAATTAGATAGATAATTAATTCTAATAGATCATATGTGTATATAAAAGTATTTATTCATTTATATGTATATACATATTTAATGCATAACCCTGGTCTTGCTCAACTAGTTTCTAGTAAACGCCATAGTACTGATAATGTAAAAAGGATCCATTTGTTCAATTTGGCTTTCTAAAATAGATACACTACATTTGTAAGTCCTTTCATGCTGCCAATACTCTTCTTTCTATATATCTGCTCAGACACTATCCTAAGAAATGTATCAATGGAATGTGGGAAGCCAGTGAATATTTCTGCATCCTGTTTTCTCCTCTTGAAATAAAACCTCATCATTACCAACATTCCACTGTAGCTCTTATTTTTCTGCCAGAAAAAGAAAGAATTCTTCCAAGGAGAAAATGAGTTTTACAGCAAATATCAGATGATGAAAGGAAAATAATCTCCTTAAAAAAATTCTGCTGAATGTAATGGATTTGAAATAAGTAGAACTGTCTGATGTCCACTGCTCAGCTGTCACTAATTTTGTTTTCACATTTGGAAGTAGGAGTTCTACTGACTTCAGGGAAATTTCAGTGTCTGAATGGCTGCTTGTACATCACTGAGAGGACATTACTTCCTGAACAAATGCAAAATTGAGATGTGAGCTTGATATGTGGATAGGGATGACAAAGAAGCATGTGAAAAAATTTTAGACTATTTTAGACCATCTATCATTGAATGCATGTAGTCTCAGTCACATCTCTGTATGCATGACTGGGCTTTGTAAGTTTCACCAGTCATGTGGAGCAGACAGAAAACACAAAACACTTCACAAAACAAATCGAAACTCACGTTGCTGAAAGAGGCCTGCTGAGGTAATTGGCAGGATATCCAATATTGACTCTCAGGGCCAACTTGTCTGGACGTGCTTTGAGTACTGTGTTCAGTTTCGGGCTCCTCACTACAAGAAAGACATTGAGGCCCTGGAATGCATCCAGTGAAGGGCAACAAAACTGGTGAGGGGTCTGGAGCACAAGCTTTATGAGGAATGACTGAGGAAGCTGGGTTGTTTAGCCTAGAGAAGAGGAGGCTCGGGGGAGACCTCACTGCACTCTACAACTTCCTGAAGTGAGGTTGTGATGAGGAGGGGTTTGGCCTCTTCTCCAAGGCAACAAACAGGACCCGAAGAAATGGCTGTAAGTTGTACAGAAGAGGTTTAGACTGGACATAAGAAGGAACTTTTTTTCTCAGAGTGATCAGGCACTGGAATGGCTGCCCAGGGAGGTGGTGGAGTCACTATTCCTGGCAGTGTTCAAGAGGCGGCTAGATAAGGAGCTACAAGATATGGTTTAGTGGTTTGCTCTAGCTACAGTAATGGGAGGACAGTTGGACGAGATGGTCTTGTAGGTCCTTTCCAACCTTGTGATTCTGTGATTCTGTGATTCTAACGTACTTTAAAAGGTGAATTTCTTACTGTCTTACAGTTTTCTTCCATTATTTTATGTGAGTTACTTACCGAATCTGTGACACTTTCTTCCAATGTAAGAAATGGTGAGATATTTAATCATATTCTGTGTTGGGAGAGATTGCTGTTATTTTGAAACTTCAGTACTGCATTACAATTTCTTTTGACCAATTGAATAGCTGTCAGAGGCAAACTGAGTGGGTAAATATTTCTAATTAGACAAAAAATAAAAGATTTGAAATATATATGGAAAAATTTAGAATCTAAATATATTTATTTGAACAGGTTGCCTAGAGAGGCTGTGGATGCCCATCCCTGGAAGCATTCACGGCTAGGCTGGATGTGACTCTAGGCAACCTGGTCTAGTGGTTGGTGACCCTGCCCATGACAGGGCGGTTGAAACTAGATAAACTTTGAGGTCCTTTTCAACTAACTCCTTTCTATTCTATGATTCTTTGAAAAAAGAAAATTACTACTAAACTCTTTACATGTTGAGTTTTTGTGACATGTTATCCTAACTAGACAGATCCAGATGATGTGATGATCAGAGTCATGTTAATATTCTGTTGTTCATTACAATAACTCAGTTTGAGGATCTGCATCTTAGAGAAGTGTCTGAGGAGACCTGTTAGAGACCTTTCTGTATGTAAAGGAATGATGTAAAAAAGAAGAGGACAGACTTATCTTAGCAGGATCTGCTGTTATAGAGCAAGGGGAAATGGTTTCAAACTAAAGAGGTAAGATTTAGATTGAATATAAGGACAAAGTTCTTTATGTTAAGGTTGGTGAGGCACTGGAGCAGGTTGCCCAGGGAGGTGGTGGATATCGCATCCATTAAAGATCAAGCTGGGTGTGGCTCTAAGCAACCTGGTCTAGCTGTAAGTTTCCCTGTTCATTGCATGGGAGTTGGACTAGATGACATTTAAGGGTCTCTTCCAACTCAAATGATTCTGTGATTCTGTGATTCTGTAGAAAAGACATTTTATAGGGTGAATAAGTTATTCAGGGTAACTATTGAGTACTTGGGAAGAAAGAGAAAGTTCCAAAAAACTAACTTGTAGACTGGCAGTTGTCAAAAGTAAGCAGAAAAGTGGGGAATGGCTCACATCCTGGGGTTAGACTCTGTCCATAGCTGTAAGGAAGTGGCTTCCAATCTCAAGATTTTTTTTCAAAATTAGACTACCAAATTTGCTTTAAAAAGGAAACAAACAAACAAACAAAAAAAACCACCAACATTTTAACCAAATTTTATTTGAAAGGCTACTAGAGAAGATACTCTGTTTTACCAGTGTTAGTGCTGGTATTGTAATTCTGAATTTTTCTTCTGTATGCAAAGCATTTAAACCCACATCTATCACACATATACTGCTGACACTGTCTTAGTTTTTGTAATATAATTAATGATTTATTGAGGCAGTGATTGTAAGAGAGAAAATAACTTTCTAACTCAGTGGTTAACAGGCTAGCTTGGATGAGTCCTGAACAAAAAATGACTTTTTTTTTTTTTTTTTTTTTTTTTTTTTTTTAAATCCCTTGGCTGTTAAAGGGATAATAATCCTTGAGGCAAAAGACTGAGCCCCATGATTCCTTCTAATCTGTTAACTTTTATACTGCTCTTTCTACCTCTGCTCATCTTTTGAATTTTGAATGCTCTTATGTAAAACAAATGCTTCAACAGCAGGGATTAAAAACAGTCACCAATTCTATTATTAGTGATTTGATGATTAAGACAATCAGCTTCAAGGTTAATGCATAGATTTAAATTCTTGCAAAGTTGAGGTGGATGAATATATTAGGCACTGGAAAAATTAGGAAAACCATCTCTTCCTCTAGCTGTTGTGGTATTACATGCAAAGCCAAATCCAATAGGCATGCTTTAACCCCACCTATCAGATTAAAAACTGCAGGCAAAATAGATGAAGGAATTCCTCATCTATTTGTGCACCACAGTATGTCTAAGACTGACTTGAGTACTGAGTTTTCTTGCTGCTGCTGAGCCTTAAGTGCTTCTAGGCATGCTCAAAAGCAGAACTTTTGTCAGGTTGGAAGTCTGAAAAAAAGCAGGCCCCACAGGCTGCATTACTGGCTTTAGGTGATAAGGAATTAGATGATAGAATTCAATGTCAACCAGCTGGGGTGAAGAATACAATTTAGGCTTTTCAACTTTGGGTCTGTATAACAGAAGGAAAAATAAAAGTTAGGGCATTGCTTTTATTGAACACAAGAAAATACCACAAAAGTCATGCTTTTAAGTTGATATCAGATGATTTTCAGTAAGGTACTTTGTCATTTCTTTGTTCTAATTACAATAGTTAGGCAATTTTTTTCAAGCTAAGAAATGAAAACAGTGAAGCTAATATAAATAACAGTCAGTGAGAAACATGGACTCTTACATATGCAATATTCCTGCAAGATGTATAACTTTTTAGTATCGCCAATAGCCATAGACAGCAATACATACTGAAATACAGAGAAATATTGTTTACTAAACCAAGAAACCAAGTGGTGACAGTGCATATGTAATAAACGGCATAAAAAATTCTTTGAAAAATCTTAAGATTTACGTAGTTTGCTCTGAAAGTAAAGCCTCCTATTTATTTCACGGAAATTAAAACAGATACAAAGAGCACAAAAGCACTGTTTGGTAGAGAAAATTCTCAGCTACAGTAGATTATTTTTCAACACAGTCACCACCATTAGCTATGCATTTTTGCCAGAGATGAACAAAAACCTGCATGCTGTGCTCTGTACTATATGGTGGGTGTGATAGCATAGTCTAGCCAAGATTGGAAATGAGTTTCTCTATCCTCATACTGGTGTGGGTCCTGAAGTTATGTTCCAAGAGAAAGGTTATCTTCTTCACTGATCTTGACTGGAAGTTTGAGACTTCAGCTTATTCAGTGTCATAATGAGCCATCTGAATTGATGTTTCATCCAGGTTCCAGGAAATCTGGAAGAATCACCCCTTTTCTACTCAAAAGACAGTGCCCATCACTTTGCCCACTGTGGGCTGCATCTTCAACATTTTATTCAATGAAAAATTCACATCACCATTCTGTGGACTGCTGTTTTGACTGACTCCTAGTGGTGGCACCACATCTTCACACAGGTGAAGATGCAATCCAGTAAACTGTCACCTTCAGCCCTGTATTGGTTCAATAAGTCCTGAGCAACATGCTTACTGTGCTCTTTCTGTTCCTGTGTGAGCATTCCATGTGCACTTCTATGACAACCACTGTTTTGTCAGAGTGCTCCTCTGCTGCTCTCTGTCATGTAGTAACAAAATGTAACAAAATGTAATATTGGTAGGAAAATTCAACCTCCACTGACTTACTGCCTACTTCTGCCTTTGATGTAGCTGGACAACGTAGTAAAATAGGAGGTGTTGATTTCAGAGCAGTCCTTATGTTATCATAGTCATTTATATCTGCTTTGTTGTCAGTAGAATAATATTCATTTTTGTGCATATACTGTGGACAAAGCATGAAGACAAAGTAAATCTTGCTGAGATCAGTCAGAAGCACTGGAGGTTGCACACTCTTCCCATAGCAGAATCATTAACCGTACAGCTTCTTTTCCCTGCTAAATCCATTGAGAAGCCTGGGTGGAAGCTACAAGACAGACTCGTTCTAAGAGCTGTAAGTTGTTTGTTATTGGACAGGAAAAATGGTATATCACAGAATCACAGAATTGCCTGGATTGGAAGGTATCTCACGGATCATGAATCTCCAACCCCCCTGTCTCAGGCAGGACCACCAACCTTCACATTTAGTACTAGACCAGGCCGCCCAGGGCCCCATCCAACCTGGCCCTGAATACCTCCAGGAACGGGGCATCCACAGCCCCTCTGGGCAGCCTGTTCCAGCACCTCACCACTCTCATAGTATAGATGTAGAACTGGCAAATATGAATCAGAATCACAGAGTAAAAATGAAAATTTTGAGAGTGCAAGTGAAATAGTCTTTAGAGTTGTTCAGTATGTCAGACAGTTTTCTATGTCCAAAGCAGTAGCAAGCTCTGAGATTTTTCATTTTTCTATTGAAATTGTGTTATTTCTCCATGGAAAATGGCGTATTTTATATGCGAAATTTATTTCATAGTTTTTCTAAAAAAAGGAAAAGAAAAAAAAAAAAGAAAAAAGACTCCAAAGCAAAGTACTATATTGTTATTTAAGGGATCTTTTTTTGCAGTGAAGTTTGTCAAAATAATAGATTAGTTTCTCATGGCATGAATAGATGTTTGAATTTAGACTATAAGGAGGAGTGCAATGCATTGCAGCTTCTCTGATGTTCAGCACTATATGTCTAGACAAAACCCAATACATATTCCCTGTATATTTGATATTCTAAGCACTGTTTTGATAAAGTATGTACTTCAATCCGGATAGGCAGCTAAATATGAAAGAGAAACAATACTGATGGTGTTAAAAAACATCTGTTATCTGAAAAAAAAAAAATGAACAAAACCCTGGTGTTATCTCTCCTGGGAAAGGGTCTCAGTATTAGTTGAATAATAGATATATGTGAAATGAGGTGATTTTGTTAAGATCATTAACACAGTAACAGAAAAAATGGTTTATCCACACAATATTGATTTATTTACCCACATTCATAAATCAGGAATAATTTTATTGCTAGCCAAATTCACTTTTTTTTTTTTTTTTTTTTTTTTTTTTTTTTTTTAAATCATTACACATTCTTAGACAAGATAAATGTTTAATAAGGAAACATTTTACATATCCCAAGGTAACATCATCAAATGTTGACAGGAAGGGAATGGAAACGTAATAATAATAATAAAATTAAAGCACCCTTAAAAATGTTGCTTCCTCTTGGAGAAACAATAACTCATTTTCACTACAATAGTATCTCTTGTATCTGTCTATCACTGTATTATCTTACTGATATGTATTTTCCTATATTTACATTGTGATCTTAATTCTATAAGAGAGAACCAATTACTTTTCTGAAGATCATACGTTTATGAGAGCTGCTTCTGAGCATATATGTTGCCAAAGACAACAGACCTTCAAAAATACTATGAATTGAATTTCCTTCTTGGGATAAGGTAGGCTGAAAACACCCCGCAATGGAACACAAAGTTCCTTGGGCCTTGGTAGTGTGTATGTGCCTGATAGGTAGATGCTTATACTACCAGAAGTGCTGCAGAAACTGAGTGGAGAGAAAGGCTACACTGAGGTCCATCACTGATATAAAATTTAAAATGTTAGGAATTTAAAATTTTAAACGCAAATAAAAATGTAACTAACTATTAAAACATTTTAATTCCACTTTTTGTATTTGATATGATCAAAGACAAACAGTTCCAAGAAAATAATTAATTGTTTGTATTCACGGTGTCTATTTTGATTTACATGTGTCAAATCCTAAGTCAGTCTGCTTACAAGAAAAGGATGTGGCATTGATCTTTATGAGCTCCTTTACTTTGTTACATATTTGAATCGGAACATGGAAGCACTACTGTGATGTTACTGGCAAACTAGCATGACTTTTCTGCCTTGCCATAACTCTGCTACACAAAGACAGAGCGGATATACTTTGGTTTATTTAGCACCTGAGCTATGCACTAGTTTATCCTAATTTTCATATGGTGACTATAAGAACAGACCTAATTCATGTGGAAATACATCTTCTACTTTCTTAAACCGCAGCATAAATCATGCCTCTGTCCAACATCATTTTGTAAAAAAAGGCTGGTGAGTGTGACACAAGATCTATTGAAGTTCAGCAGAGAATGCTATTTTATTAGCAAATGTTTCAAAGTCTGTTCTGCTTGTTTTAATTTAATTTCTACAATTATGCAACTCAGTCTAAAAGCTTTTACTTTGTAAAACTGAATAAGTTCTTTGCCATCTCTCACTTCCTTCTTCCCACCCCAATTCCCAGAAGGTTCAATTAATTTCTGTCTTCTTCTTCCTTTCTGTTTCTAAAAGCTGGCTAGCATTTCCAACAGTGGAAAATGTATCATGATTTTGAGGAAGATGTTATCATTTCTGTAACTACAGTTATCATTTCTGTAACTACAGTTGAATAGTAGCAATAATGCAAGGTTGTTGTTTGATTGAATGTCACTTTAGAAAAAAAATAAAAAAAAGATTATATTCTGATATTCATATTTATTAATATTCCATAAGAATATGGAAAAATATGAGGTAAATTATTTTAAATTGTTTGACCATTAGTGATTCATTCCACAGAAGATATTGATGTGGTACAAAAACCTTATTTATTTACCACATATTTTTGCATTTGATATTTTTGATGTTTCAAGCAACTTTTAAGATTTTAGAAATATACTAATACTTCTTTTACTACCTGCTTCATAATAGTCCTGACAAACTGATGGAAATTATAAGGATGAGAAAAAATTTATGACTATTTATATAACAATAACATTAATCAGAATTCCCAGAATTAAATTAATTTTCCCCAAATTGTGAGCCACTGTATCAAAAACATTTTTTACTCTGAGTTTAGCTGTTTTCTCACTTCTCATCAGTGGGAGAGGGCATAGAATTGGGAAAAAAGGTAAAACTCATGGGTTGAGATTAAGATATTTTAGTGAGAAAGAAGGTGGCAGGAAGGGAGAGAAGGAGGAAGAATATGCAAGTGCTCAGCACCTGCCAACTGATGCCCAGCCAGCTCCCAAGACACATCAGTCACCATTCCTATGCCTAGCTACCTTTCTCCAGTTTTATTGTTGAGCATGAAGTCATATGTTCTGGAATCTCTCTTTTTTTTTTTTTTTTTTTTTTTTTTTTTTTTGTCAGCTGTCCTGGTTCTGTCCTCTCTCAGTTTCTTGTACACACCCAATTCCTCACTGGCAGGGCAGCATGAGAATCTGAAGTATCCTTGGCTTAGAGTAAGTACTGCTCAGTAACAACTAAACATCAGTGTATTATCAACATTATTCTCAAATGGAAAACAAAGCACTACACCAACTTGTAGGAAGAAAACTAACTCTGTCCCAGCCAAGGCCAGGACATTATTTTATACAGATAAGGCAAGAGAATCCTGTTAGGAAACAGAGAGATGAATTGTCTGGAATTCTGATTATTTCCCCATAGAAAATTTTCTCAAGAAAATAATTAGTAATTAGTAGAAAAATATTACCAATAATGAAAGAAACAGTCTGGGAGGGTTTTCTTTGTTTGTTTGTTTTGTTTTGTTTTGTTTTTTTAACTACAAATTTGACAAAAATTTACCCTAGACTTTTCTCCTCTAAGCAGCAGGAACTGAAATTTAAACTGGAGATTGAAGAAGAATAATGAGTGTTCTCAGTTTAAAAGGGCAAACTTTGGTAAAGAAAGGCAACTGGCTTGGGAGAAGCAGCTGAAATGAGAATCTTTCTGGAACACAGAAACAAGAATAAAATAAAAGTTATCTGAAGTCAAGATAAAATAGATCTTTCAAAGAAAACTAATATGAAAAGACTGCTTACCTAAGTGAATAAATAAACAAATAAATAGCAACAACAACAACCAAACAAAATCTAAACAAGAAAAGTTTATGCAAGTTGTCTTCTAGTGATCATAAGTTAATCAGTATACAATCTGGGTATGACATAAAATGTAAATGCTTTCTTCAGTGCTTGGTAAGGTTAATGATAGTCATAGTGCAAATTAGAGCATTGGCCAAAAATAGAACAATAACTTGTTCAGAAAGTTTGAAACTTAAAATTACCAAAAAAAGAAAATAAAACTGGAATATTTTAGTGTTTTGAAAGTAAGGATCTAGGTAATTTCCCTTTCCACGTACTCAAGAAGGGGCAAAATTTTAATAGATACAAATTTTAGCAAACCATAAGGCATTAACAAACCATAGTTCATTACTGAATGTACAATATCTGGTAGTCCAGGTTAAACTGCTGACATAACTTTTGACTATATTTTGAAGGAAGCAAAAGCTTTAGACAAAGATTTAAGAAGCAAGTGGGACTGGAAAAGGATGTATTTTGAACTGTAGTTTAATTGCTAATTTATTTAATAATTTATTATTTTACTAAGTGCTGTAGATCTAATCTTTATAAACTCTACTAGGCTTTTTGACAAGATACAACATGTGGTATGCAGTCACTAACATGCAGTTTGTGTATACATTAGGAAGCACCAGGGTGTGAATATGATTAAAAATAAATAATGAGAGATGGAAAAGGTATACCAGAGCACTAAAGAATGGACTTGGAAAAAGGTATACCATTATGGACACCTGTATTCAATAAAGGTATCTATCTGAAATGGAAAAAGTAGAATATCCTGAGCTGGAAATGACCCATAAATATTATGAAGTTCGACTCCAAGTAGTACAAAGAAAATTCAGTAGAATAATCAGTGAACCAAAACTGTCTTCAAAAGAGGAAACTAGAAAAGTCTTAGCCATGCAAAATGATCCTAAGGACACAACAGTGTCTCTAAATAACTCATGACACTTGGTTTCTGGGGTGCTAAGTTAAAAAGTTTAAGGACAGTGCTGTATATGTGCAAAAGTGGTCTCTGAGTGCCAGGAATCCACCTCAGAGAGATTTGTGAATCACATACAGGAATGGTGGTGAATGACACAGAATTGTAGTTAAGGAAGAACAAAATAAATCCAGAAAATAGTTCTGTGACAAGTTTCTTCTATCTGATGAAACAGATTTTAGATATCACCTTCAGTGTTGTATTTCTACATGTTGGAAGGGAATTTGTCTGTTACTATAGAAACAGGTGTGGAGACTGAGCATCTTTGCTATTCCTAGAAGAGGTCTAGCTAGTGTGGATTGTGAAAAAATTAATATCTCTGTGTTAATTTTTTTTTTTTTTTTTTTTCTCATCCCCGAGTGGCACTTTAAGTTTTAGTTGGAAATGCTGTTGATTTGAACTGTGTGAATGTATGTGATTGATTAGTTATCCAAAGAGTCATATTACCTTAACATTTCTAGTTTGTTTTTTTTTTTTTTTGTTGTTGTTGTTGTTGTTTTTAAATCTATAGGTTTTATTTTTTAGCAACTGACATTACTTGCAGATCAAAACACAAAAGGAAAACAAAATCTGTCAATGTATGTATTTTTACAGAGATCATTGAACACTGAAAATTTAAAAAAAAATGGTCCACAATATTTCATATGTTTTTCTGTCTCTGGAAAGTAGTGTGTGTAGCAATAGCAATGTGGCATTTTAGAATTAAAATAAATATTGCAAAAAAAATTATTATCCTAAAATAATTAGGATATTAGGAAACACTTCTTTACAGAAAGGGTAGTTAAGTACTGGAATAGGCTCCCCAGGGAGGTGGTTGAATCACCATCCCTGGATGTGTTTAAGTGCCGTTTGGATGTGGTGCTCAGGGATATGATTTAGCAGAGGGTTGTTAGAGTTAGGGTACTGGTTAGGCTGTGGTTGGACTTGATGATCTTCAAGGTCTTTTCCAACCTGGTGAATTCTATGATTCTATGATATCCCTTATATTGGAACATTATTATCCCTTATATTGGAACATTTGTCAGTAGCAGCACTACTTCTTCAAAAAAAGAATCAATAGATTATGTAGATATTCATATTTATGTTTTTGTTTTTAAAATCTGGGAAATAAGAGTGCATCTGAAAACATGTTATCCTGCAACTATGTTGGCTAAAATTGTCTTCCACGAATGCGATAGATATCCCCATAAAACTCTGTAGCACTCTAGTATCACTTTTTTTTTTAAAAAAAAAAAAAGAGAAGCCTGAATCTACATCCATATATAGTGTTAAAAATAATGAAAACTGAATATATAACAATATCTGCCAAGATTAGTTATAATGCTGTACTCAAAAATACATAAAGTATATATATTTTCACTCTTATATGGAATTAAATATAATTGTGCTAAACTGATTACTTTTTACAGCAAAATCTAAATGGAGAAAAATAATGTAAAATACTGTTGAATACTGTGGCAGTGGAATATTATGAAACACCAAACAGACACTGTATTTCTTTTTTACATTAGACAGCTGCTGTTATGGATGATTATTGCTTAGAGACTGTCAAATAATGACTTACATCTGTCTATGAGGACTTGGTTTTTGGTCAGAATGCACTTTTATGTCTGTATGATTCCATCCTTACAGATTTCACTTTAATCATAGAATCATAGAATATCCCACATTGGAAGGGATGCACAGGGATCACTGAGTCCAAATTCTGCCTCCACACACGACCACCCAAAATCCAAACACTGTTTGACAGCGTTGTCCAAATGCTTCCTGAACTTCAGCAGCTGGGGTCCATGACCACTGCCCTGGGGAGCCTGTTCCATGCCCACCAACCACCCTCTGTTGAAAAACCTTTTCCTAATCCCGAGACTGGCCCTTCTCTGATGCAGCTCCATGCCGTTCCCTTGGATCCTTGACACTGTCACCAAAGAGCAGACTGCCCCTCTTCTCCCCACATGAGGGACTATAGGCCACCATGAGACCTCCCCGCAGCCTCCTCTTCACTGAACTGAGATCAAGGGTCCTCATCTGCTTCTTACACATCTTCCCCTCCAGACTCTTCAAAACACAATGGCAACACCAGGAATCCAAATTAACCCAGGCTTCAAAACAACACCTCACCACCAGCACTGCCCTTGCTGTTAAGAAAGCGAACAAAAGGGCTATCGATCCAGTCATCTCCAAGCTGCTTATGGTGCCAGCCTTCAGGTCAAGCTTTCAATAATACACTGAAAAACAAAAACATCTGTAAGTGAAGGCATTTCTCTTGAGAAGGCTGATAGGAAAAGAATATAAATGTACTGCACTACTCAGCATGCAGTAATATAATATTGTAAGCATAGAAAGATGCTGATTTGAAGAACATCTCTTGCATGAACCGAACTGAATTTTCGTACTAGCTCTTGTATTTGAGTGGGATCTGATCCATAGCAAGAAATTCTTTTCTATGCAATCTATTTCTCTGCCCTTATTCATACAAAGTTCCTGTCTCCTTGAGTACTGATAATAGGAACAGGTAAAAGAAGTATTACCAGACTGCAAATGGAATTCTGTCAGCTCAGCTTCTAGACAAAAAATAAATAAGTAAGTACATGTATTTCAAACTACTGGGACCAGTCTTATTCTCTGAGGTTTAAAAGAATTCTAGGTATACTTTTTTAGAAGCTGGGACTGACACTTGGAATGACTAGTGTACAACTATGAGTAGTGAGAAAACTGGTGATCTGAAAATACAGAAAATCTTTGCTTTCTTGTAGCTTAGCGATATAAAGCTTTAATGTATTTTTAGTCTATTTAGGTAGTTAGAAAAATCTGTTGCTATTAACTTGAATGAAAAATCTGGATTGTGATACAGAAGACTAGCAATTCAAGTTAAAATAGAAAATTTATATTGGATGCTGTTCTTTTGGAATTATTTTAGTCATTTTAATATTACTTCTGAAAGTGTCACTAGTGGTTGGATACTGACTCAGTCTTAATCAATTCTAGGAATATATGAGCAGGGAGAGTGAAGATGAGGAAATACATTCTTAATCTAAGGAATATGACAGTAGTACTGTACATATTTCTGCATTTTTCCAGTGAAGTTCCAATGCTAATTATTTGTTTGACAAAGTGATTTTTCTCCAAGACTTTACATTCTTAGGTATGCTTATAGGTAATTTGTAGTTATCTGGAATATTGTTCGATTCTGTGATGAAAAATTGTTTTTCATTCAGAAAGATGGAGAAATTAATGGCACACTTTGAAAATAAGGCCTAGAAAATAAAGAACAGAGAAGTGTTCTTCTTTACTTTTTATATATTTCTGCAGCATAGAATGTGACCTGATGCTCTTTCTAGAGTTTCATGAATGTGAACTCTCAAACTTCTGAAGTGAGTGTGTGAATAGTAAGAGAGAATCTTTGTAGTGTAAAATTTTTTCTTCATTTATATTAATTAAGGATGTAGCATGTAGGTTAAAGATTTTTTGAATAAAGTTATGCTAATTTATTTCTTGCCTTCAAACTACACAAAATATTTCAGTCTCACAGCTATTTTACTGAAGAACCGCTAGAAACACTACAGCTACTGCTATAGAATTCAGTTAATTGAAAGATAATCTGTGTTAAACTTTCAGTACACATCTGTTGAAATACTGACCTGTTTTAGGAAATGAAGCAACAGAAAGCAATATCTGCAGGGTTTTTGTGCTCTTCAGAGGCTGTTGACTGAAAGAATAGGGGAATTGAAGGATAGTATGCTAAAAAAATGCAAAAGAGCAATATGCTTCATGGTAGGAATGTGTGTCAAAGATAGACAGATACATGAGCACATCAATCAGCTACTTAATCTATACAAAGAGGGAAAAAAGATGTATTCACTTTATTTTAGATATTTAAGGTTACATTAAAATCAGCCGGATGAATTTAGGCCAAATCACCATACAATTTTTGCATTAGTAAACGTTTGCAGAGCTTTATTTCCCTAGGTTGTAACCAGCATTTTTATCTATCTAATTTTAAAGAAGAGGGAAAACTAGAATTATAATCTATACATTTTCAGTAATACAAGCTCTACATCAATCTATTCCCTGTCATGTAATAATTATATTTTTTGTTCCTTTTAGAAAATTATTAACTGTAAATGTGCTGTTCTCTATTTGTTTTTACTGAACAATTCATCTGTACTTTTTTAAAAAAAATATTTTTAAATCTACTGTTTATTGAAATGTAACATGGAAAACAAACAAATTAAAGCAATTTATGTAAATTTGGAGTGTTAAAGACACATGGAAAGCTGCAAAAAACATAGTGCATTTCTGTGAAATTATTACTTCCTCAGTCCAATATTTTCTTCTATGAGCTTCCATTCAGTACAAAATTATAAAATCAGAAGACAATCTGTCTTGGCAGTCTTCTTTTGCTTTGTGAACCTTGAATACCCAGAAAAAAAATATAAAATGTTATATAAATAAAAATTAAAACATAATTCTTGAAATTAAGATTACCTTTGCAGCATTCCCTATATTGTCTTTGGAAAATTCCCATTAGTAGGGACCCAGAAAGTTGGCTTAAAGAGCATTTGAATCTTTCCTCATTTGTGTTCATCTAACTGGATTGTATCTTCATAGCAGTCTGGTTAAGGTCATTTCTCCTTCATTTCAGTAAAGGTCGCATGCTTTATTTTAGCATATCCCTTTCCCGTATGCTGACAAAAACAGCTAGGTGATGAGTGAGGTGGGTTTGTTGTCAATATACTTCTTATTTTCTGCTGAGCAAGCAAATGCAAATTCTGTATACTGTTTAGAATTGTTGGCTATCCCACCCCCCAAAAAAGTATGTGAAAATAATCTTGTTTGGGGCCAAATATGTCTTTTAAAGGCTTTCTCCGTTGATGTTTCTTACTAAAATATAATCATTGATTGTCAGAGAGAGTTATTCTCAGCTTTCTCTTTTAATTTGCTTTTTGAGAAGAAAACAAAAGGAGAAAAGAAGACTTCAGGCAGGAAAGCAAATAGTTGCACAGAAATTGAAGAAGACAGCTTAAAATGAGTTAAAGATCTGTCTTTGGCTTTTTATGGTACCGTCATATAAAAATGAACGGATGGATGCTATTTGAGATTGTACAGTGGTAGCACAAAAAATCCCCATTAAAGAACAACTTTCATTGCACTAGGTGCAGATGAAAGGATTAGGTTAGAGAGAAACAGAATATGTAACCTACGGCATTTAAAATGTATGTTTAGTGGTGCTAGATAGAAACAGCATTTCTATCTTGCAGAACAGAGATCCAGCTCCATGAATGTAAGTGTGTAAACTATTAAAATAGCTGAAAAAGCTGAAAAATGTTTCAGACCTTTTGGTGTATTGGATTTCTCCTTTGTTGAATAGGGATGACATTATATAGTGAATTTTAAATTCTACGGAGGCAATGCCTGCTTGAATCCCCACACTTGAGAAGATCCAAGTATGCTTTGTATAATCTAAAGAAGGTATGGAGGGGATATTCTCAGGTAGCAAATGATCACCAGTACTTTTAATAATGACTAGATATTTGTTCTGAACAGGATTATCCTTATGTCTGGAAATAACTGTCTTATTACATCCTGTTGGATATGGTCTTTTCTTTAGATTTCTTTAGACTTCTGTTCTCCACTACCCTTACCTTAGTATCTCCTTTTCCAGATACACAGCGGTGTATTCACCAATTCACAAAATCATAGAATGGTTTGGGTTGGAAAGGATCTTTAAGATCATCTAGTTCCAATTCCCCTGCTATAGGCAGGGACAAATCCATCTAGACCAGGTGGCTCAAAGTTCTGTCCATCCTGGCCTTGAGCATTTCTGGGGAGGGAACACCCACAACTTCACTGGACAGCCTGTTCTAGTGTCTCGCCACCCTTGTAGTGAAGAATTTCTTCCTAATATCTAGTCCAAATTGGCCATCTTCCAGTTTAAAACCATTTTCCCTTGTCCTATCACTATCTATCCTTATAAAAACCCCTCCCCAACTTTCCTGTAGGCCCCCTTCCATACTTGTTCGTTTAAAGTGTTGCTTGTATTTTTATAGAAAAAGACAAAAGGATTTTTTCCATACGGTAAATTCAAGAAATGTGTTTTTTTATTTATTCATTTTTTTATTTTTATTTTTTTAGTTTTTGTTTAGTTTTGAATTGAACCACTCTCTGTGAGTGATCTCCAAAGCACATAGTCACTACTCATTTCTAATAGCTTTAAGTACTCTTCACATGCAATGTTCCAGTTTATTAAGTTAAAAATATCTACAAAGAAATCTTCAAGATTCTTTTTCACACTGGGTAAGGCAAGGTGCATAAAATTCATTTTTGAGTTCTTATCTGAAATTTTCAGTGTATGTTAACAACAAAACCGTGATAACAAACAGGTGTGAAAGGTCAACACAGTCTCTACAGGAAAAGGAAAACAACAACAACAACAACAACAACAAAAACAGAGGGAGAATTTCTCTAGCAGTATCTTGCCTGCTTGTGGATTCTGCGCTTCTAGAAACTACAGAAACTACGAGCCCTCACTCTCTTTTGGAAGAGACAGAAAATAGTCTTTTCAATTCTTATCACATTCACCACTTTTCACCACATTTTGTAACTTCAGATTCAGCCATCTCACACTAAGTGTTATAGTTACTAAGGAGCAGAGTTCATAGAATCATAGAATCATAGAACACTCAGAGTTGAAAGGAACCACTGAAGGCCATTGAGTTCAGCTTCCTTGCAATGAACAGAGACATCTTCAGCTAGATCAGTTTGCCCAGTGCCTTATCCAGCCTTGCCTCAAAAGTACCCAGGGATGCTAGGGCATCAACCACATAACCAGGCAACCTGTTCTAGCGCCTTACCACCCTTACTTTGAAAGATTTTTTCATTTTACCCAACCTAAATGGGATGATCATCCAAATGGGATGAGGTTCAACAAGACCAAATGCCACGTCCTGCACTTTGGCTACAACAACCCCAGGCGACGCTATGGGCTTGGTGTGGAGTGGCTGGAAGACTGTGTAGAGGAAATGGACTTGGGGGTGTTGGTTGATGCTCGGCTGAACATGAGCTGACAGTGTGCCCAGGTGGCCAAGAAGGCAAGCTGCATTCTGGCTTGCATCAGAAACAGTGTTGCCAGCAGGAGCAGAGAGGTGATTGTCCCTCTGTACTCAGCTCTGGTGAGGTCGCACCTCGAGTACTGTGTTCAGTTTTGGGCTCCTCACTGCAAGAAAGACATCGAGGCCCTGGAACATGTTCAAAGGAGGGCAACAAAGCTAGTGAGGGGTCTGGAGCACAGGCCATATGAGGAGAGGCTGAAGGAGCTGGGAATGTTCAGCCTGGAGAAGAGGAGGCTTAGGGGAGACCTCATTGCTCTCTATAACTTCCTGAAGGGAGGTTGTAGTGAGCGGGGGGTCAGCCTCTTCTCTTATGTCATTAATGATCGGACTAGAGGGAATGGTTTCAAGCTATGACAGGGTAGATTCAGTCTGGACATTAGGAAATATAACTTCTCAGAAGGGGTGGTCAGGCACTGGAATGGAATGCCCGGAATGGTGGTGGAGTTACCTACCCTGGGGGTGTTCAAGGAACGATTGGATGTTGTGTTGAGGGACATGGTTTAGTGGGAGCTATTGGTGATAGGTGATTGGACTGGATGATCTTTTAGGTCTTTTCCAACCTTGGTGATTCTATGATTCTATAAATCTACCCTCTTTGAGCTTGAAACCAGTTCCCATTGTTCTGTCACCACAGACCCTACTAAGAGTCTGGCTTCGTCTTTCCTGTAGCTGCCCTTTAGATACTGAAAGGCCACTCTTAAATCACCTCGGAGTCTTCTCTTTTCCAGACTAGAGACCCTCAGATCTCTCAGCCTGTCCTTGCAGGAAAGGTGTTCCATTCCATGGGTCATTTCTGTGGCTCTTCTCTGGACTTGCTCCAACAGGTCTATTTCTCTTCTCTGTGGATGCAGTACTCTGGGTGAGGTCTCACCAGCACAGAATAGAGGGGCAGGATAACTTCCTGACCTGCTGGTCTCACTTCTTTTGGTGCAGCCAGGGATATGGTTGGCTTTCTGTGTTCTGAGGGCACACTGCTAGCTCATGTCCAGCTTCTCATCCATCAGCACACCCAGTCATTTTCATCAGGACTGCACTCAATCCTTCCATCTCCCAACTTGTATTGGTAAGCAAATAAGAATCTTAAAGAGCAGTTCTCAAGAAACCATAACCATAAAAAATGGTGTTAGTAAATTGGACTCTTACTCCTGTGTGGACTTCCTAGGGACATATGCCTTAGCCTATGAAACATGGAAGGTATAAGTAGGTAGAACGTAGAGGTATAAAAATGCAGCATAGAAAGCTTTATGTGAAATACATTCTTAATTGCTACTGAAGACTTGGGTTGGGCTTTGCTGTTACACAAACACTCATGAAATATGGCCATTACTGCTTGCCTGATATTCTTTTTCTTCATTGTGGTTATATATGTTTATGGTCTTGGCAGAAAAAAAAATTGAGGATTTTTCTACAAGAAACTCTATCATTGCCAAATATGTTTCTGCTGCATTGTGGGGGATGTATCTCATGATGCTTTGCTGGGTGTATTACACAGCTGGTAAAATAAATGTGACCAGGTTGGTCACAAATCAGATATCTGTGGCTGTGTTTTTGAAGCCTTGTATTGATCCAATGGAGTGAGTACTCTAGCCTTGGACCTCCTCACTGAACAGGTTGTGTTGAGAGTAACTTAATACACTTGCGTAGACACAGCTATATTGCTTTTTAAAATAAAACAAAACAAAAATTTATTTATTAATTAATGTTACTATAAATCAGCAGCAAGCAGTTGAAAGACTGTTAAGAGTGTCCTGAAATTTGCAGTGCTCTGATCACATTTCTTTTTTTGCATTTACGTAATGTCTCTGATGATGTGGTAGAGAAAAAGCACTTTCTGCACTGACTCTTGTAGTTTGCAATCATTCTTCAGCCTGCAAGTTATGCTGTGTATAAAGCTAGTCTTGGAAATAATCAACAACAAAACCCCTGAATTCAGTGTACAGGGCAATTAGTAACATGATGTACTCATTTTACAAGCAAATGTAGTGTTATATCAAGAAAGAAAAGGCATGTTTAACTTATCTGCAGTAAGCTGTTGGGAGTATTTCTTGCTTTGAATTAGGCATTTCACAAGGGATTTTTTTCTTGATTAATTAAGACAGCTACAATACCTTCACATAAATTATTCAACAATTAAGAGGAAAGGTGCAGCCATTCTGGCCTGATATTCATGTGAGTCTTTAAACAAGGATACAATGATAGGTACTTACACTGAGTTTTTGATGTTTCCTACTTAACTAGCTGGCTGCATTCTGCAAATGCTCAATATTTTAAAGTCACCCTTCCTTCCTTCCTTCCCCCCTTCCTCCCTTCCTTCCTTCCTTCCTTCCTTCCTTCCTTCCTTCCTTCCTTCCTTCCTTCCTTCCTTCCTTCCTTCCTTCCTTCCTTCCTTCCTTCCTTCCTTCCTTCCTTCCTGCCTTCCTGCCTTCCTGCCTTCCTGCCTGCCTTCCCGCCTTCCCGCCTTCCCGCCTTTCCTTCTCTCTTTCCTTCTCTCTTTTTTTCTCTCTTTCCTTCTCTCTTTCTTTCTTTCTCTTTCCTTCTCTCTTTCTTTCTCTCTCTCTTTCCTTCTCTCTTTCTTTCTCTTTCTTTCTCTCTTCCTCTCTTTCTTTCTCTCTTTCTTTCTCTCTTCCTCTCTTTCTTTCTCTCTTCCTCTCTCTTTCTCTCGCTTTCTCTCTCTTTCTCTTTTTCTCTCTTTCTTTCATTACTGCTTCATTAGAATATACATTTGTTTAAATTAAGTAGGCAAAAGTTTAGTAAATTGCCTTCTCAGTCAATTACCTTTCTTGCTACATTTTTGGTCTCATATCCAATGCCTTTTTAACATATATTAAAATCCTCTTTTTTAACTGCTGTCTACTCTTGGGATTTCTTCATTTTTTGTTCTTATTTGTTTTCAAGACATTTCTGCAACTGCTTCTTGAATCTTCAGAGTTTGATGTTTCTACCTTTCTATTCATTTCACAAATATTCTGGGTTTTCTTTAGTCTAAAAACACACACACAGTAACTTAAATAATTTTATGAGATTCTTTAATTTGTGACTTTCTTGTCCCAAAGTTACAAATTGCAATGACTATTGCTATTTATCTATGTATAATATCATAGCAACTATTTCAATATTTTGCAGGTTGAATTTTGATTTGAATCCTCAATTTGTGAAATCCACTGTGCAAAACATCTCCCCAGCAACACCAATTCCTTTGATAATGCTGTTTTGTTTCTCATCACCTGAAATGTAAAATCTTATTTTAGCATTTAGAAAAAGCTCCTTCTAAAGTATCTGAAGAAATGACTGATTATCAGATATGCCAATCAATACATTGCAATTTCTATTGTGCTCTTATGAAGTCAATCTCTGCAACATTGTAGTAATGCAGGAAATTAGACATACAAAAATATAATTCAGTGGATTTCAGTGTGGTTTGTGCAGAACCATACAGTGCTTTGGTTTGGATAGTATAGAAGAAATGCTAAGTCACAGCTTGAAAAAGTGACTGAGAACCTGATGGGAAGGCAGGGCCAATCCAGGGGAGCTCAGGTGCATGCAGTGCACCTGGGTGACCAGAAGGGGTGGAGCCAGGATCCATTCCTTCCCAGTCTTCATTTAAGGGTTGGCAGTGGAGGCAAAAGCGTCTTGCTGAAGTTCCCTGTGTTTCTCAGGCATTCTGAAGGTAAGTAGATTCTTTCCTTTGTTTCTGTGTCTACAGCTGTTGCATTTGGGCAAATCTTCCCTTGTTATAATCTGAGACCTTGCTGTTCTCTCTCATTGCTGTGTGTTCCATTATGTTACAGTTTTACAGAAGGGATGTTGTAGAACACCTAGTTCCAACTCCTCTGCTGTGGGCAGGGGCATCTCCAACCAGACCAGGTTGTTCAAAACCATGCATAACTTAGTCTTGAGTGATTCTAGGGATCTACAGATTGTGGATCTAAGCAACCTGTTCTAGTGTCTCACTCTCCTTTAAGTAAAGAATCATTCCTTATATCTAATCTAAATCTACTTTCTTTTAATTTGAAGCCATTATCCTTTCTCCTATTGCTTCATGCTCTAGTAAAAAAACCCAGCTTATCTTTCTTGTAGGTCCTCTCTTGGTCCTGAAAGGCTGCTGCAGAGCCTTCTCTTTTCTGGACTAAATAAACCCAACTCTCTCAGCCTCTTTCCTTCTTAGGAGAAGTGATTTAGCCTTGGTGTCACTCCCATTTTGGTTAATTTCACTAAATATCTATTTAACTTGACATAAATATAACTCACCATGACATATTTGATCTTTGGTTAAGATACATTAATTAAATTTCTTTTATTAATGTTTTGTCAATGAAAAAGACTTGCATTTCTATTCTTTCTTTGCACTGAAGTTCTTATCTTGCTTGCTGCTTTAGCTATGAAACAATGATCCTTTTAGCCTCAGGTTGCATGTGTGTAGTGTGTTATACTTTCACAAGGATTTCCTTTGAGACCTGAATTGTCACAACTTTTAAATTGCCTGTATTAATCTTTTAGTGCGCTGCTAAACCCAATCTGTCAGATCCATGTTTTAGCTGATAAAATGTGGTTGCTAGAGGTTTGAACTTTGTCCTTTAAACTAGCTGAAGCAGTTTTTCTCTTATCTCACATAGAATAAAATGAAATATAATTGATTTTAGGCAATCACTTAATCATTCTTGATGATATTTGGTATATTTAGACAATGTGCTGATCAGACATATTTTTATTTCATAGAAATCAAGTGAGTTTATGCCTTAGCTCAGAGCAACTAAAGCAATTCCATGGGGAGTTACTTTTGTCCTCTGAGGTAAATACACCTTCATTTCACAAGCTTCAGTCTCTTTCTAGAAGTTTTTTTCTGTGCAGGGTTTGAGAGCTTTGAGCACCTCTCCAAGAAATCAGTCTAACTAAACTGTAAGATATCTTGCATTGTAAGATGCATCCATTTCATCCAGCTCAGTTTCACTTTCCCAGCCAAGATCAGAGCAGGGATGGACACAAGGGAAACCCCTGGCAGTTGCTAGGGGATGGAGATGGTCAGTGCTATCTGGGGATGTGTGCTGGTCTTGGTAAATATCATGGCTTGGTAGGGAAGGGCTGTGGGCATCTGGAGACTGGCTCTGCTGCAACTTCACTGGGTCAGGGGCTGATGGCTGCAGGGCTGATGTGGTTTCCTGGGCTTAGAGTGTGTGTGGGGAAGTATGGACAGGCAGAGCTGTGGGTGTCCTCAAGGCCTTGATATTTGCAAGGACAGGTTTTGTCAAATCTCTTTTACAGTAAATTATAGCAAATTGTGAACTTTCATTACATGCCCTGATTTTATATATTCATGTATAAGAGTAAAACCACAGGTACAATAACACAGTTTATGCAAAGTTGCTTATGTTCTTTTTGAATGCTTGGAAAATATTATTTTTATTAAAAAATATATATATATCTGGAATTTGAGCATTAATTTGTCACTTAAGCTTCATAACCAAGGACAATGTTATATTAAGATCTTTAAGACACAGTGACAATGTAAGTTAAAGCAAAACTCTGAGTAGATTTTGATTCAAAATACAATTTCATATTTTTTTTTCTTAATGTTGTGTATGTCAGTTTAACAGTAAGTAAAGAGTAAGTTTGAAAAGTATGTTATTGTTCAATAGATTTTTTTTTTTTTTCCCCCTCTTCTGCCTGACTTGGTATTAAATTAATAAGAAAATGAATAAAAACACTGTTAAGGAAACATATTAGACTTAGGCAATAAGTACAGTAGGCAGACTGTGACATGATGAAGTGCCAATATGATGGTATACTTCTACAAAATACCCAGCAGAAATAACAGTATGTTGTGTACGTTACTTAATAACAAGAAACCAATATTTCTATGTAAACTCCTTCTGAAGTCAGTACCAAGTGCTTCATTGCCTTCTGAATTCAGAAGAATTGTAAGGATTTCACTGAGTTCTTTAAAGGACACTTTAATCGGCAGAATGACAATTTTGTTTTCTGTATAGCAAACTGAATGCACAAATTCAAATCATTCCCATTTCTGATACCCACAAAAAAAGTAAGACTAAAGTTCTGCAACCAAGCAATTATGGAAGTGACTCTTCAGATTATGATGATTGTTTTATAAGTATAAAATAAATAAAAACAAGTATTCAATTTGATAAGAAGATAATAATTTCCATGAAGAAGTTAACTGCTGTCATTTTCATTTAATTGGGTGCACATTCTTTGAAAACTAAGGTACAATCCTCCACAGCTTCGTTACTCTGTGTTATTTTAACATCTGATGTTACACGGAATAATCAGACCATCTAGATTTGTAATACCTGTTGTGTAAATGCTCACATATTTATTTGTAGTCTCCAGGGAAAGGAGTTACACAGGACTAGGAAAATTACAAAATCAAATCAATATTTTTTCATTGCAACCCTAGGAAAAAACATCCCGCATCACTAATTGCAGATGACATCCTGTGATAGATAGGAATTTACTGCTTACCAGCACATATTGAATAGGGATATTCATAAATACAAATGAATACAAGATTGCATAGGTAATAGTTTTTCACTTAGCCAGTGATATTTTTTCCTTAAGTTGATGTGAATAATATGTTTCTACAGTAAGTGCTGAAATAGATGGACAAGAGAGACATTGTGTGCCTCTGGTGGCGCAGTGGTATGAGTTGCTGCTTGCAACACCAGAGGCCCGGGGTTCGAATCCCCCCTGTGGCGTAAGTGGCAGAAATGCTGCTCTGCTACACAGAGGGCTCGAATCCTGGGAGTTGGACTCGATGATCTCTAAGGTCCCTTCCAACTCGCACAATACTGTGATACTGTGTGATACTGTGTGATACATGAAGACATAACCTGTCCTGGATGATGATTAGTAGGTGGGAATAAGGTAATAGTAAACAACTAAGAAAAAGAAGAATCAAGATACTTGATATTATTTCTTGATGTTGTTTTCCCCCTTTACTGAGAAGGAAATAAAAAACAGAAAGAGGTGTAAAACGTGAGAGAATGTCAGTAAAATGACTCAAGGCCCCGGGGGAAAAAAAAAAAACAAAGCAAAGGAAAAGGATAGCATTCTTAGCTTGACTTTGTGCATGGAGAAGTAGTAATTGAGAATGGGGAAGTTCTACAGGAAAAATTATTTGCCCATAAAGAGTCTGTACTGAAATATCAATTTGCTGAAATAAGTAGCAACCACAAGCCTATGGAAAACTTTTCACCAACTTGTTGCCACAAATGGTAGATATCTTGGGCGGTGGACTTGATGATCTCTAGAGGTCCCTCCCAACCCCTACAATTCTGTGATCTTATAAACTTGATAGCATAGAAAATACCATTCTCATATACCTGAGATTTCTGTTTATTAGTGTATCTTCTACTTTCTCTACTACTTTCACCCCACCATCACCTCCAAGCCTCCTGGCAAAAACTCAGGATGAAAAGTCATCCTGATATGAAGCCTTGAATTTGAATGTCAGGACCTTTTGTGTGTCCTTTGTCTCATACCACTGTTTGTGTTAATACTGCCTCAACCAGAGTGACTTCTATGATGAAGTGCTGAGTAGATGGCTGTCAGAAAGCTGGAGGCCTGAAAATGAACCTCTATTCACTGAAGTTCATTTTCATCCTTGATGTGCACAGGTGATAAATTAAAAAAAAAAACATCTTTATTTTGTTGGTGATTTTCATTGTAAGGAATAAGAGTGATCAATCATTTTAAATAATCACAAAATATTTCTGGGGATGTATGAATTATTCAACAGGTAAAACGATATATTTCTTGCTCAGAATCCAGATACACTGTCCTGCTTGATTAGGCATGAAAAAAAATCTGCAGAAAGTTTCCCTCCCTCCCTGTGTTCATTGGCAAATAAGGAACCCTGTTGATACTGCAGACTAGTTAGAGAATTAGGCTAATTCTCCCTTCCTTAGAAAGAAGAAACACCAGGATAAGTAATATGCTTCCAGCATATGGGGCAATACAGACATAGATGCTCATTTACATCAGTAGAGTTACTTATTCTTTACAGCATCAGGGCTTCTCAATTTAGATGAAGTTTATGGAGGTAATCAAAGCAGGGAAAGATTTATTGATTCTGAGCAGTTGCTGTGAGAATTATACAATTACATAATCTTTTGAGTTGGAAAGGACCCTTAAAGGTCATCTAGTACAGCTCCCCTGTGATGAACAGGGACAACCAGCAGCTAGACCATGTTGCTCAGAGCCATGTCCTGCCTGACCTTGTATGCCTCCAAGGACAGGACAACCACCATCTTTTTGAGCAACCTGTTCCAGCAACTCACCACTCTTATTGTAAACAATGTTTTCCTTGTTTCCAATCTAAATCTCCCCTATTTTTCCACTTGTCTTATAGCAGATGCTGCTGAAAAGACTGTCCCCTTCTTCCTTACATCCCCCTTTTAGATATTGAAAGGCTTCTATCAGATCTCCCTGGAGCCTTCTTCAGGATGAACAGCCCCAACTCTCTTGGCCCCTTCCCAAAGGGAAGTGTTGCATCGCTTGGGTCATTTTAGTTGCCCTCTTTTAGACATGCTCTAACAGGTCCACATCTCTCCTGTACAGAGGGCTCCAGATCTGGGCACAGTACTGCAGATGAGGTCTCATCAGCATGGAGTAGAAGGGCAGTCACTTCCCTTGACCTGCTGACAATGCTTCCTTTGATGCTGCACAGGATATTGTTGGCTTTCTGGGCTGTGTTTTGCTGGCTTATGTCCGGCTTACTAATCACCAGTACTCCCCCCATGCTCTTTTTGGGCTGTTCCCCAGTCTTACATCCCCCTGTTTGTACTGATAGTGAAGACTCCCATAACACAGGTGCAAGACTTTGTACTTGGATTTGTTGAACCTTGTAAGACTAACTTCGGCCCAGTGTGTGAGCCTGTCTAGGTCTCTCTGAATGGTATCTTATCCCTCAGGCATCTTGACCGCACTACACAGCTTGTACTAGATGAAGACATGCTTCCTTTTTCCTTTTTCCTTTTTCCTTTTTCCTTTTTCCTTTTTCCTTTTTCCTTTTTCCTTTTTCCTTTTTCCTTTTTCCTTTTTCCTTTTTCCTTTTTCCTTTTTCCTTTCCCCTGACTGTTATACAAATGGTGACCTAGGAGCTCCTGACAAAACATAAACAGAAGGAAGCATACAGAATGTGGAAAAGTCATCTAGCCCCTTAGTGAGTAAATAGGAACATTGTTAGGGTAAGCAGGAGTGTGATAGGAAAGGCTAAGGCCCCTTTGGAGTTAAATCTCATGAGGACAGGAAGGCTTCTTTAAATACATCGGTAGCAAAAGGAAGACTAGGGAAAATGTGGGCCTGCTGTTGAATGGGTTGGGTGCTCTGGCAACAAAAGAGACTGAGAAGGCGTGCCCCAAAGAGAATTCAAGGGTTATTTGCAGAGAGCTATCCAAATGAGCACAATGCCTACTGTTAATAGAATGAATATTTTATGTCATGTCTATTTAACTTTATATAACAGATCTTACATGTTCAAGATGCAAGAAAAGGCAGTACATCGGTTCAAAATTCATGAAGCTACGAATCTAAAAAGTGACATACTTTAGAGTATGGATGAGGACAGATTTCTATTTTGAGTGTCTTCAAAGAAGCACAATATGTAATTGTAATTAGTTGATTGGCAGTCATTAAGCATGGTAATTTTAAAACGTTATACAATTTGTTCTACAATCCCTTTTTAGAGTTGCATGACTGCTAATTTTAAGAATGATTTAGTTTGAGAATGATATCAGTTTGAGATATGTTATACTTTAGGGGCCTAAATAGTTAAAAACCATTCATTTCCATTTTAACTTGAATGTTAGTCCTAAGTGTGACAAGTGAATTAAATATGCCTGAAACACAGTGTTGAGAATATATTTATAAGTGATCTGGTCTTGACATACTTATCCATCCTATTTCCAAGCAACGTTGTTTACTGAGAAATAGATTTTCATTCTGAGGTCCAGCATCTGTTGTTTGTTGAACATCTGTGTGTACAGAGCACATGGACATCTATCCTTTATATGAGACTGACATGTATTTTTAAAGTTACCTTTATTCAGTTAAAAAAAAAACAAACTTGGAAACTCTGCCTTAGAAATCTAATTTTTTCTTAAATTTTTTTTTAGAACTGATCACTTGCCTACTTTTTCTACCTCATGGAAGATCAGAATTTGGTGTTTAATAAATGTTTCTTCTGTTATTTCCTGCTGCTGAGAATCTGTCTCCTGGTATTGATCAGGAATGATTTGATTTTTATATTAACACAAGTTCTTCCTTTATATTTCTGTAGTTTCAGGATGTTGTTTTTCCTTTTTCACTTCTGTCAGAAGAAACCAAGTTTAAAAAATAAAATAAAAATTACATGATAAATCTTGTAAAATTTTAACTCTTAGTTCGTCTTCTAAAGATGAAGTAACATGGATTGTTTCTGTGAGCTATTTTGATTGCCCTTCTTGCACTTCCAAAATAGCTCAACCTCCCTTTGCTATTATTAGTTCCAAGTATACAGTTTGTTCTAGTGACATTTTTAAAGGACCTTTTGTACCCTTTGGTATGTTAGACATATTTATCAGCTTAATTCTAGAGGAAAAAATCTAAGGTCCTTTGGCTTCAGGAAAAGAAGTTCAGAGATCAATCAACAAACTGCAAAAGATCCCTGTGTAACAGCTACCCAACTCTGCTATTTCACTTTGCTTTATAAAGGCCAAATTGAAGTAGTAAATGCCAGTCCTTGCACCATTAAATCCTTCAATTTCTGAAACTTTAGTTCCATTCCCTAATCAACCATTTCCCCCCCCCTCCCCCCCCCCCTTTTCTTACTGTTATCTGGAGATCTTTCTCTGTAATTGTTGCATTTATATAGCACGGAGCTTTCTGTAGTCTTTAAGTCTCTAACCTAGGTAAGGGTTACTCTAAGAAGATACATTACATAGATTTCCTAACATGACATTTCTGTTCTTTATCAGTCTTTTTAATTGTACAGAGATCTGCATGGAACTTCAGAGAAGTAAAAGCCTCTGCAGCAACATTCTGTTATTCTATCTACTTATATATATGCTTTATAACTATATAAAGATATTCTTCCCAGAACTTCTTCATTTTATTCAAACAACTGTAATTTTTTGCATCTCATTTACAGCTGAACAGGAGCTAGTACCAGTGCATATAGATGCATTAAGGAGAGTCTAGGAATGTAGTGGTTATGCCTCTTCTCTCTTAAGGTGTGGAGCTAATGAGCAAAGTGAGGAAAATTATAATCTCATAATCCAGGGTTTAGAGGATTGCTGTCTAAAGGAAAATATTTATTGAATCCTTGACTGAATGTCTGATAATCTTTCTTAAGACTACTGAATTCCAACCAACTTCTTTTGTACTATGTGGGAAAGTCTTCTGAAATGTTGAATTTCGGACACTGGAAATTAATGTAAGTTTTATTTCTGTTAGGATAGATGGAATATCATTGGCATAAAAACTTAAAGGAAGAAGGACAAGGTCAAGGCACTGGTGAATATGCAGGAAATGAAGCTTATTAGTTTCACTTTATGCTCTATTTTCCTTCCTATTTGATAATGAGAATTAAGTGAATAAAGTCTTTCAAAAAGGAAAGTTGTATTCCATTTTAATTCATTGTTTCTCATCTAACTTTGGCACTAAAGGACTGGAATGGAAGAGCTTGCAGGGAGTGCTATGATATTTACTGCTGTTTCTCATGAGGAATGGACGTTTGTCAAAATACATTGTAATGTATATATTAGGGTTTGCATACAGAGCTGAAATAAAGCAAGATACTTGTATGAAATATCTCATAAGATTTACCTGGATGCAAAGTAGTAGTTGTACCTCTCTACATGCAGAGACTTGGTATACATGAATTCCTGAAGTTCAATAGGCTACAGAAATTTTACAGTCCAAACAACAGCAAACTAACACCTCCTTCAAAATGTTATAGTCTTATTTTCATTGTAATTCTTTTCTTGACTTCAGTCATACATAAAAACCTATGTATTTTTGTTTGATCAACAGTTAGCTCAGCTTTGTTCTGTAAGTAAACAAAACAAGTGCAGTGTTCTGAAATTCATGTTCAAACTTGCATTGGGTATAAGCTGAAAGGTTTTGGTTATGGAGGGTGGGCTGCAGCAATATGACAGGTGGTAGAAAGTGACTCAGTCAGTTCTAGCATCTCTGCAACGGGCCACTGTAGGGTAAAGTGGAGAATGCCAGCAAAGATGGGTCTGGAAAAAGACCGGGGTGGATTCAGGTTGGATTCAAGTTGGGAGGGAGTGTTGATCTGTCACAGAGTAGAAAGGCACTACAGAGGGACCTGGATAGACCGGATTGATGGGCCAGGGTAAACTGTATGAGTTTCAATAAAGCCATGTGTCAGGTCCTGCATTTTGGTCACAACAACCCCAAGCAACCCTGCAGGCATGGGGAGGAGTGGCTGGAAAGCTGCCTGACAGGAAGGGACCTTGGTATACTGATGAACTGTCAGCTGAGTATGAGCTAGCAGTATGCCCAGGTGGCCAAGAAGGCCAGTGGCATCCTGGCTTTTATCAGGAATGGTGTGGTGAGCAAGACTAGGGAAGTCATCCTGCCTCTGTACTCAGCACTGGTGAGGCTCGCCTTGAGTACTGTGTTCAGTTTTAGGCACCTCAGTATAGAAAGGGCATTGAATTAGTGGAGCAGGTTTAAAGAAGGGCAACAAGGCTTGTGAAGAACATGGAGAACATGCCCTGTGACAAGCAACTAAAGGAACTGGGGCTGTTTAGTCTGGGTAAGAGAAGGCTGATAGGAGACCTTATTGTTCTCTTTCAGTATCTGAAAGGTGCTTGCAGTGAGAGTGGGGTTGGTCTCTTCTCACTGGTGACAGGATGGGGGGAAATGACCTCAGGTTGCACTAGGGAAAGTTTAGGTTGGATATCAGGAAAAACTTTGATGAGAGGGTGGTTAAGTGTTGGAATGGGTTCCCCAGGGAGGAGGTTGAGTGTCACGGCTTAACCTAAAATCTACCTGCACCCGTGACAGGGGAAATAGATGGCCTGCAGGGCTGCTATCCCAAAAGGAAAAGGGAAAAAAGGAAAAGGAAAATAAACACAGCGGCAATGATCTAAGGAGGCACACTTATTTACTAAATACTATATCAGAATACAGAATAACACAATATAATACAATATAATTGGAATTAAGGCTAGCGAATCAAGTAAAATAAGAGAGAGTGAGTCCCAAAACCGAGAGGCCTACTGTAACTCTAGGCGAAACGGCTGGAATGCTCCCACATGGCTCCCCCCTGGATGGCAAGGTCCAAGAGAGGAAGAGTCCAGCACCGAAGTGAGATTATATAGAGTACATGTCATATGACTGACCGTGATGTTCTCCGGGACATTCAGTCTTCTTTTGTGAGCAGCACATTCATCAAAATTATCCATGCTTTATCATGATGTTATGATGTGGAATACTGATAGCAAAAATTACAAAATTGCAAAACCATGACACTGAGTCACGATCCCTTGATGTGCTTAAAAGCTGTTTGGATGTGGTACTCAGGGACATGATTTAGCAAGAGTTGTTAGAGTTAGGGTAGCAAGGTTAGGTTGTGGTTGGACTTGATAATCTTCAACATCTTTTCCAACCTGAGCAATTCTATTATTCAGAGAGTTTAAGAAATACTTAGTTGTCACTCCAGTGAGTAGGCAGCCCTGGGGGGTGGTGGAGTCCCTGAAGGTGTTCAAGAAATGTTTAGATGTTGTACTGAGGAACATGGTTTAGTGGGAAATACTGGTGATAGGTGGACATTTGGACTGGTTGATCTTAGAGGTCTTTTCCAACCTTGTTGATTGTATTATTTGATTCTATGATTATGTGGTCCAAGTACTTAGAAATTCCCCGTCTTTTCTGTTTTTGCTGGAAAACCTGAGCAGTTGCCAGGTTGTATAAAATGGAGCAACTAGTCATATTATTTACAAACATAGCCTCTCCTATTTCAGCATGCAGAATTTTGACTAATTTATGATTCAGTCTGTCCGCTCTTTTTAGTCCTCAAGAAAGTGTGACTCTTGTGTTTCTCTGTAATTGAGAGTTTTCATTGGGGTTCTGAGAATAAAAATGACTTTGTAAAAGCTTTATTTCTGTTTCTAAAGACTAATAAACAAGAATATGAAAGCTGACAAATTTTTAGGTTAGGAGAACTGTAACCAAAAGATCCAATACTATTTTTTAAAGACTAAATTATGAGTTAGTTAGGTAGACCTGAAAGACCCCTCCTAGTATCTTCTTTTAAAAGCAAAAACAAACAAACAAACAAACAAAAAAAAAGTGTTTATGGGGCTATAAAGAACTGCAGCAGTTAAAATATGAAATATTAGTATGTTGGCTGAAGAGTTAGTTTCATGAATACTTTATTGCTAAATCCTGTTTTATTTTTTCTCTCTTAATTTTTTCGTAACTCTACATAACATTTTAAATTGACTGTCTGAGTTTAAGCCTTTTCTTTGCCTGGTTGTTCTGCATTTATTTATTTAGTTGGTTACTGCACTCCTGACCTTCCTGTCTTTCATGATGGAAAATTCTCCCCAGACAAACAGTATTCTGAGGGTAGTTATAAAAATGAACAAGGAAACAAAAATAATTTAAATTTTTCTTATTTTTAAGATTACTTGCAATTTCACATTAAAAAAGAATATTTTCAATCACTTGCTATTTGGGTTGATATTTGCTGTACTAAATGGCTGTCTATGGAACAGTTTTCTGAAAAGTTCATCTAGGAATGGTGTAGTCAATTAAACTAATGAGATTTGAGAGTACAGGTAGTATTCTAATCCTGCTTTATATTGACCCTTCTTCTTTGCATGTGTCTTGCATTCTGAGTCTTTTGAATAAGAACCTAAAGTTATCACGGGGAATTGTTTTTATCACTTCTATGAAAATCTGTATAACCTTGGGAACAGATTGATATTCTGGGGACAAAAAAGAAAAATCACAGCTTGAATCTATTCAGTAGGAAAATCTTTGTTTTAGGATCTGTTATGTCTCTAAACGATATCATTTTGGGCATCATTAAGTTTCTCTGAGGTCACTGATGACTAATACATGCAGTTGTTTTGCAGACATTCTGTTCTCATATTAGAGGTGCATACTACTCTCAAGGTGACAGTGATGCTAACTTCTGTAAGCAACCAAAGTCTGGGTCTTCTATTCTCAGAAATGTTCTTCTGTTTTTTTTGTTTTTTTTTTTTTTGTTTTTTTTTTATATATATGTAGATTTACATCTGTTTCAAGCAAGATGAATGTATATTTTAATACAAAGGAAAAATAAATTGTGCAACAGGCATAAGAATACTGCTCAAAGAACTCAAGACTTTTCAAATAAGATGAGATTGACAGTGGTAGACTAGAAAAGGTATTTCAATAGGGTAGAACTGACTTTAGTAAAACAAAATAAGGAAAGACAGGAAAAGAGGCATTACTGTTACAAGAAGACTCATTCTCTGGAGTGTGGAAAGGTACTAAAATGATCATATGAATATTTCATACTTTTTTTTTCAATCAGAAAGATGCTGAATGTTAGTTTCCACTGTTGTAGTAGTTAATGAGGCAAAACTTTGTTGTGCTTGGGGAGGGTGAGATGTTGTAGGCATTAACGAGGATTTGGGATGTGACCTTACCTTGTGATGTATCTTGGGTGCGCATTTCAAACATACACTCTAGGGGGCGCAGACAAAATGATTAAAGTATATAAGGTGTTAATTACTCCCAATAAATGCCATTTTGCCATCTATCACACTGAGTCATGGTGGCTTTTTGGCCCTAGCAGGGGGGAAATACTAGAATCTAGGGCAAGGGGGTGGTTGAACCATGGAAGCACACGGCAACATTCCACATATATCAGGTGTGTCCCTTTTATAATTATATGGAGATCTTATAATTTGTAATACTCAGGGACAATCACCTACATTTGTGAATTAATTACAGATTATTGAAAAGTCACTATGATAATTTGCAACAGTAGAATACTCCAAAATCAAAATATAAATCAAACTGCTGAAAAATATGCAACATTTTCCCACAGATGTCGTATCTTGTAAGTTATCATAGTATCATAGTATCATAGTATCATAGTATCGTGCGAGTTGGAAGGGACCTTAGAGATCATCGAGTCCAACCCCCGGGATTTGAGCCCTCTAGTGTAGCAGAGCGGCACTTCTACCACTTGCGCCACAGGGGGGATTCAAACCCCGGCCTCCGGTGTTGCAAGTGGCGGTTCTAACGCCGTGCGCCACCGGGGGCACAATGGAGTCACAGACTCACAGAACGGTTTAGTTTGGAAGGGGCCTCCAGAAGTTATCTGGTCCAAACACTCTGCCCAAATAAGGGCACCCAGAGCAGAGTGTCCAAGGCCTGTGTCCAGGCAGCTTTTGAAGATCTCCAAGGAGGGAGATCCACAACACCTCTGGGCAGCATGTGCTAGTGTTCAATCATCCAGAAGTGCTGTCTGGTGTTCAGATGGAACCTCTCATGCTTTATTTCACTCCAATTGCCTCTTGTCCTGTCACTAGATACCACTAAAAAGAGCATGCTCCACCTTCTTTGAATCCTTCCCTCAGGTATTTACAGATATTGATATGATCCCCCTATGAGTCTATTTTTTTCCAGGTTGAACAGTCTCATCTCTTTAGCCTCTCCTCATAGGAGAGGCCATCCAGTCCACTTACCATCTTATTGGCTTTATGTTGGACTTTCTCCAGTATGTTCATAACTCTCTTATACTAGGGAATCTCAGAACTGGTCACAGTACTCCTGGTAGGGCCTCACCAGTGCTGAGCAGTGGGGAAGGATTACATCTAATGCAGCCAAGAACACTATTAGTCTTCTTTGCAGCAAGGGCATGTTGATGAATGATGTTCACCTTGGTGTCTGTCTCTGGTCCATCTTTCCAGAGCTATCTTCCAGTTGGGTGACTCCCAGCATGTCTTAGTTTGTAGGGCTATTCCTCCCCATGCACAGGCCTTGCATTTTTTGAACTTCATGAGATACATGTCAGTCAACCTCTTCAGTCTGTAAGGTACCTCTGGATGGCAGCAGAAAGATGTGGAGAATTATCTGCTTCTCCCATTTTTTTGTCATATGCAAACTTACTGATTGTGCACTACACTGCATTGTCCAGATTGTTAATGAATGCATTAAGCAGCACCAGGCTCAGTATTGACCCCTGGGGGACTCAATTCAATGCTGACCTCCAGCTAGGTCCACCTCACTGTCTGCTCATTCAGTCATGGTTAAACAATTTCTAATTGCACTGTAATGTGTCACTGCACATTTTAATTTTCATTCTGGCACCTGTAATCACTGCAAATGCACTGCAACAATGAAACTGAAGTATGAAATTGTACAGGAAGGACTGAAGAAGATTTTGTACTGTTGAAGAGGAGATATTTCTGTTCCTAAATGATGTGACTGACATGATACATCAAAACAATAATAACTATCATACAGGAGGAAGCATTTCCTTGGGTAACTTTGCTCAGATTTGTTCTGTCTTCTACTTTATTCCTTCTTCTTCCTTTTTTTCCCTGAAGGAATGTACATTTCATATTGATTGAAATTTTTAAAATAAGTGGTAACTTTTAATTATCAATTCAGTCTATGAGTTCTTTCAGTTCCCTCAAGTTTGTACTTGACTTCCTCTTCAAATAGTAGATGCATTAGTCCCACCCAGATGTTGCAGTCAGGATGGAGCTACTGCAAAACAAATCATTAGTGTATTTGTAATTTTTTTTTTTCCTTTCAGACTACTGAAGAGCCATAAGTAACACTGGCGATCTGTTTGATTGTAAAGAAGATGGGCCAAAGTGGTTCATACTTCTAGTGTGACTTTTGACTCTTCTGTTCTCTCTGTTAAATTAACAAAGAGAGTCTTTATCTTTCTCCTTTAGCCACTTCTGTTCTCTCTATTAACAAAGAGTAATATATTATATTTCTCCTTTAAGAACATCATGTTCTCACAGTCAGTGGCTCAGAGAAACTGTTGTGATCTGTTTGCAACATTAGCTTTACAATGTCAGTTCTAAGAGTTGAAAATTTAAATCTTTAAGGAAATGGATGTGTATTTAAAGCTTCACTTCATTCCTATGCTTCCATCATACATTCTAAAATATGATTTAAGTCCTGAATAGTTTGAATGTGGAAAGTATTCAACAGACTTTCCTAAGACAAAAGATTTCACAATGTTAATGATTGCCTTTCTGTCTTAAGGTTGGTTAATTGGTATTCTAACTAGATTCAGTCAGAAACCCTAAGATGAAATCTTTTATTTCGTAGAAAGTCATGCTGCAGCTACTTGCCTTACTCTAGAATAATGATACCTAAATGACTATGTTTGCTCAAAAGAATTCCAGTCGCAAGGGATCTCTGGAAGTCTTTTGGTCCTACCTCCACCTTAAAGCAGGGCCAGCTTTCATCAGGAAGACTAGATTCTTGTCCAGTTGAATATCTCCAGGTACTTCACAACCTCTCTGAGGAACCTGTTTCAGAACTTGTGAATCTCACTGAGAAGATTCTTTGCCAGAATGAACTCAAAATTTAACTTACTTTATCTTATGCTCATTGCTTCTTGTCCTGTCAATGTATGACTCCAAGAGGAGTCTGGCATTATTTTCTTCATGCTTTGTCATTTCTTTGTTGGAGGCAGCAAGAAGGTCAAATTCACTGAAAAGTTTTTGGTATAGATATCAACCATGCACTCTTAAGACAGTATATATTTTTTTAAATAGTTTTTACTGTGATTAATTATTCTTAAACTAGCAGAGGATTAAGTCTTTATGTCTTAATAGAAATTAACAGATGAAGAGAAGAACCACTAATCTTTAACTACAACATCCTTAGAATTCATACAGTCCTTCCTTCTTTTCTTACTACATGTTTAGTTGTAAGGGTACTAACTAGCTGTGAACAGCCCTTAGCAGCTCCTAGAAGTCATAAAATAAATATGTTCCATGACTATCAATAAAGTAGAAAGTTGGATATAATTATAAGGGGCTGCCTTGTTAGGAGTCTACTGTGTTGGCACAACGCACATTTTTCCATATGGTGAAGTAGGACTTCTCCCATCATTATGTGCTCTCATTAAAATTCTGCCTGCTGCAGGAAATTAGCACTGTTCACACTTGTTTAGGCTTAATAAAAATCATTTTTGCTAAAGCACAGGGATAAGGTCACCATCTGCCACATGAAAATGCCAGTTTCAAATGAGCAGCAGTCAAAAGAGAGTGTCTTTCATTTTTAGACACTTTCAGAATAAACTTAATAGAACAAATCTTAATTGATTCTGACACTTATGAGACCACAGAATAACATTAACAGATCAGGTTTTCAGATCATATGTTCTAATTGCAGATATGTACTTATGTGGTACCTTTTTATTATAGTGTCATGAGTGTTTCATGGACTGCATTTCTATTTTCTGCATTGTTCACATTTGGGAATATCTGCCTGTATGCAGTTTGCATTTGGAAGCCTTTCCTTAAGCGTGAAGGCAGTAGGTCAAATTCATACCTAAGTTCAGTGATTCAGCTCTCAGCTCGATTTTTACAGGTTACTTTTAACTTTCTGACCCCTACAACTAATTTCTGAATTATTTGGATAAAAAGGTCTTTTAGAAAATTTGCAGTCTTTGTCATAACAGTTTAGTTATGGCAAAATAAAGTATTTATATTCATCATAATATTATTCTCCTAAAATGGGTTTACAAAGAAACCTATACCTTCCATTACTTATAAAGAACAATACTTATTTATTCAGAGTGCATATGCTATATAAAACTCATAATTAATGACTGCAGGATGAATGATTGAATATGACCTTATGATGACCTGACTATTCTTGCTGTAATAAAGTAGATCAAAAAATGCTGCTGCATCTGAGGAATTGTTCTCCTGCTTAAGTTTGGACATATTTGATTTTCAAAAT
The DNA here is from genome assembly GCF_039878825.1 of Excalfactoria chinensis. NCBI lineage: Eukaryota > Metazoa > Chordata > Aves > Galliformes > Phasianidae > Excalfactoria > Excalfactoria chinensis. The sequence continues at coordinate 38,421,937 of NC_092827.1, forward strand.
AACATACAAATATTTGTAGTCTTTCAAAATAGGAATATAAAACTTACATTTGATTATAGATTAAATCCCCTTAGTCTTCAAGCTACTTGGTCATCATAAGGTTTAATCACATAAGTATTTTCAGTCATCAGTTCTGTAGTAATTTATTATATATTGATTTTTTTTTAATTTTTTTATTTTTTTAATTTTTTTTTAAATATTACCTTCCTATATTTGGGAAAATTAAGTAATCTAGGAAAATTAAAAGTAACAAAAGCTTTAATCATTAACTGACTTCTACTTACACAATGCACAAAAAATTCTCAAACTACAGTCTGAGGGCAGAGTCAGGCTGATGATTTGGCAGCAGAAGTTACTTACAAGAGCTGCAGAAACTAACAGAGGACAAAAGGAAGTGGAGACAGACTGTTTCCATCCTAATTTTTAAAAAAATACGGTTCTGTGTTTGGTAATGCCATTTTTCCAAACATGAACTAAAAAATGCTTTGTGCTTTTTTTTCTTTTTTTCTTTTTCTTTTCTATTTGACCAGTGAGAACTGGCATTGCTTCTTAAATTGATTCCCTCAGTCACTGGTGTTTTTGGCTCTGCTCAGAATTTCAATGCTGACCTCTAATCATTTCCAAAAAATTATCCAGAGAGGTTTATGTTGCTTTACTTTCACTGTAATTTTTTGGATTGGGTGATTGTAAGCATAAGTTGCCCTTTATCTCAAATGTGAGTAGCTCATTTCATTACTTATGACTCTAGTATTGCAGCTGTTGCAAAGCCAACTTCAGTTGCATCAGATTGATATTCAGTAGATATCCCAAATGACCTCATGGTTTACATCCTCATGGTGCATCTTAGGTTGCATCCTGCCAGCAGGAGCAGAGAGGTGATTGTCCCTCTGTACTCAGCACTGGTGAGGTTGCACCTCGAGTACTGTGTCCAGTTTTGGGCCCCTCACTGCAAGAAAGACATTGAGGCCCTGGAACGTGTTCAGAGGAGGCCAGCAAAGCTGGTGAGGGGTCTGGAGCACAGGCCATATGAGGAGAGGCTGAAGGAGCTGGGAATGTTCAGCCTGGAGAAGTGGAGGCTCAGGGCAGACCTCATTGCTCTCTATAACTTCCTGAAGGGAGGTTGTGGTGAGTTGGGTGTCGGCCTCTTCTCTTTTGTCATTAGTGATCGGACCAGAGTGAATGGTTTCAAGCTACGGCAGGGGAGATTCAGTCTGGACATTAGGAAGTATTACTTCTCAGAGAGGGTGGTCAGGCACTGGAATGGACTGCCCAGAGAGGTGGTGAAGTTACCGACCCTGGGGGTGTTCAAGGAAAGACTGGATGTTGTGTTGAGAGACATGGTTTAGTGGGAGCTATTGGTGATAGGTGAACAATTGGACTGGATGATCTTTTAGGTCTTTTCCAACCTTGGTGATTCTATGATTCTATTTTAAAAATAAAATCATAATGCTTTAGAATCAATTAACAAAAATGCAGCAGTGATATACGTGCCAGCTTTATATCTGCCTATTTCCATGTGAAAGTTAAAATAGTGATCAGTCTCCAAGCAAATGCTTCAGACACTGATTTCAGTCTGTTCATCACCGAATAGCCACTTTTGCTGACTGTAGTTTAGACTCTTAGACAGTGCTTCTTAATCTTGTAGCAGGGATTCATTTCTTTGTCTTCTTTGGTTTACTTTGGCTTCCTGTACACCATCATGGTTTTACAATTGTCATAGAACAGAGATAAAGAGAACTGGGTCAAGAGATACATGATGTGTAGGGATTCTTCTGGAACCCTGCTTTTAAGAAAGAAATGCACAGACGTACCACAGAATGTAACTTTATAATGAACAAGAAATGGTAAATCAAATTTTCTACCTGGCTTGTGTGTACGATACAGTCAGCAACAAGCATTAGTTGGGGCACACAATGTTGCTTTGCTCACAGGAACAACAAAGCATCCTTTCACATTGTATTGAAATCATTTCACAATTTACCACGATGAAAGTAGCAGGCAGCAGACTCAATTTAATCTCTGTTCCTATTCACATTTCTTCCAGCAGTGCCAAGTGTAGCCATAGCCATTCATGAATATCAATGTTTTATTTTGTTTAGCTGTGGTGGAAATCATTCCAGCTTACTTCTGGTTCAAGTTCAGCAAAACTTCAAAACAGCAACTTCTACTCTCCCCTAAATAAAAAATTAAAATATTAAAAAATAAAATAATATTCTTAATAATTGTCATGGCTTTGTAATTTTTGCTATTGGTATTCCCTATCTCCACAATTTATAAATAAATATATTAACTGCTAATCTTGCCTGTCTGATTTGTGGTCTGAGAAGCAGAGTTTCTGCCTTGTACTTTTGTCAGCACGCACATACAGAAAATAGGAAGTCAAATTAATTTGTGAATGTCCTCAGTGGCCTCAGTAACACAATTCAACATTATGTAAGTGTATCTGTCAACTGTCAAGTAACTTCTTGAATTTTCTCCTTTTTAGGGATGTGCAGGGTTTGCACACATTTATTTTTTATTTTTTTTTTTCCTCCTTTGGAGGGGCAGGAGGTGTTTATTTATTTCTGAAATAACAAGGAAGTGGTTGATTTAGAAAATAAGCACTAATTTCACATCATTATCTTTTTAAAGTATAACTGAACTGCAATTAGCAAAATCAGGTATTATTACTGTAACTCTTCTAATTGAAAAACAAACTGACAAACAAAAACAACATCAAGAAAAACCAAACCTAAACCAAGCAACACAAAGCTCTCCCAATTTCTTAGAAGAGATACTGTAGGATTAAAGAATCATAGAATCATAGAATTACTCAGGTTGGAAAAGACCTTGAAGATCATCAAGTCCAACCGCAGCCTAACCAGTAGCCTATTTCTTAAAAAAACAACCACAAAACAATACCACAACAACAAACCTCTGCTAAATCATATCCCTGAGTACCACATCCAAATGGCTCTTAAACACATCCAGGGATGGCGATTCAACCACCTCCTTGGGGAGCCCATTCCAGTACCTAACCACCCTTTCTGTAAAGAAGTTCTTTCTAATATCCAACCTAAACTTGCCCTGGCGCAACTTGAGGCCATTTCCCCTCGTCCTGTCACAAGTCAGTAGTGAGAAGAGACCTGCCCCACTCTCACTGTAAGAACCTTTCAGGTACTGGAAGACAGCAATAAGGTCTCCCCTCAGCCTCCTCTTCCTCAGACTAAACAGCCCCAGCTTCCTTAGTCTCTCCTCATAGGGCTGATTCTCCAAGCCCTTAACGAGCCTCGTTGCCCTTCTCTGGACCTGCTCCAGTACCTCCATGTCCTTCTTGTGCTGAGGTGCCCAAAACTGGACACAGTACTCGAGGTGAGGCCTCACCAATGCTGAGTACAGGGGCAGGATGACTTCCTTAGTCCTGCTCACCACACCATTCCTGATACAAGCCAGGATGCCATTGGCCTTCTTGGCCACCTGGGCACACTGCTGGCTCATATTCAGCCGACTGTTCATCAGCACACCAAGGTCCCTTTCCGTCTGGGAGCTTTCCAGCCACACCTCCCCAAGCCTGTAGGGTTGCCTGGGGTTGTTATGACCAAAATGCAGGACCCGACACTTGGCCCTGTTGAAACTCATTCCATTAACCTTGGCCCATCGATCAAGTCTATCCAGGTCTCTCTGTAGTGCCCTTCTCCCCTCAGGCAGATCAACACTCCCTCCCAGCTTAGTGTCGTCTGCGAACTTACTGAGGGTGCACTCAATCCCCTCATCCAAATCCTCAATGAAGATGTTAAACAGAAGCGGCCCAAGCACCGAGCCCTGGGGGACGCCACTTGTGACCGGCCGCCAACTGGATTCCACTCCATTGACCACAACTCTCTGGGCCCGGCCATCCAACCAGTTCTTCACCCAGCGGAGCGTGCACCCATCCAAACCACGGGCAGCCAGCTTCTCTACCAGAATGTTATGGGGGACGGTGTCAAAGGCCTTACTGAAGTCCAGGTAGACCACGTCGACAGCCTTTCCCTTATCTACTAAGCGGATCACCTTGTCATAAAATGAAATCAGGTTAGTCAGGCAGGATCTACCATTCATAAACCCATGCTGACTAGGCCCGATCCCATGGCTGACCTTTAGTTCGTCCATGATGATACCTGAGATTATCCTTTCCATAACCTTCCCAGGCACCGAGGTGAGACTGATGGGCCTGTAGCTGCCAGGATTATCTTTCCAGCCCTTTTTGAAGATAGGCGTCACATTTGCCAGTCTCCAATCCACCGGGACATCCCCAGTCAGCCAAGACTGCTGAAAAATTATGGACAGTGGTTTGGCGACCACATCTGCCAATTCCCTCAGAACTCTAGGGTGCAACCCATCCGGCCCCATGGACTTATAAACATTCAGCTTTCTAAGTAGGTCCAGAACCATCTCATCACAGATCACGCAAGGCTCTTTTGGTTCCCCCTTCCCGTCTACCAGTGTAGGGGGCTGCGTTCCCAGGGAGTTACAAGCATAACTATTGAAGACCGAGGCAAAGAAGGTATTAAGTACCTCAGCCTTGTCCCGATCCTCAGTGACCAAGTTGCCCTCAGAATCCAACAAGGGATGGGGATTTTCCTTAACCTTCCTCTTGGTATTGATGTGTTTATAAAAACATTTACTATTCTCCTTAACCTTAGAAGCCAAGCTCAGTTCTAGCTGCGCCTTGGCCTTCCTAATTTTCTCCCTGCACAGCCTCACTACAAACCTGTAATCCTCATAAGTAGCTCAATAAAAGATATAATTGGGCAGTAGGCTGTTATAGTGACCACACTGTTTTCTGGACATAGAGTTCACTAAAGTTACTTGAAGATGTATGACTATGAAGAGTGAAAATAAACACAATACAAAATACCACATATAATCAGATGTTAAATAAACTTTTTTTTCTGAATGAGAACCAAATTTCTGATAGGTCAGGGCATTCACTTGATGAATCTGAATATGATTATGCTTTTCAATCCTTCTTCTCTTGTATTCATGTGAGGGATTTTAGGAACCTTATTTATATTAAATTCTCTTTATATTTTTGATGCTCTCTGAAAGGATCTAAAAATGGATAACTGTACTTTTCTCCACTTCAATATGTTCTCCATATTTTCAGAGCAGTTGAAAAAGTTTTTAGTTTAGATGAAAAAAAAAAAAAAGAAAAAAAAAAAAAAAGTCTTAGTATAATAAATAAGACACGGTGTCCAGCAAAGCCCAACCATGGCTACAGTTCACAAAAAAAAAAAAAAAAAAAAGTTTGTTACTTACCAGGCAGATCACTGGTGTTGTCTTTTCACCTCTGTTTCAGCATGGTAGTTTTGTGTCTTTGCTTGTTGCCAACTTCCTCTTACTTCTTTCAGATGTACTGTAGCAACTGAAAAAAGAGTTGCAATCTCAATATCTGCAACATACTATACAACCTTTGACAAATTACTTCAATGTGTTATAGTGAGAGCTCTCTATAATATTTGTATTTTAATTAAATACACCTTAATTCAGAATCATTCTCTAGAGATTTAGAACAGTGTTCTGCCTGTTTACTTATTTAGTACACTCAAATCAATTAATTGTACATTTTGGAAAATAGGCTTCAAAGAATCACAGAATGTCAGGGGATTGGAAGGGATCTTGAAAGATCATCTAGTCCAGTCCCCCTGCAGAAACACTTAGATCAGATCACACAGGGATGGGTATTGAATGTCACAAGAGGAGACCCCACAATCTCTCTTGGCAGCCTGTTCCAGTGTTCTGTCACCCCACAGTAAGGAAGTTCGTTCTCATATTTATGTGGAATCTCCTGTGTTCCTGCTTGCACCCATTTCCCCTTGTCCTATCATTGTATGCCGCTGAGAAGAGCCTGGCTCCATCCTCCTGACACTTACCCTTTACATATTTACAAACATTAATGAGGTCAACCCTCAGTCTCCTCCTGGCTAAAGAGACCCATCTCCCTCAGCCTTTTCTTGTAAGGAAGATAATCCACTCCATTAAACACATCTGTGGCTCTGTGCTGGACTCTCTCAAGCAGTTCCTGTCCTTCTTGAACAGAGGGGAAAACTGAGGGTTGCAGGAAAGCTTCTAGAGAGGAATGTTAAAGACATCATTTCAAAGTGTAAGTCTATGCCATCCTGTTGATCTCAGGATTAAACAGAATATTTACTATACTCCTATTTATTCTTTCGGTTTCATATTTCTTTAGTCTGCAATATGGTAGCTAAACATCTTTTTTTTTTTTTTTTTTTTTCCCTCTTTTTAGCTTATAAAAAAAGAATAAAAGCTGTTTTGGCAGTATTATATTGGTCCGACAAATATAACAGATGAAGAGCAAGAGTATTTTTGTTATTTTAGATGATGTGGTGTCAGTGATGTGATGTTGACTCAAAGTGTCAAAACAGACTTTCTTGAATTTAACCAAGGCACAGGGATAAGGATTTTGTGGACTGAGAAATCTTATTCTGAATTTTAAAACAATTTATGTTGTTTACATTTACCTAAAATAAAAATGAAGTCTACCAGTGGGGAAAAAGAAATCCAATAAAGTAAAACAACTTTAATTTTCAAAGGATGAGAGATGGATTCAGTTTATTTGTTGTTAGGATAAGTCTAGGAACTGGCATCAGAAGTTGAGTAATGTTTTGATTAATGCTTGTTGCTTTAAGCTCTCATCTCTCTGGAATGGAAGAGAATACATATCCATGAAATGAACTCAGAACAAGATAGTTTCCTATTGTTTCAGTACATAACTTTAATTTGGGAAAATCTACAGTGTGACATTACTTTTTTTTTTTTTTTTTTTTTTTTTTTTTTTTTTTTCATGAGAAAAAGTATGCTTTTCTATAGTATTCCAAGAGCTTGAAATCAGGACTGTCAAGAACTTTCAAATTCAAAGTAGCTTCACCTTTCTCATGCTATTTTGATTACTGATAGCCTCAAATGACCTTCATATAGTATCAGTCGGAACAGAACAATTAAAATCAGTTAAATCCAGTCCATCTGCTAAAATTTAGCTCAGTAATATTTATGTAACTTAGCCTGAAAGTCTTTTTCTTTTCTTTTCTTTTCTTTTCTTTTCTTTTCTTTTCTTTTCTTTTCTTTTCTTTTCTTTTCTTTTCTTTTCTTTTCTTTTCTTTTCTTTTCTTTTCTTTTCTTTTCTTTTCTTTTCTTTTCTTTTCTTTTCTTTTCTTTTCTTTTCTTTTCTTTTCCTTCCCTTCCCTTCCCTTCCCTTCCCTTCCCTTCCCTTCCCTTCCCTTCCCTTCCCTTCCCTTCCCTTCCCTTCCCTTCCCTTCCCTTCCCTTCCCTTCCCTTCCCTTCCCTTCCCTTCCCTTCCCTTCCCTTCCCTTCCCTTCCCTTCCCTTCCCTTCCCTTCCCTTCCCTTCCCTTCCCTTCCCTTCCCTTCCCTTCCCTTCCCTTCCCTTCCCTTCCCTTCCCTTTCCCTTTCCCTTTCCCTTTCCCTTTCCCTTTCCCTTTCCCTTTCCCTTTCCCTTTCCCTTTCCCTTTCCCTTTCCCTTTCCCTTTCCCTTTCCCTTTCCCTTTCCCTTTCCCTTTCCCTTTCCCTTTCCCTTTCCCTTTCCCTTTCCCTTTCCCTTTCCCTTTCCCTTTCCCTTTCCCTTTCCCTTTCCCTTTCTTTTCTTCTTCTTCTTCTTCTTCTCTTCTTCTTTTTTTTTTTTTTTTTTTTCTTCTTCTTCTTCTCTTCTTCTTCTTGTAGTATGTAAGGTGAAAGTATGCATGTGTCTCTTTTGATGCTTTATCAATTTCATATTTAGGGTAATTTATCATCCTGGCCCTGTCTCAGTGGAATTTGACAAAGGTTTTGTAATAATAGAAGGTGAGTAGTTTTCTCCAGAGATTGGAGATTTTGCTAAAGTTTTATACTGTAATCTTTTGATGAAATTTTGAGTATAGGATAATTGGTATAAAGCAGTTTGCTGATCTGGAAACTGAAAAGGCAGTCAAATAAGAAAGTAGAGCATGTTATGAATGTAGCTTTCTTCTGTATTGGAGAGATTTAAATACATTGTTTTGAATGTAAAATTAATCAGATTTTGATATTGATGAAAGTTCTTACTGCTACAGTGTCCTTTTAAAGGTCACTTGCATGAAAAATGCATGGCCTCATTTTAGTATGAAAGGACCTTGAAGTTCTTCAGGTACTAAGACTTGTAACACGTGGCCTGATTTTTGTTGCAGTTGTTGTGTTGTTACTTGAGATTTTATATATCTTTCTTGAATGGAATACACATCCTGAATATAATTTTCTGCCAGTTCAGCTTATCAGTAGATCTTCAGGAGGTTGTAGATGCCCCACCCCTGGCAAGGTCAGGCTGGATGTGGCTCTGGCAGCCTGGTCTGGTGACTGGAGACCCTGCAGGGAGGTTGAAACTAGATGAGCTGAAGCTAGATGATCATTGTGGTCCTTTTCAACCCAGGACATTCTATGATTCATGAATGACTTACTCTATTGTTTGAAGTATGATAGTAGTGTGTTTGAAATAATAATCACTAATCAAACTGTACAGCTAACTGTAATACTATCACTATTTTAAGACAAGAGTCTTAAAATCTAAAAGTGAAATGGGATTCTTCAGAACAGTGATTTGTGGGAGTGAATATTTATAAATGAAACTTAAAATAAATAAATAAAGCATATACGTCTCTTTACATTTGCATATATAGAAGTGTATAAAATATTGACATGAGAACAATTCAATCATTTTCAGTCATACTGCTAATGACTGTTGCAGTTCTTTTTGGTAATTCCAGTAAGAAGGCAAGCCAATATATTCGTAAAACTACAAAATAGCTGCAAAAAACACTTACTGAAAAGAGGTAGACTACAGCTATTTATGAGACTCCTAACCAAAGCAATCACTTCAGTTCGCAGCCTTAAAGATGAACAGGCATAAGAAATAGTTTTGTTACTTTTTTAGTAGGGAGTAGGAAAATCCATTTCCTCTTTGAATTTTTGCCTTGCATCCAATGATTTATTTATTTTTTTAATAGAAATCATACCATTACCTTTATTCCTGTAGTTATATTCCTTCTTTACCATAATTTTCCTGCTGGCTGTTTGACAAATGTATCAACACAAGAAAACTGTTCAGTGTTGTGGCTGCTTTATAGCTCATTTAGAGATAGAGAAAGTTTGGTGCTGTGGGCAGCTGATGCCCTTAATCTTAAGGAGATGCAATTAAAAAATACATACTTGTCACAACTAGGTTATATGAGACTGTCCTGTCTAGCAGCTCAGTAGCCTGATGTCTCCACCATTCCTAGCTCTGTGCTAATCCAGAACCCTGTCTTTTCTTGCTTCCCGTGGGGCTGAAGCAGCTTGTCAAGCCACCAATTCTAGATTTTCAACTAGTCAGTTTTCTGCTTATTCGTGAATTAAATTGGCTTACTTGAGAACTGAGCAAGTGCCAGAGTCAATACACTGGAATTAGGAGAAGCCTGGCTGAGAAGACTGGGCTAGATGGATGGGGAGGAGCAGGATTCCAGCTGCCTTTTGGCAGCAGCAAATTATTAGTTCTTAGCTGCTATATTGTTTTTGTGCCCTCTGTCTGCCAAAAAATTTACTGCACACTTAGTTTCCAAAGGACTTAAACTGCAGTCCAATAGTGAAGTGACTCCTATGGTGTCTAAGCACCAAAAATAAATAAATAATTCTCTTATTAAAAAAATACGTTTTTCTAGGAAAAACTGTTTGGTTTTTCTTTTCTTGCTTTTGTCTAAGACTTAGCTATTGTGAGCTTCTGCTTTTAAGAGTACAATAGATTATGCTACTTAATGTATTATACTTTCATCATATGCAATTCTGACAGTTTGTAAAAATTCTGACAACTTATGTTGCAAATATTGAGGGACACACTATACTTAGTAATTTCATGTTAAAAAAAAAAAAAAAAAAAAGAGTATATGCTGTCAGAAACCTTGACAGCACCTTTGCTTCATACTCTCTTCCATGTCAGATGCCATTTTGCCAATCTGCCATTCTGCTGCCAACTGTTACATAGCAACAAACTGGAATGTTGTTGGGAAGTTTCAGCTTCGACTGCCATACTTACACCTTTGACATTGTGGACCAACATAATAAAATAAGAGGCATTACTTTCGGAGCAGCCCTTTCTTACAGTTGTGTTTTTCACAGTCTCAGTGTTTTTGCTATCACTGGCTCTTCAGTTTTATACTTTTTTTTCTTAATTGGATTTCTACTCTTACTGTGAAAATGCCTTAAACTACAAGGACAGCACGTAATATTCAAATGTTAAGAATTTTCCCAATGAAGCATGGGGAATAAAGAAGAACTAGAGATTTGTGTGCAGTTGCAAGGCCATGATTTTGTGATTACAGAGACATAGGAGGACAGCTTGCATGACTGGAATGCTGTCATGGATGGCTATACATACCTTAGGAAACACAGGTCAGTAAGGTGACATGGTAGAGCTGTTCTTTATGTGAAAGGGTGACCAGAACGTATTGAGCTTTGCTTAGAGAAGAATGATGAACAACTGGAGAGCTTATGGCTGACAATTAAGGGGCAGACTAATATGGGTGAGACTGTCAGAGTTGCTTACTCTGGGCTGATTCAACAGGAGGAGGAAGTTGATGATACCTACAGACAGCTGAAAGTAGCCTTGTGATCACAGGCAATGGTTCTCATGGGAGACTTCAAACACCCTGGTATTTTCTGGAAAAGCAGTGCAGCCTTGAATACAGTAACCATGAGATACTGAATTTCAGAATCTTCTGTGGAAGAAAAAACAAAACATTAAGTAAAATCGCAACTGTGGACTTCAGGAGAATCAACCTTGACCTGTTCAAAAACCAGCTTGGAGGTATCCTATGGGTTTGAAACACTGGAGGGTAAGGAGGTCCAGAAGAATTCGTTGACATTCAAGGACTGCTTCTTCCAAACTCAAGACTGGCGCATCCCTATGAGTAAGAAATTAGGCAAAGGTGGCAGGAGAATTGTGTGGATGAGAAAAGAGGCCATGAAAAAAGGAAGAAATATTTTGGGACATGAAAAAGCAGTCTGGCCACTTGGGAGGTATATAAGGATGTTTCCAGGGCATGCAGTGAGGAATACTAAGATATACTTGGAATTTAATCTGTTGATAATGGTCAAGAGCAACAAGAAAAGTTTCTCTAAGTTTATCAATAGCAAAAGAAAGACTAGGCAAAATGTGGATCTGCTGTTGAAATAGGTGTGTGCTCTGGTAATGAAGGACACTGAGAAGGTAGAGTTAATGAATGCCTTCTTTGCTTCAGTCTCTATTTCTAAGACTGCCCCTCAGGAACCCTAGACCCTAGGAATGAGAGAGTCTGGGGAAAGGAAGACTTCCTCTTGGTCAAGGAGGATTTTGTCAGAGATAGACAAGGCAAACTTGATGCACACAGAGCCATGGGCCCCAATGAAGTACACCCACGAGTGCTGAGGAAGTTGGCAGAAGTGATTGCCATGCCTCTCTATCATCTTTGAACGATCACTGTGAATGGGAGAGGTGCCTGAGGCCCACAGGAACTCAGTGTCACTCCAGTCTTCAAAAAAGGAGTATCTGGAAAATTACAGATCAGTCAGACTTGCAACTGTCTTCAGAAGGGTGATGGAGGAGCTTATTCTAGATGGAAAAAGTGGAAAATAGAAGTTCATCAATAGTAGCCAACATGGATTCACCAGGATAAATAAAGAATAAATATATTTCTAATGAATAATTCACTTCAAATTTTCTGTCTTGGAAAGGTAATTTAGCTAATATTGTTGTATCTGAAAAAGCGAGAGTAAAATACAAAAATATCAATACTGCTTGAGAATAAGCCAAATATAGATAAAAGGTTGGAGATTGTCAGTGTGACTTTTTTTTTTTTTTTTCTACTTTATTTTTCACCAACACAATTTATCTTGCTTATTTTCACTAATAGAAAACCTTTCTTCTAGCCATAAATAATATTATGACATAGAATCACAAGGTTGGAAAGGACCTACAATATCATCTAGTCCAACTGTCCTCCCTTTACCATACCTACAGAAAACCATTAACCCATATCTCCTAGCTCCCTATCCAGACGCCACATGTTATGGAGTAGATATAAAAAGCTAAGAGAAGTATGAAGACTTGAAGGAAGTTCAAGGAAGTTAACAGCCTGCGGGTATGGAGCTGCAGCAGCCTTGCCTATACTGTGCTACTTGATTCAATAGTGTCTAACATATAATGGCTAGAAAGATAGCCCAGCTGTTTGAGTTTTGCAGAAGCTTAGCACTGAAAGTGTTACTGTGTTACTTAAACAGTTATGTTGTAGCACCCTGTTCACAAGTTTTGTTATATTTTTAATTAAAAAAAATCCTAACATCTAATTTAGACATGGGTTATTATGGAATATATTATGATACTGACTTAGTACGTATTAAAATAATCATAAAAGAACACTGTCTACTATTAGAAGGCATCAAGCAATGTTGCTTTATATGACAACTGATTGAAGGTTCCTGTAGACAAATGCTGAATTTAGGGGGGAAATGTACCCAAAACTTTCTAGTCCTTGTTCCATCTCAAATACTTTGAGGCTTACACAACAGTTTGCACTGATTTTGTGGCATTTGTTCTGTATGTGTTTGGAAATATTAGAAATTATAAGAGAAATGTGCATTGACTAGCTCATTTCTAAGTTGATGTCTGCACTTCATCCTTTGTGGAATAGTGATGTATTTGGCACACACTGTGGACTAAAGGGGCTCCACTTGCCCCTTCCCTATTGCCCTCCAGACCCCACTAGCATTCTCCCATATTTTCAATTCTGTAACTTTTGAGTTGATTCAGCTAATATGAATGAGAGACAAACAAGATATACAGAGGATCAAGCAGGTAATTTCAACCACAAAAAGAGGAAAAATGGGTTTAGGCTGATTACCGTTATTATTATTTTTAAACTATATACCAGTTTTAGTAGAATAAACTCTAGCTATGTTGGCAAGCTTTTTTTTTACTGTCTTGCAAGTTCGGAAATTGTGTTTTATAAATAATGTCATTTTCTTTATAGCGACATGACTCCAGGAGCTTATGTGGGAGAAAAATACAGATATTTTGAGCCAATGATAAAATTATGAAAGCAGCAATTACTTGAACCTTGTTGTTCTTTTGAATGAAATATTTATAAAGTTAATTCAGTCATTTGATCTACTGTCATTTCCCTTCGATTAGTAGTGTGCTACAGCATAGGATAAGAAGCAGCAATTTTTAGAAGATATCCAGGCATTCACTAAAGGAGTTATGACCAAACGGATTGCCAACAGTGTGGCAAAAATCTAGCTTAAGACCATTTATGATCTTGTGTGCAAATGTTTTTTTCAGCATTTACTTTTATTATGCTCCAATTCAATATTTGATGAAGTCTCTAAAAATTCTGAAAAATTCTATTTTAAAACACAAGACTAACACTCAAATCTATGTAGGTAAAGCAAATAGTTTCAATTCACTACAGTTAGCACAAAAAAGCCCACCTTTTTTCTTACATCCAGTCTAAATCTCCCTTCTTTTAGTTTGAAAACATTTCCTCTTGTCCTGTCACGACAGACCATGCGAAAGAGTCTGTTCCCTTTTTTCTTATACATTCCTTTTAGACACTGAAAATTTGCTACCAGGTCTCTTTAGAGCCTTCTCTTCCTTGGGCTGAAGAGCACCAGCTCCCTCAGCCTGTTCTTGTAAGGGAGGTGTTCCATTCCTTGGATAATTTTTGTGACCCTCCACTGAATGTGTTTTAACAGATCCATGTCTTTCCTGTACTGAGAACCCTTCTTAAAAATGGGTGTGATGTTGCCTATTGCCAGTTGCAAGGGACTTTACATCACTGCTATGACTTTTCAAATGTCATTGTGAGTGACTTGACAACTACTGCAGCAAGCTGTCTCAGGACTCAAGGATGCATCTCATTGGTACCCATAGGCTTATGGATGTTCATATTTCTCAAATGGCTGCAAATCTGATCTTACAATGAGAAGGATGTTGAGGGATGTTGATCACCCAGTCCCTACCTCTCTAGGGGTGTAGGAAGAGCAGTTGCAGTAAAACTTGTCTATTCTACTTTTGCTTGCCTGTATACAGAATCTTGAAGTGGCTCCTCCACAGATTGTTTAAGGTCCTTAAATGATTGTTTGGGCATGGATTGGGCTGACAGCACGTGACCAAAATCAACATGCAATATTATTTTGTTAGCTGAATCCACCCTGCAGATTTATTGTGTTGCCCTTCTGTCCCTTGCATTGTGCCAGAAATTTATTTTTAAAATACTTTAACAACTTTAATTCTAGAAGTCATTATGAAAACATAAGATGATAAGATTTTTGAGTTTAAGCAAAATGAATTACATTCTTTATCATTAAATCTGTTATCAGGGACTCTTGTAGACAACTGTTATGATATACTATGTTTTGATTTATTTTTATTTATTTTTATTTTTATTTTTATTTTTTTGAAGACTTATTAGTTAGTAACATGTTTGAAGTTAGGACACAAGTCAGCTTGTTTTTAATCTGTGACTGGCAAGGATGTTTCCAGTGACCCTGGACATGTCAGTGATCTTCTCTACCGTGTTTTTATCCTCTCTGAGGCTGGTATAATAAGGCTTTCCTCAAAGGATGTGTAGGAGAGCTAATTAGCCAATTATAATGTCAAGTATTCAGCAGATAAATCTGCTTATATAGTGTATTTGGGGATAAGTAGCATTTTATTCATAAGAGCAATCATTGTATAAGCAATATACTAGAGATTGTAGACAGGCTACATAAATGCATCATGTTTGTAACTACTGTGCAAAACCAAGAGATTCACATGGCAGGAAATAAAATGTAATGAAAGGGTTTTATACATAAGAGCTTATTTCACAAGGTGGGAGTGCAGAGAAGAGATACTGTAACATCTATTATGAAGTAACTTCTGTATAATCACCTTGTCAGTGACTAAATGCAAAGTAAACAAATATGATGTGAAACATAAACATTGCTAAAGACTAGTTGCATGACTACAACTGCTGAGTTTGTTTTAAATAACCTGTTCAGGTGTTTAGTACAAGCTTCATTTAACTTGCAGTTAAAGATCGTCTCTATTAGTAAAGAGGCATTTGTCAGTCCCTCAGGTTACAGTCTAAAATGGATTTTATTGTGCTCATTTAGCTCACTAAATGGACACAACTCTGTATAACTTTTAATTTCAATAAGAAAATAAAACCCCCTTGGCTCTATTCATTTGTAAGCATGGTACATAATTGAACAATGTTATATGCTGTCAGCTTGGTAGCATAGCATTCCTTTTCCAATAATTTTCTTTGTTCTTGTGTAAAAATTATGTTATTTTTTATTTTTTAATTTTTTTTTCCTTTTAAAGGAAGACTTCCCTGTTGACTCTCTTTTCCTTCTTGTTGAAGGTGCCGCATTATAAAAAAATCTGGACTTTGTTTCATTAAATGCATCAAAGCCATACAGAGTATCAGCAGTATGGAACCACATCACAGAAATTTGAATGGTCCCTACTTCAAGAATAAAACTAGCTTTTCAGCATTCTTGTCCCCTACCTGCCAGATCAAAGTAGTTGGATTTCCTATTCATATGCTAAAAAGGTATCAGCCACTAATTTGGCTTACTTTGTTTTCTTTTTCTTAAATCATTTTGGTACACGAAAGCATTCTAGACTCAGAAGCTTTATTGTACCCTTACAATTTTTAATATTTGGTAGAAATGAGTCAGCAATTTTAATACTATTTTCACAATGAAATAGTGTTCTGGATTTTAGTATACCAACTTTTAGTCTTGTCCCAATTAATTGTAGAGGAGGTTCACAAGATGTCTGTAGTTGAGCCTGCCTTGATTTTTTTATTTATTCATTGTTTTATTTATTCATGTTCTGTTATACATGTCTCTTATGTCTCCTGTATTAGTGAAGGTCTTCAAAAGGGTAAATAGAACTTATTCTTTTAGTATACATGACACTAGGCCTGGAATTCTTGTTTGTACCTTACAACAATAGTAAAAATCAGTTATTTCTTAAATGTCAGTTCACAATGGTTTCAAAAGATCATAGTGTTTCTGTTGCAGCTGACTTTTTTAGTTTCACTGAAATTTGCAGCTGAATTATTCATTATAGCACACTAATTTTTGCTTTTGAATGAACAGATTTTTGTTAGTGTGTAACAGGAGTTTCTAAAACAAGATGAAACAAGTAACTGATAATGCAAAATTGTGAAACAGGTCTGGATGTATAATTAGCTATTTTAACAAAATCTTGCTACAACTATCTTTTTCCTATACTGAAAGTAGGTTAAAAATGGGAAATTCTAACAGCCTTTTCTTAGTGGGTATGCCTGAGCCAGCTTTGAATCCAAACTTTACCACTTGGGGAAAAGATTCAATTAATCATAGAATCATAGAATTACCCAGGTTGGAAAAGACCTTGAAGATCATCAAGTCCAACCGCAGCCTAACCATAATACCCTAACTCTAACAACCCTCTGC
This sequence comes from Excalfactoria chinensis, assembly GCF_039878825.1. Classification (NCBI taxonomy): domain Eukaryota; kingdom Metazoa; phylum Chordata; class Aves; order Galliformes; family Phasianidae; genus Excalfactoria; species Excalfactoria chinensis. Next base: position 38,438,441 of record NC_092827.1, read on the forward strand.
TAAATCATATCTCTGAGCACCACATCCAAACGGCTCTTAAACACATCCAGGGATGGTGATTCAACCACCTCCCTGGGGAGCCTATTCCAGTACTTAACTACCCTTTCTGTAAAGAAGTGTTTCCTAACATCCAACCTAAACTTACCTTGGTGCAACTTGAGGCCATTTCCCCTCATCCTGTCACTTGTCACCAGTGAGAAGAGACTTGCCCCACTCTCACTGTAAACACCTTTCAGGTACTGGAAGAGGGTGATAATGTCTCCCCTCAGCCTCCATTTCCCCAGACTAAACAGCCCCAGCTTCCTTAGCCTCTCCTCGTAGGGTTGATTCTCCAAGCCCTTCACGAGCCTCACTGACCTTCTCTGGACCTGCTCCAGTACCTCCATGTCTTTCCTGTGCTGAGGTGCCCAAAACTGAACACAGTACTCGAGGTGAGGCCTCACCAATGCCGAGTACAGGGGCAGGATGTCTTCCTTAGTCCTGATCACCACACCATTCCTGATACAAGCCAGGATGCCATTGGCCCTCTTGGCTGCCTGGGCACACTGCTGGCTCATATCCAGCCTACTGTTCATCAGCACACTAAGGTTCCTTTCCTTGGTGTAGGAGAAGCCCTACAATGGGCTTGTATAGAATGGAACAATATGAGAGAAGGGCTGTCATCCAGATTAACTTCCTGTGACATTAGAATTGTTCTCCACACATTTCATCGAATATGTGGTATCCTTTTTTGTGTATCCCAATGTATCTGTCACAAGCACTACTCTTTTTACTGAGGCTTGTGCAGATAATGCCTCCATTTACAGTTCTTTTTGCAAATATGATTCTGTAACTCAAGACTTCTTCCTATGTTTTTCTGTTCTCCTATGGTTTCTTGGTTTGTTTGTTTTTATTGTATTTAGCAGGTATCTTTTCAAATTCATTCCAAACTCTTGTAGGATTATTTGATGCTGCTAAATTAGGATCTTATTTTGACATCATCACCTATGCTGCTTTATCATATTGTCATTTTGAACAAGGTGTCTACCAGAACCCTTAGATCCTTTTCTGCAGAGATTTTTTCTAGACGAGTGGCCCCAAGCATGTTCCAGGTTATTCCTCCCCAGGTGCAGGATACTGGCATTTACTCTAGATTGTTAACTAAGATGTTAAACAAGACTAGGGTACTCCGTTCACTGCTGGCTTTCAGCTAGACCTTGTACCACTGACCACTGCCCTCTAAGCCCAGACAGTCAGCAAGGTTTTGATCCACCTCTGCTGTCTCATAACGCAGTCCATACTTCCACAGCTCATCTAGTGTCAAAGGCCCTAGTGAAGTTCTGGAAGACAGTATCTAGTGCTCTCTCCTCATCCATCAGTCTGGTTAATTCATTATAACAACTTAGGGTTGTGTAATTTTTTTTCCTTCTGTGGAAGAATGTTGGTAAAAAAACTGCTTTGTTTAAACTACTTATTCCTTGATGTCACTCTTGCACGTAGATACATGTGAAAAGCTTTCTGCTACCATTTGACATTCATCTATGCATAAGGAAATGAACAGGAACCCTATTTCTGTGTCAGTGGAAGAATTACAAGCATTACACTTGCTACTTATTTCAGAAGAAAGCTATTTCACTTGACAGCTACTTGCAGGAAGCTATACCCAGTATGTATCTGATATATGTACAAAGCTATTACCTACTGTTAAAAATCTTATTGGTGGGCTGCAACAATAGCCTTTGCAATCATATGTCTGGTTATAAATTTTGACTTCCTGTTGAAGAAGGAGAGTTATTTTATAAAATGAATTGAAAGGTAACCTTGCTTTCATGTTTTAGTAGCCAGTCCATAATACTAAAAAAAAAAAAAAAAACTAAAAAAAAAAAAAAAAACTAAAAAAAAAAAAAAAAAATATGAGACATAAACACCTGGATTTGTCAAAAAGAAATAACAGCATCCTGTTACTATAGTTGAGTATCTTTTCTTTATACAGAGTATTATGTTTCTTTATTTCAGGTCATACATTTTTTCTTCAAGCCCAGTATAATGAAATCCCTTAAACAATTCCTTAAATAGCTGCTAAATAGGAGAAAAGTACTAATTTAAAACATACATTTTTATCAGAAATAATAAATGCAGCTTGCCACTTTAGTACAAAATATTCCTATCCATATTATATGCTTTGTATCACATAAAAAAACTTTTATAACTGTAAAGTTAGCTTGAACGATTCTTCAGTATGTAGAATGATTCTGCTTACACTTAGTCTTTGCTATAGTAGATTATAAACAATACTTCCTTAATTTTCTACAGCCTTGGATCTGTTCATAATTTTGTCAGATTTAATAAGTATACAAAAATAAACTACAAATCCCTTTAAGGGATCTGCAAACTTGTAATTTTTGTTTCTATTTTGCCTTCTGTTGGCTTTAGAAGGATAAATCATGAGAATCTGAACTAACATTAAGGTCAGGTTATAAGAGAGAAATGAAAGTTGACTAGAAATCAGAGTTTCATAGACAATACATTGTGTTTTTCTTTTATTTTGAAATTCAAAAATTGAATGTAAAATTCAATGAGGTGGTGAGTGGTGAGTTTCAGCGGTGGCAACAACAAAATGATAGACAAACTGGTTTTGATGACCACACAGATTTTTATGAGCACAACAGGGAAGTTCTTGTTGATATCTGGTGAAAATGCGTAGCTAATGACAGTGACTGTTGAAAAAATAGCATTTCATATCTGAGAACTTAGTATATCAAATAGTGTCATTATACTGCTTGTTTCTGTTGTAGTTGCCATGGAAATAATAGGAGACTCACTTTTGGAGAGACGTATATGAGCTAACACTGATTACGAGGATGTGGAAAGCTCTGGCTATCCAGCTTCAATTAACACAAGAGAAGAGACTCTGTGTTCTAAAGGCAGAAAATACCTTAGAGATGGAAACTGGCTTGGATATTTTACTTTTGTGATGAATACATTACTTTTAAAGCTTTTAAAGATTTTAAGTGTAGTTTTCTAAATCCGCGTTCTTCTCTGAAAACTTGATAAAATCAATAAGGAGGGGCAGGGAAAAAAAACAACACAGAAGCCCATGTGTGATTATCCTAACGATTATGACCACAGGGAAAACAAGTGATACAGTTTCCAAAGGATATTTATTTATTTATTTATTTATTTATTTGCTAGTCTAAAGAAGATCAGAGGAATACAGATTAGAAAGCTGAAGCTCTGGAGTACACAACTACCCTCTGCAGAGAGGGATCCAAATGTAACTGGTATCTTGAGTTAAAAAATTAAAGAAATTTGGACATGTTTGTATCATAAGTGGCAGAAACATTGGTGTCCTGCAAAATATTTTAACTCCTGGATTCCCCTTAAGATAATGCACTCCTGAAAGGTTGAATAAAGAAGTGTTTAGTTCTATATATTCATACTCTAGCCAATAAAGTTATGACCTTGATGAAGTTTTGAGAGATTACTGTAATAGCTATTATTTTCAAGTGTAAAAGAATATTTGTTAACCAAATCCTTTCTGCCATTTTTTTATCCATCCATCTCTTCATTCACATTTGAAAGCATTAAGGAGGTGATGTTCTGCATATTTACTCAAGGGAAAGAAAAAATGTTGATGTGTACATGATTAAGCATGTACCTGCAGCAAATTGACTGTAGCCCTAAATTGTGTCAAGCAGTTGGCATGGCCCCTGACTAGTAACTAATTACATTAATACTAGCAGACACAAATGGTATCTTCCATAGAATGACATTTCAGGGCCATTAACAATAAACTACTTTATACTGATTCCTGTGTTACGCTTAGCTGAATGTCGATTCGCTGTCAGTTAATATACTGTATGAAAACTTCATTTAGAAAAATTACCGTTTAAAACATATTAAAACTAAACTCCTAGCAAAGCAGGAAGTCTTCTATCTGATTAGTTGACAATCCAAATATTAAGAAGATATACAGTAAAAAAAGCACTCTCTAATGTAGCTCATACAGTAAATGAACAAAACAAAAGCTAGTCTTATTTTAGCAATGTACAAGCATATTACTTGAGGTTTAAGCTGTTGAAAGTTTATTTCAGTATGTCTAGTTTTAGAATTATTATTCAGTTCATTGTGGCCTTTAATTTTATTCCTAAAACTATTTTTCTATTGAATACCTTTTTCCCTGCAGTCAACAGCAGCTGCTGACAGCTGATGGACACATGCTACTCCCACTTTTTTTCTATGGAAAACATTTCTTAGTATTTGTCATGTTTATTGACCCTTTTTATATCAAAAGGTCTATTTTAAAACTCACTGAGTGAAAGAAATAACTAGAGGCCACAAATGTCCCTGGTTCATATTTCTGTAAACCCATGGTAACTTCACTGATTCAGAAGTTTAAGGGCTGAGACTTAGGGGGAAAAATATTACTTTAAAAGTAAGGCATTAAGTGATACTAAAAACTGTAAAAAAGAATTGTGACATTGCAGAGATGCCAGTTGTTGTCTACTTGTCTTTTTTTTGTTGTCAGTTCTATTCCAATTGTTGATTTCAGCCCAATTCCATAAAAGGGAAGGCCTTCTGAAAATATGTATTTTTTTCTTCAGGCATTTATTTATATGGGCAAAAAGGTTTGTCACCTTGACTAGGATTTTGCTTTGGGACATTACTGGAATTGATACTGTTATTTATTTGAATCAACATGCTAAGGTTTATACATTGGACAGAAGGGGCAATCATTCACTTTGGTGTATTTATCTGGAACATATGAGTCTGTTAACATTTATTTCATAAGACAACACTGATGTGCCTCAAGTCATTTAATTGAAAATTAAATTACAATTGCAATCATTATTCTGAATGGGATTTGTCCTCAGATACCTGATGTGTCGGTCAGAAAGCCTGCCTTGCTCCTCCTAAACTGAGCTTACTGCCATGCTAGTAACAAAGAAATTCTGTGCATGCCTGTACCCATAGGAAGATTATGTGTGACCATATCTGTAGTATGTCTTTCTTCTCCTTCACAAGGAGGGTGAATACACACACAGAATGTAGCAGGAACTGTCTTCATTTGTGTAGAAGAGATTTTATGCTTTATGCAGGCAGGTGCTTTGAACCTAAGAACAGGTATAGGATCAACTGAACTTAACTGGATGTAATTATTAATGTCTAGGTGAGGTTCTCATTGGATTCTGTGCAGATGTGTGTATGAAACAACCTATCTGAAGCAAACCCAGAAGAAATTCAGGCCTTCAGGTCTGGGGACTTCAGTGATAGAAAGAGCTATTTTGGATGAGTTTGTTTGAGAAGTGGTTGATAAGCTGCTACTTTATTCAGAAGCTTTTTTGTGGTTTGGCACAAATAAGGTGCTGGGACACAAGTAACTTGATCGAACTGGAAGGAAGGGATGCTGATGTAGTAGTTGATGTGAAGCTGTTGGTCAATTCCTGATGTGTGATTGATTTAAGAAAAAAAGTAATATAAAATTCTACTTGCTTTGGAAGATAAAATTTATATGCATTAATGAGAAGTTTCTCCCATCCACTTTTCCCTGGTCACTTTGGTTGCTTGTGAGCAGCAATTATACTAGGCCTAACCTATCACACGCCCCCAAGAGGAAATAATCCTTTCTGTGGACATGTTTTAGAGGTGACAGTGTGTTTCTAGGAGTTTTGTGCAGTCCAGTACATGGAGGAATGTCTAACTCTGTGAAGGCACTTCAGAAGGCAAACATAATCTGGCAAATGAAGTAGCTGACCACTGCAGACTAAGGCAGAGAGTAGTCCAAATGTCAAGCTTGTTGCTCACATTCCTTCATCATCATTTGCCTCTTGTAAGGTAGTTATTAGAAAAGGAAACACCTTCTATGTGGCCTTGTGGCAAAGCAAGTCCTAGATAAGTTACAGTAGATGTTCTACATGTTCTTGTGAGATAAAAAACACTGGAAGATACCTTGCCTGTTGAGAAGTATGAACGTGGCATACCTTTGTTAGTATAAAAGGACAGGATAGCATTGTCAGCCTCTTCATGGGTTACTGTGGACCTTTTCCATCTCTTAAACAAGTACAAGGTGTGCTGTGTTCTTTACTCTGGGGGAACCTCCAGGCCAAAACTAAAGCATTCAAATATCCAGGCACATGAGACATAATAATAGGTAAGCATCATTCTAGGCATGTAGATTTGAAAAGCAGTTTTTCCTCACATAAGTGAAAAGTAAATTGATTACAGCTATGCTCGTACTCCTTTTGTTAGAAATAGTAGGATTTAAAATATAAGCTTTTAGAAATAAATATTCTCATATTAAATGCAAATATTTACTGCAATAATTTGTAGGCTACAGACTGATTATAAGACAGAGTAATTATGGATTTATTGAGCTTCTATGGCTGTTTAAGTTTTAGAATTTTCATTGGAGAATCATTTTGTTTTGTTTTCCAAATTTACCCAGTAGTTTTGAAAACAGAATTACTGTGCTTAGTGTCAAAGGTTTCACTTGAAGAATGTTTTCTTAAAATGTATTCCTGAATACCAATTCAAACAGTTTTGCCTTATTGAAAAGTGCTCTGAAATCCTAAGGGATGGAAGGTGACAGGTGTTACATGAATGCAAAGTGTTATCTGTGGCAGATCTAGGTCAAAATCTTAGTAGGGGCACGAAAATTCACCTTTCCTCAACATGTGATTTTTACAAAGGGCAGTCTTGAAGTCTCCATCAATTGTTTTTAGCAGCTGTCAGATGATAAACTGACTGCTATATTGCTGTTGATAGTGCTGCTCTGGAAATGTTTTCAGTCACATTGATGTGACCACAGATACCTGTTTTATATGAAATGTATGGAGGGATATAGGAGCAGTAGGGAAAGAGAAAAATTGTTGTGTAGATGGTTGTGCTGAGGATCTTAAATTAGACATGAATTTCTTAGTTTTAGGGTTCATGTTTGAGTAAAGGAGAGTGTTTGCAATGAAAGGAAAATCCTGATCAACTTAAACCTTCCACGCATCTACCAAAAGAGATTGTGTTGGATATGAACAGATCTCAGATTAACTGTAATTTTTTGTATGGTATATATAGTTTCTCTGTGATGCTCATGGGAAAAAAAAATAAAAAAAAAAGCTCCGAGTATTAGTTTATGTTTTGAGACTTTGCACTTAAAATTGGTAAACTGACAACCTTGCAGTTTTTTAAAGAATCTATTTTGAAAATGTTCAGAAAATTTTATTTTTTCAACATCATTTTAAATTGTATGTATTACCTTCTAAAATTATATAGATGCTCAAAAGGAAAAACTGTACGTGTAAATACACTCAAAAATATATATTTCCAAATTTAACATTGAGGAGAAATGAGTTAGGCAGTCCATTTTATTCTTTGAGCAAATTCAGGTATTTATCCCAATGTCTTTCACTACCATGCATTATTTTCTTGACTTTGTGCTGATTTTTACTCTAACGTGATTTCAGTAAGAACATTTATCATTTTGAAAGATGTTCTTAACTTCCATAGAATGTCTGCGTATAACATTTTGAAGTTATATCTAATTTTCCTAAATGGAAACTAAAATAACATTTTATTTTACTTTTTTTTTCTACATGGGTGTAGCATGAGATTTATGTAGGACATCTGAATATCTGTTGACTTGATTTTCAAAGAGGTTTTTGCATTATGTTGCTGTTCTTGAATCTTTTAATTCTGCTTTGCAACAAGAACATTAAATGACAAAATCCTACTTTTGAAGAAAAAACACTGCTAATTTCAATATAGCCATAAAACATAAGAGATTGTTTCCAAAAGTTCTTTGGTCATGATGAAGGAAAAAAGATTGCTCTCCTGAAAAGATTTCCTTAACTTTCTTTGCTTGTTGCCTTGCCAAGGGCTTGAAAGAACACTTTTTTTTTTTTTTTTTTTTTTTTTTTTTTTAATGGAGGTCAGTTCTAATTTAGTAAAAAGTGAGCTCTATATTAAATGGATGCCATTATACTTTGCCTGGTTTTCTCTTCACTGGGCCACAGTCAAGGCAGTGACAAATTTAAGCTTGTAAACTTTGATGCAAATCTCAGTGCAGTCAACTCGCCTAAGTTAATCAGGTTTCTAGGGAATGATTTGAGCACCATGACTACCTTGTTAATGGAATGCAAATTAATTTTAAACCAGTTTAAGTACCTTTACAAGAGTTACAATTATACCTGTCTCTTCATTTTCACCAGATGCAGTGGATATACATATATATATATATTTTTTTAAAGGCACCTATTGTTTTAGTTATACATTCTGACTGCTAGTAACATTTCTAATTAGTTACCAAGCACAGGTAATTTTCAAACACTTCAATTTATCCGTTATTCCTAAATAGTTGCAAATTTGTGGCAAATATTGTATAGGACATAGTTTTTGTTACTGATAGAATGAAAATGATTCTAGATATCTCTTTACACTAATAATGAACTGAGTTTAAATAGCCAGGTTTTGGCAGTGAAGGGACTGGAGAAGTGGCACAGGAGGGCTGTGGGAACTGTAGCTTCTGAGAGGTCCATGCTTGTCAGGGTAGGATGGTATCCCATGGAAGGGACCCCATGGCAGAGAGTGACCATAAAGGAGTAGCACAGAGATGAGGTGTTGCAGGCCCTGTTCTGCTTGGGGTGAGGAGGTAGCTCTGGGTGAAAAGGGGGAAGATGTTAGTAGTTTACTTTTAGCTCTCCTTTGCTTCTAGGTTGTTAATAATGGGCTTCTAGGTTGTTAGTAATGTTAGTAATTACATCAGTCTCTCTATGCTGAGTCTGTTTTGCATATGGTGATAGTTAATAAGCAATCTCCATGTCCTTGAACCCTTTTCACTGTATTTTCTGCCTCTGTTCCTCTGCTCCTTTGAGGAGGGAGAGTGATGTTGTGGAGTTTGGTGGTCCATCACAGAGAAATCACCACAACTTTATAAATACAGCTTTGCTCATTCTTTCTGATATAATGTCTATTTCTTTGCAGACTCTTTCCTTCCTCAGTCAGCTGACCTCATTCTTTCATCTTTAGGAGAGTGGTTAGGTCCTGGAACAGGCTGCCCAGGGAGGTTGTGGATGCCCCGTCCTTGGAGGTGTTCAAGACCAGGTTGGACGGGGCTCTGGGCAACCTGATCTAGTAAAGGCGTACGTTTGGTGGCCCTGCTAGGCAGGGGGGTTGGAACTACATGATCCTTGAGGTCCCTTCCAACCCGGGTCATTCTGTGATTCTGTGATTCTGTGATCACTGTCTGTTTTCCTTAACCCTTACTTAAAAATGAATGAATGTATTTCCAAGACATTTCCGAGTAGCTAGTAGAATTGAGGAACTAGTAGATTTTGAGGAAGAACTTCTCATGACGGAGTACTGAAGCAGGCTGCCCAGAGATGTTGTGGAGTCTCTTTCTCTGGAGATACTCAACTCTATCCAGAAGCTTCCCTGTGCAACTTACTTTGGGGAACCAGGGTTAGCAGGAGGAAGTTGGTCTAAATGGTCTCCAGATGTCTCTTCCAACCTGCCTGATTCTGAGAATTCAAGTAATGGTAGCTTGTTCATAGTGGTATTCAAAATTGTGAAAACATGTTCATCTTGGACATTACATCATCAGGAAAATATCAGTGTCCATAACAGCAGTTCATTAAAGGCTCAAAGACAATACACTTTATAATTGAAGCATAGTAAACAATGATCAGAATTTCTATCATTTCATTTAGGTAGATCTGATGAAATACCTTATTTTATTTATATCTAGTAGCAACTCATAAATGTACACTTTTTGAATAGAAATACTCTAAATTATTTGCGTTATAAATGAAACCTAAAGTAAAGCAGAGTACTTCGAAATAAATAGAGGTCACCAAACCCACTCCATCCCAAGTATGTTAATTTTAGGTGAACGTACTTTGGTTAAACCCAAAATTTACCTGTCACAATCTCCTCTACACATACTAAAAGGCTGCAAATTTTTGCACATTCTTGTAAACAGTTATGACTCTATAACATGCCATTAGATACAGAGATAGTCAGGTTCATATTCAAACCTTGAAGCACAGAAGGAATCAAGCCTATTTTATCTGTGTGTCAGCAGAAATTTGATAATTAATCATCATCAAAATGTGATGAGTAGCACTGAGTGTTGCTCCATGAGCAGTGCAAGTAAAACTGGCAATAAAATCTACCAGCAAAGACTGTATACAATTCTGTGCCTAATTATTATTGTGGTACACCATAAAATAAAAGACATAACTAACATTTGGACTGTGATAGTGACAGAGGCTCCAAAAATACTTAACTCTATCAGGATTTTTTTTTACATATAAAGATAATCATTTTGAAGTAGTTGTATGTAATAACGTCACACGGTACGTGAGAAGTAATTAAGGCTTGCACATATTGAAATGATTTTCTAATCTTGTTTATATTGTGATGGAACATTTTCTAGATGACTTTAAAATTTAGTATTTTAAAAAATTATATCAACATAAAATTTGATGAGAATTTGTGGGACACCAGTTTTACTGTATCATCATTTGTTAAATTATACACTTGGCTCTCTAAGTCCTTCATCATCACTTCTAGCTTTGTCTTCTAATGTTCTCTCCTAATAAAAAAAGACAGAATCATTCCCAAATAAATAATTACTACACAAAATCAACTAAAACAATTACTCATATATTTTCCTTATCGTGTACTTGGACAAAATTACATAGTTTTAACTTTTTTATGCATAGAGTCTGTGCAGAAATATTTTTTATGATTTCTTTAATTGTAGAATCATATTTTGCATGTGATATTAACTATTTTGAGTAATTTTTTACAGTTGTGTGGCTATCTGATATAAATTAACTGCTTACATCAATGTTTGTTTAAATGGTCTTATTCTGAACTGTAGGGTTTGTTTGCTATGTTAATTTTAAGAGTGTAGAGGGTTGACAAGAAGTGTATGTATCAGAAGCAATGAGGGGAAAACTGTTACATAAAAAGCTGAGACTACTTTATTGCACTTATGTCTACAGTTAAGCATAGAGATACATAAAAATAATCAAATGTAGAACGCGAATTATAACGTTTGTTTATTTGTTTATTTATTTATGTTTTACTTGTCATATCTAATGCTGAAGCTAAGCTTAAGGTTTCTTTTGCAGTCCATCAAGGCAGGAAGGAGAGGCTCTCTTTCAGGCCCTTGAGAGAATCCTGCTATGAATGACCTTATAAAGAACTGTGTACTTTATTGTTTGTGGAGGAATAATGTGAATTTAAACTCCTGATATAATAAAAGCCTCTGAGAATAGTCATTTGACTCTACACATTTATAACAAAAATATTTGCTGACAATCAGCAGTTGTCTCCCTATTGGCTTCAATTCAATGTTTAATCAGATCCTTTTAGACGTTAAACTTTAAAACAAATATCATTGTGTAGCTTACGTACAGCTTTCGGAACCAGCTCTTAAATTGCATAGATTGCTCCAAAAGCAATGCCTCTTATTTATTTCTATGGAAACAGCACAATAACACTATTTGATATAGAAAATTCTCAGCTTGAAATACTGTTTTTCAACATAGTCACATGGTGCATTTTCACCAGTGATGAGCTAGAGCCTGCATGATGTGCTTATAAAAATTTGACCAAGCAGAGGTGATCTACTGTTTCACAGCTAGTATGACAGCACTGTTGCCAGGAAAATATGGGCTATGCACTCCAAATTTCATCAGTCCAAACAGATGGAAGACAGAACATGCCAAATCTGGACTATACAGTAGATGTGGTAGGACAGTTCAGCCAAGATTAGCAATGTGCTCTACAGTCCTCAAACTGGAATGGGATCTGGCATTATTGTGTTGCAAGAGAAAGGCTGTCATGTTCTCTGACCTGACCCTGGAAGTCTGAGCCTTCAAGTTAATCAGCACTGTGATGTAGTAGTCAGATTTTGTTTGTTTGAGTTCCAAGAAATGCAGAAATATTGCCCATTCCCTATTCCACAAGAATTTCCTCTACTGAGGTTTGCATTTTGAACTTTTTCTTTGATAGGGAATTCACATATTTCTACTCCATGGACTGCTGTTTTGCCTCTGGCTTATAGTGGTGACAGCAGTCTGAGTTTTGTATATGGATTTGCTTACTAATTACTCAGTAGAAATGATGCTTTATTCTCAATGAAGATTTTCCTGGAGGTTGATTGAACCCTGAGTAACTGAATCTCTTATGGAATATTTTCAGAAATTCTTTTTCTGGCAGTTCAAGGAATGTCTAGATATATTTAAATGAAAATAGTTTTTATATTTCATGATTTGTGGTATTATTAGGTGAGATTTTCAGAACTGCATCAATCACAGGGTGTGTGTAGATCAGTAATTCTGATGCCTTTATAACTTGAGCTATCTTTCCTGGCCTAGCTAAATAGAGTTCATCATTTCAGGTACTACTGAAGAATGTTATCCAATAGCAACTATTCTCTTTTGCATAAAGATTAGTTATTTCTGCCGTATTTCCCAAACCCTCAAAATGGGCTCAGTGCCTCAGCCTGCAAAACTGATGTCTTTGAAGTTTTTCATATGTTTTAGGGACTTTGAAATAAATTGTCCAACATTTCTCGTAGTGGATGCAGCTATGTGACTGATGCTGCAGTAAATGACAACAGTCATTATACCAGATGCTAGTCTACATAATTTTGGGGGTAATATCTGTTAAGGGAAGTATGAGAGAGAGCTTTCACTTGTATATGTAAATGCTACTTCATTTGCAAACAGCCTTGTTATACTTACTATTATGCTACATTCACAAATCTTATGCAACTCCACCATGAAGTAGACTGACAAGGTATAAAACTGTCCAATTTATAATTCATGTTGCTATTAAATGTGATGGATGGTTTTCATGAAAAAGTTTCATGACCTTAGAAATACTTGCAGTGCTTATTTTGCATTTCAGTAGGTTACATTCTCACAAAGACTAAACAACTGTTTTTCTGTTTTGTTTTCTTTTCTTTTCTTTTTTTGTAAAATAGTTTTCTATACACATTAAACTATTGATTCTTCTATCTGTTGACCCATTGAGTTGTTTGAATTTACTGCTGAAAATAGCAACTAGGAAACCCTACAACTTACCATACAGGGAGCATGAAAGTAGTGACTCCATTGACTTTTTATTTTTCTCCTCTTTCCCCCCAGTCCAAATCCCTTATTTTCTATTTATGTTGTCTTGTCTGAACTAACAGATTTATAAACCATCTCTTTGAATAGTAAAACCATTTGCCATTTGGTGGAATTGGCTGACATTTCATTTTTGCTGTGCAGATTGCAGATTATGTTGACATTATTTCACTGGGCTCTGTACTACATCATTAACATATTGCTCATGACTGAATCCGAAATGTTTTCACCCTTGTAGTGTAATAACCTGCATTTTCTCTGTAAAGAAAATGATGTAGATTTTGTTGAAAGAAAGTAGTTAATATTGCATTACAGGAAAATAGAAATTATGCTGAAGGAACAAAGTGCACCAAAAATATCTAACCCCATAGATGTTTTTACTGTTGGTATCTGTAACTCCTAGTTAGATCTGAAGTTCATGATGTATTAGGCTTACCAGGTATGTAGTTTAAAAATAAAAGATCCAAGAAACATCTGCTTTTGACATTTTTTTCCAATGCAAATGAGGGAAGGTGGAGTCTCTTCCTTGGGGTTCCTGAAAAGCAGCTGGATTTGGGTCTTTGAAACCTACTTGAGCAGGATTTAAATCAGATGTGCACAGAGGTCCTTTCCAACCTCAACTGTTTTGTTTCAAGCCTGAAAATAAGGCTTTAAACTTCAGTGAACAATGCAGCATTCAGGAGAAAGAACAGATCAGCAGCCTGGGAACTTTTGAGACAGCATTCCCTGCCTTAAGACATTAAGGAAGGCATTGATTCATCCCAATACTAACTCTTATTAGGTGAAGGTCTTCAACCTAAATTGGACAGCAGACTGAAGAAAGGAGGAATAGAGAGGATTTTTTTAAATCTTTATTTTGTAGTACATTCCATAGGCAGTACACTTTTTGAAGTATTACTGCTATGTTTTTCCTTTTCCTAGTGGAGAATTTTCTCACTTCTGAAAATATCATTTGTTTCCTGAGTAACTGCTTACAGATAAAACTGTTTCTGGGATTGAACCAAAGCACTGTATATAAGCATTCTGAATTTTGTTTTAGCCTTCTGGCCAAGAAATAACATTTTTTTCGTAATCACATTGTTTTTTTGATGGTTGGTTGTGTTGTTTTTGTTTTGTTTTGTTTTGTTTTTTTTTGAGGTTTTTGTTGTTGTTGCTTCTGCTTCTAAGGAACTTCAGCATCTGTAAAACATACTGGCAAGTCTGTGTTGATTTAATATTTTCAGAGTTTACAAGTGAGGTCATGTCACTATGTTTGACATCTGCAGGTGTGTGACTGTATGCGAACAGGCAAGGGCTGGTTGACCTTTTCATAATGGATACATCTTCCACTTCGCTGACAGACTTGCATTTTTTGTTGCTGTAGGTAAATGTAAGAACATCTTTTCAGGAAAAGTTGCTTTTAGGTGGTCAGTCTAGAAGTGGAAATTTACAGCAGCCCCATCCACTGTCTGCAGTGGTTTAGGTATGTTATTCAGTCTGCTTGCTGCAGAAATACATTCCTGTTGTTTTGCACTGCAAAATTAATGGAAGGAACTTAGTCTGAACTATGCAAGATGAATTTGACTATCCTGCTTGGCTCCTTGCTGTTTTTTGTTTTTTGTTGGTTTTTTTTGTTTTTGTTTTTGTTTTTTTTTCTTCTTCTTAAGTTTTTGTTTGTTTGTTTGTTTACTTGTTTTTTGTTTGTTTTACTGCCTTTATTATTTTGAGACTAACTTCTGATATTTTGTCTCTGTGTTGCAGAGCTGACTTCCATGCATTCAACTTCAGTGAAAATATTTAGTGCAAAAAATTATTTCATACAACACTTTGATTCAAAGTTTGAGGATGTAGAGATAACTCTTTTGCACCCAAGCAATAGCTACCAAGCTATTCAGTGCTGCAGAATCAGTTACTTTGTGTGGAAAGGTTGGTGGAGTAAACACGATCTCATGGCATTTCTAAATCCTAATTAACTTAACCCATTCTGTAGTATCCGATTGAATCTACAATTACCCCGTGTAAAAAGTTTGGAAAAAAAAATACAGCCACACACAAAACCAACAGAAAATAGTGCTGTGCTTTGTCTTTACAAAATTGGAGAGCAGACTCATTATCTTAAGTAATGTCAATGTGCTGACACATATTTAAGTGGGGAAGAAGATGCTCTGGCATTCCCTGCTTACATTTCTTTTGTTCTTGTTCATGTTAGCAATATATATATATATATTCATCTCATTTCCTTATTATACATGGAATGTTTTGCATATGCTGGATACCTGTTCTTTGTCTTCTTTTCTTTTAAACCCTAAGACTACTTTTACCACCTCTCTGGGCTGCACTTAGATATTTGGATCTACCAACTGCTTGTGTTTATAATTTTAGGAGTCCCTCCTGTTATCTTGTGCTTGAACCTTCGGGGTTCCTGCAACAACCCCTCTAGGCTAATGCTCTTCCTTTGTTTTCTTAAAGCTCACAGAAGTTTTTATTGTATACTGAAAACTAGTCACAAGTTGTCTCACTCCAATTTATAGGAGGGAGAAGTGGTTCTTCAATGTATGTATACCCAGTGTAAGATTAAGAAACTATGGTTGGTCTGACCAGTTTATTACAAGTCTTAATCAAGGAGATGGGGAAGGGGAGGAAAGATGATTTAGGGTGATGGGGAAGGAAAGGCAGGCAATTGAATAGAAGTAGTCACCACCAGGATCCAGCAGCAGCCCCATTGCAAGATGTTCCGATGGTCCGAGGCAAAAGCGCAGGGGGAGGGAGAGCAGCAGCAGCAGCATGGCTGGCCTTGGGCAGCAAGCAGGTAGCATGAAGAAGCCACATACTGGCAGCAGGACTTGGGTAGCAGATCCAAGAGAGTCTGTCAGCAAGCAGGACTTCCATAGTGAGGGATCTGATGGCAGGCAACTTCTTCTCCTTCAGCATGCAGATCTCAGGTCGTGAGAAACCTGTTGTCAGAAACCTCTCTTGTTCACATTGTGAGGAATCTGATGTCAGAAAAACTCACTTCATGGTTGCTGATCCCTCTTTTATCCTCCCTTTTTATCCCTGGTTGCACCCCCTGAGATGGCCATCTTCCTTGAGATAAGCCCACACAAAAGACTGCTTCCCAACCATTAAGCTGCAATTTACCGCTCTCTGATTGCCCCTGGTCTAGTCGATCTGTGTCCCTCAGACAAAGGATTTTTCAACCCTTGACCAGGACTAGTTTGGACTTGTTCATCTGTGTCCTTCATCAATCTTTGAGTCAATGGTATAAAAGAATAATTTCTTACATAAGGATATTTGGAGAATCACTGTTCTGAAACAGTGTGCATTAACTGTCAACTTCCCCAAGCTATTGCTGACTCACACCAAGCTTGTTCACATGGCTCACTGCATTTGATTTACAAACCATGATTAGGTTTTTGCTGTGTGCATAAGCCTGACTTTCATCAGCGTAGTGACAGAAAGGAACAAATAAACTTAGTGTTCTGAGATTCAAGAATGCACGTTTCCATAGCTTTTCTGGATTGACTTTTATGTAATTCACAACAGAAGTAAGATGAAAAGGAAAGAGGAGAAAGGGATGTGGGATCTGATATTAGTGTAGGTTTAAGCACCTAGTTAGTAGGTCAGTATGAAAGATTAAGTAACTATTCCTTATCCAGTAATCACTCAGAATCAATACATGCTGCAGAAGTTAACATTTACTTAAAGTGTCATGTTAAGCAGCAGTCAGGAAAGAGCTATGAATATCAGTTTTCACAGATTTTTATTGAATGTGACCTCTTGTAACACATAGTCTTGAGGGGCTTATGTCATAACAGATAGAAAAGTCTAAAGCTCTCCTAGTATTTGGAACGAAGCCATTCCTTTATAAAGTGAGACAAGTTGCACAGGCTTTTCTGGGAACAGGGGCCAGCAGTCAGATTTACTTCTTTCTTCTCATCTGCATTAACTGAAGAGCAGGTTAAGAAATCTGTGTTTTCTCTTACTACTCTTTGGCCAATTTTATTCCATTGTATTATAGAAGCTGTAAAAAGAGGAGGTCAGTAGGTACGAAGTTCTCCTGCAAAGCAAGAAATGTGAACTTACACCAAACCTTACTTGGAAATTGCATTCTGGGTAATTTGATCTTCTGTGCCCAGAACAAGAAAAAACATGTACTTCTATAAAAAGTGTTTCATACAGAGCCTAGTAGTGCTGATGTTAGTTTTAACTATTTGCTAAATCAGCATCTTTGAACTTAACATCTCCACTTCAACTGCCAGAGAATCAGTCAAAATCTTGCTGATGGTGATATTTCAAGTTATGTTTTGCAGGAGTATTAAGTGTTTAAACATATAAACAAGTGTTTTAAGATTTTTAGTGTTAATGTCATGGGGAATTTGATTGTCTAAATGTTGATGGGGTGCATTTTATTTTTCTCTCTGTGGGGTGTAGCTCGAGTACTTCACAACACAATTCATGGGATAGCTGGGCTTTATTCTACCTCTTGCAAAATACCTTCTCTTTCCCTGGATGAAAAAGCTCTTTTTTAGCTCTTCAAAACAGATCATCATGAGCTACCTATTAAGGTCTGCAAAGAAACTCACAAATTAATAACAGATTTCAGTCATTTTAGTGGGGAGATTTGCCTGTGAGTACCCAGGCAATACAATGAAATGTAAAGGACAATTGACTGATGTTGACTATGTGTAACTTTGGGGATAATTGTCATTTCACTGGAGATTTTCAGCTGTGAAAATAGAGTATTCCTTAAAGTTTAAATCTACATTTAGCAATTGTATTTTAAATGCTAATGAATATATATTGTTTCTGTTACTCTGTACATGTACATCTAATATTCTTAGAAGAACTTAAAAAAAAGGAAGATAATCTGTGAGTTAGAAAAGAATCATAGACAATATTCTGTTTTTCATTATGTATTACAAATGTATATTTGTCTAAAAAATAGGATTACCAACATAGCAATTTTTATTATTTCAGAAGGGAAGTTCATTGTCTGAGTGAATCCCAGTGTAATAAAAGCTTGTTGATTCAGCAGTAACCAAGCCATACATTTAAAGCTGTAGATCTATTTTCATCATTCTCTGTTACATAAATGAGATAGGAAATTAAAGTATTCTTCTTTTAAAACTATTTAAATAGGATCTAAGCCCATAATATCTCAGGATAAAATCTAAAGGAATTAAGGGGTTTAAGAAATTCTAAAAAGACTCTTAGAGGTATGTCTAGGAACTGGTGTTCATGAACTTGAACACTTAAATATCTGCCTAATTAAAGTGTGTGAGTAATTTCTGACTAAACATTGTTTAGGAAGCAACATCAACATAATTGCAAAAAAGCTTCAATTTCAACAAAAACTTGCTGAATTCAGAGCAAGTTATTTGAATATTAATGGTAAGAACAAAGTACAGTTTTTTTTGTTTCCTTCAAGTGAATCTTATATTTGACCCAATCTTAAACCAGTGCTCCCACACAACTTATAGATGTATTGAACCCTACATGTATGGAATACTGTGCTTAGTATTTGGTATACTAAAAGACCTTTGTATTGCATTTTTTTTTTCTTTCTTTTTTTTTTTTTTTTTTTTTTTTTCTTTTTCCATGTTTAATGATCTCTGAATCATGGAGGTCATCTTACTTATGTTGGATATATATGTATATCTTTTAACTGTAATGATAAAGACCATGTCTAAAACAGTGCAAAACAGAAGAGAGCAAGTTTGGATGACACCAAGATGAGTGATGCAATAATACAATAGACAAGCTTAAAAAATGGGCCCATGTTGCCCTAATGAGGTTTAACAAGACCAAGTGCAACACCTTGTGCTTAGGTCAGTGCAGTCCCAGATATGTATAGAGATTGAGAGCAGCCCTGCAGATCTGGGGATCCTGATGGATGAAAACCTAGGTGTGACCAGTGTGCTCTTGAGCCTGGAAAGCCAGCAATGTCCTGTATGACATCACAAGAGAGGTGGCAAGCAGGGAGAAGAACGTTAATTGTCTGCCCTTCTGAGGCACCATCTAGTGTCCTGTGTCCAAATCTGGATCCCTCAGCATGGGAAGGATGCAGAGCTGTTGATGCAGGTCCAAAGAAGGGACACAGAGATGTGCACCTGTTTTGTGAAGAAAGATTGATGCAGTTGGTCTTGTTATGTTATGTGGCTCTGGGGAGTGCTCACTGCAGACATCTTGTACTTGAAGGGAGCTTGAACAGGAGGTGGACCAGCAATTTACATGGTCTTATTGTGTTAGGACAATGGGAAATGGCTTTATACTAAGAGGGAAGGTTTAGGCTAGATGTTAGGAAGAAATTCTTTACTCAGAGGTTGCTGAGGCACTGGCACAGGCTGCCCAGAGAAGCTGTGGGTGCCCCATCTCTGAAGGCATACAAAGCCAGGTTGTAGAACCTTGGGCAGCCTGAGTTGGGGAGTGACAAACCTGTCCATGACAACAGGTACTGGAACTAGGTGATCTTTAAAGTCCCTGCTGACCCAAGTTTTTCTCCAAAAACGGATGCTGGTTGTTGGCTGTATCTCTCATAGGTACTCTTGTTAATTTTAACATATGTTTGTCTGTTAATACTTTCCCTTTGTAAAACCATCCCTCTACTCCTACCTCACAATGTAACAAATCTGTAGTGGACAGAAGTTCTATCTCAGTGCACTCTGAGAAAATTTTATAACGTTGTAAGCTATTTATTGGCTAGGAAAGAGGAGAAGAAAGCAGAAAAGGAGTTCTGGATCTCTTAACATTCTAAAAAGTAGGCATAAGACAAATAAAATTAAAAATAATAGTTGTCGGCGCTCAGTCAGGTAGAGCTCTCTTCTTGCATCAGGATAGTCTGTTTATTGAGTTCAGCATACATCTTATATACCATTCACTTACAAACAAGACATTCCTGTTCCTCTAACAGTTTCTCTAATCAGTTAATTGGTCCCAGCTTCTCCCAAACAAAGTGATAAAGGATGAAAGGTTCCTTAAGAATAACAGGATTAACAATGCATATCAATGGAACCTCCTGTCCACCCTTAGAAGCAAACAGACACTGCTTGCTCTTGGTCTCACACTCTGGTATTCCAGGGTTTCACAGGTCCATCAAAGAGTCCGATAAGCTCTCTGGGGACTCAATCACAGATACATCTTCCCCCACAGATAGTGCAGATAGTGTTTTTTTTGTTTTTTTTTTTTCCTTTTTTTTTTTTTCTTTTTTCTTTTTTTCCAACTAGTTTTGCTAGTTTTCTTCATTTCTATATTATTTGTTGTCAGCTATGAACTGCTTAAGTTCCAATATATATCAATACTGCAAAGAGCAGAGACTGCTTCTAGTTAAGGATGCAGAGGAAGTGTCTACAAACCAATCTCCAACTCTTATAAATAATAAGACTACAAGTCTTATCATTTAATAGCTTTCCTTCTCAATACACATTTCTGAGTCTGAGACTGCTGGATAAGTTGTATAGGAAAATGATCTATATAAATATTTCCAGATCAGTAAAGGGGAAAATTGCATGCTTGGCTAACATGGCAGGAGGATTGTTTTCACAAATCGTTTTACAAGCAGCAAATTCATCTGCTGAACAATGTTTTCTGTTTAGATATGTAAATATTTGTCTTCTACACACACATTTCAGTCACATATGATGAACCTGTTCAGTTTCCTGAGTCTCCAGTGCTGGGAATTGTAAAAATGATTTAATTAGAGAATACTAAAGATAGAAGTAGTTAATAATACTTAATTAGTAATAAACCAGTCAGAATTTATCAAGACAAGCTTGATGCCATTTATGTTTTCTCTCTTTTTCTTTTTCTTTTTCTTTTTCTTTTTCTTTTTCTTTTTCTTTTTCTTTTTCTTTTTCTTTTTCTTTTTCTTTTTCTTTTTCTTTTTCTTTTTCTTTTTCTTTTTCTTTGTCCTTTTTCTTTTTCTTTTTCAAGTTGGAGCCTTATACTGATCAGAACAGTTGGTTTAGGTAGTTGCAGTGGCAAAAAAAGAAAAAAAAAAAGTTCCTATTCACATGGACAAATAAAATGTTAGAAGGGGTCAGAATTGTGAAAGTGTTGATAGCATTGTAAATGCACCTTTAACATGTTTTTTTGGAAAGCAATTACCAGGCATGTACAACTAGGATAATAAACAGAAACTGCTTGATGGATACCAGCATGTTTGTCTTTATGCTTCTGTGTAAGTCTAATATATGAGTTTTGTGGGGTTTTTTGTTGTTTTTACAGAAATTTCTCATAATGGCTGATTGAACTGTCTTTATAGTTATATAGTTAAATGGTAGTTTTGATAGTTTTCATATCTAGCTGAAGGATATTAGTTTTGAAAAGCTTCAGAAAGGGATGATCAAAGATCCCAAATGGCTTCCATGTAAGAAATAATTCAGTGGGATACTTCTCTTCACCTACAAAAAAAGAGTCAGCTGAATGGGCTTAAATAGAGAACTGTAAAATAATGACTAGTGTGGTGAAGGTGAATATAAAGGTTAGTATAGAATAGCTGTTCACCCTTTCCTCCAATACAAGAATGAAAAGACATCAAATGACTCTAACAGACTACAAGTTCAGCAGAATTTCCTGCTTCAGAACTTTGTGGATACTTGAAGTTCACAGTATATTTTGTGGGCTTTTATTCCAAGAATTCCATGGTTCAGTAGACTGAACCTCTGGAAGCCAAGGACTTTCTAGAATATAAGAGAATCTCGATGTGCATTCCCTTGCATAGTTTCATTGTGGGTGATCCTGATCGGCCATTTTTGGGGACAGGATATTTGGTGGCACAGATCTTTAATCTGAAACATGATAGCTTTTTCTTAGATCATGAACTGAATCCCTTGCTGTGTGATGTCTTTGTCACTACTCTGTCATCTTATGTTCAACAGCAGCTAAAGGAGTTTGTAGGACATTATAACAGTGTCCATAAAGAGAGATTATTTTTTTCCTAGAACCCGTAATGTCGATCTGAATGACACTGATCCTTTGTATTTTAGGATTATCCCAGCTGCAATGAAAGCATTAGTGGAGAGAGATGCTGTAGTACTAGATGCTTAAAGGATGCTTAAAATATTATTTAACTGCATAATTCATTCACATATTAGGAGCCAGTTAATAACCATTCACATTTGTTTATAAGGTATGTATTTAGAAGCAACATTTTGAGACAGGAACAGCTTTTAACTGTTCAGAAATACAACCTTCAGATGTATTCAGTCTTCTCCCACCTGGGGAGACAGAAGGAAGTGAGAAACTTTGCAGCATCACAGGCCCTTATAACCCTTTGTGGGATGACTTGACAGGTGTAACACACTAAAAAGGAGGGCAATCAGAAAGTTAGTCATGGGAGTTGTGGATCTTGTTAGAAAAGCTTTTGTAATTTAGCTGGTTGTATAGTATACAGTGGAACTGAAGAAAAACTCTGCTCTGTTGTTGTAAAGACCAGACATATGCCGTAGACTGATGGTTACTTTCCCCAAGGAAGAATTGCCATTTAACCAGGAAAGTAAATAACACCTTTAGGAAGTGAAGATTCCTTGAGCAGCTGTTGTTTGATTGCATTTATGAGAAGGAGAAAAAAAGAGATCAATACTTCTTTGCAGCCATTAGTAAATGATTACTACTTTGTGTACTTACTAAATTAAGAAGAAAGCTCTTGCGTCCACTTTTTCTCTTAAATCAAATTGGATTGTCTGCCCTCCATCATTTGTGAAATGGTAGTAGGATTTGTGATGAGACTGAGGTTGTTTAAATTTCTGCAGTACTGGAAACGACTATATTTAATTTCCATTTACTCTTAAAAGCAAAAACAAAAACAAAAAACCATACTCACTGGAATTCCTAACTTAAGTTTGTACCGGGCTGGCTCTGCATCAATTTGGTTTTACCAAGTGTACAAAAAAAAAAAAAAAAAAAAAAAAAAGATATTTGGTATTTCATATTAGGTGATTCCTTCATTTGTTCTCTAACTGTTACTGATGCTTTAGCAATGATAATACTTTAAAGTTGAGTTGTAACATCAGTGGACAAATTGC
Source organism: Excalfactoria chinensis (assembly GCF_039878825.1). Lineage (NCBI taxonomy): Eukaryota > Metazoa > Chordata > Aves > Galliformes > Phasianidae > Excalfactoria > Excalfactoria chinensis. Next base: position 38,461,557 of record NC_092827.1, read on the forward strand.
TTTTTGTGTGACAGTGTGTCTTACGTCTAACTGCTGCTGCTGAAACACTCCTGGGAATACTGTGCTGCCTATAATTACACTGTCTGCCTGTCTCTAGAATATCTTATAATGAGGAATTAAATGATGCTATATACTGAGGACTCTGTTATGGTATGTTTAGGGAAATATGCTTAAGTATCATTTATTAAAATATCTTGTCAGGCACATTCCTTAGGATGCCATTTTTAGTATATAACTTCTGCTAATTCGTAATCGATAAGGAACACATTAAGATGCATTATTAATAAAGTGGCACAGGGCCAAAGCAGTAAGAGACCATTACAACCATCTTGCATAAAGAACTTGCTTTGCACTGTAAATTCTTCCTCATCAAACCACAGACTCATTCATAGATGCCATGCAAGTGAATTTAAAGAAATTGTTAACAACATCCATTGTGTAAAAAATCTCTGGAAATATTGGAAGTTATGAACAACCAGGGGAATCTCTTGTTTGGTTATGAAATTGGAATATACTTCTTTATTATACACAACCATTTTTTGCTAAGGCATTAACCAATTTATCCTCCTAGTGGAAGAATATATGCTGTAGTTTTTGTGATGAACTGGTAGCATAATTAACAAAAAATCATGTATTTCTATATAAATTTCCCTCTGGTCCAAATAAGCTTCACAGAACGAATATTACAGTATCTATTTAGAAGAAATGCTTTGACACTTTGGTGGAACTTAAGAGATGTTTATTCAAGCAGGTATTATGGATACTGAAAATAAATCTAGAATAAAGCATAGTAAGGAAAACACTAGAAAAGTTGAGAAAGCTGGGAAGCTGTGTAGTATGTGAACTATTTACCAATGTAATCTATTAATAGAAAATGTCATTTTGATCACCTCTTTGGGTAACTAAAAGGTGAAATATCTGTGGTTCAGTACACAATAAGTTTATTCCGAAACTTAACAGAGCATCAATCATCTTGTAAAATCTCTTTTGACATTTATCAATTATCGATTCACTAGTTTGGTAAAATATTCCTCACACCACTTCTACCACAGTAATTTCTACCATGCTAATAATATACATAGCTCTGTCTGATGAGCATCTGTTAGATAAGTGTGATTGTGGGTTGTTTTTTTTTTCTTCTCTTCTCTTCTCTTCTCTTCTCTTCTCTTCTCTTCTCTTCTCTTCTCTTCTCTTCTCTTCTCTTCTCTTCTCTTCTCTTCTCTTCTCTTCTCTTCTCTTCTCTTCTCTTCTCTTCTCTTCTCTTCTCTTCTCTTCTCTTCTCTTCTCTTCTCTTCTCTTCTCTTCTCTTCTCTTCTCTTTCTTCTTTCTTTGTAATGATCATTACAAATGCAACTAGTCAGGTTATTTTATTTCATGAAGTCTCATTTTGGGTTTGAACATCTTGTTCAGGGAGCATTTGCATATAGAGTTTTTGCTACCTGTTATCTTCTACTTATAACTTTTGATTTCAGTCTAAGCATTGCTTGGGAGCTATCTTGTGAATCTTATTATGAAGTCACAGCAGAAAGCCCAAACTTGTCCATTTCTTACTTTTAAATAAGCATTTTATTTAAAGTCTTTTAGTACAAGTCAATATGGAATTACCTTATAGGATTTTTCTTTTATGAAATAATAAAGTATACACTTTGTTGTTAAGAAAATAAGCAAAAACCCAAGAACCTGCAAGTTAATAGTTGTCCTACAGTACCACAGAATGTCAGTGAGAGCAGGAGATGCTGACTCTTTTGCGTGTCTGGGATCTGAACTGTTACTTTACTAGTGTCTAAAACTAGCATTTTTCTTCTTTTCTGGTAAATATAATTGAATGTGAGGTGAAGGAGTAAATTTTAGGTTTTAGGCTGCAACTCATATTACAGTATTTTATTCTTCCCTCTAGTAACTTCAGTGCTTGAAACATGTTTGAAGTGCATGAAGATTAATGATATATTAAATATATGAATATTTCAAAAATTTGCTCAGATACAAATGTGTAGTTTTGCTTTTATAGACAGCATTGACTTGGACTTTTCTTGCAAGAAGTAATGTTTTTGAAGATGTTTATTTCACCTCTTTTGAACTATTTTATTTTTTTCTCTCTCATCTCTGTTTTAGTCTGGGTTGGGCTGAGAAACCGTGCTTGCCAAAGTATTAGTTTTCATTTCTGGCTCATGAATGATAACTTATTCTTAAATGACATGGTATTGTGAATGGCATTGCTTAGTAAGCCCAAGTGACATATGTGCTATGGATGGTCTTGCCTAGGCAAGATAGGCAGGCTGCCAAACATGTGCAAGGCTACAAGTGGAGTTGTTTATTCTCAGTCATCCTCTGAGGCAGATTGGCTCCACATCTGCAGGACTGCTTATAAGTGTCACCTCTGTCCCTAGAAAATGTGTTCCTGGAATCTATAAGCACAGTGTTAGGAGCTAGAAAGCTTTGGAAGCATACAAAATGGAGTAGGTGATTTGTGGTGACAGTTTTGGGAAAAACAGGTAATGAGAAGATGGAGCTAAGTAGCTGCCAACAGAAGCAACAGCTAGCAGAGATTAATTCAGCATGCGATAGCTGTCCTTTTAGAGGTAATCAGGCTGCAAGCATCTGAATTTCACTGATGTGAGAAATAAAGGGCTAGAATTTGAAAGTGTGGTAATTTGAGGAGTAGAAGAATGAAGTTGTATGTGTGAGGAAAATCCCTTCTTTTTGGGTCTCTGATCTCAGATATCTGGCCTCTCCATGGCATTCTATTGCTTTTACGGATGGCTTTGTTGTTCTCTAAAAAAACAAACCACAAAAACCCCTGAACATACAACAACAACAGAAGTCAAAACAAAGAATCACAAATGCTCATTGTAGTTTTCTAGTATATAACTTGAGGGCATATTCTCATGCCTTTGATAGAAAGAATGTGCTTTGAGTGTTTTTGAGTGTACCAAATTCTGTTTACATATCTTCTTGACTTTCCCAGCTGTTCATTAATCTGATGTTTCTCCAGGTTAATTTTTCTCTTCCCTGTCCTCTGCTCTTCCCTTAGGCATTTAGTTCTTCACGCTGTTTCAGGTGCTTACAGTTCTTACTGCTGTTATCCCCTTGGGTTTGCTATAATGCTTTTGGTCTGGCATACTGTATTGTAGATTTGTAAAACATCTAAGTAGGTTTTAGCATATTTTTTTTTTTTTTTTCAGTTGTTCCTTTAAGTATTTAAGTAAAATATCAGTATGTGTAATTTTTCTTTTGTTGTTTTTAGTTGACTCTGGTTGATTTCATGTTTGTCCTGTGCTCTCTGTAGTAGTTGTGGCACTTTCCAGTTCAGGTGCTGTGTTAATGTAATTAATGTGTTGTTTTTTTTTTTTACCCTATCGCATGTAATTAAGAGAGTTGATTCTAATAATGATTCTCAGGACAGGCATTACATTTACCTTTTACTGCCCTTTGTTAATGGCCCTTCTGCTGTTAAGAGTGCTTATGTCCCATCCAAATTGAATTGATTTTTAATTGCATATTTGTGAAATGCTTTGTCAAATGCATCTTCTAATAATGCAGGTGTACCTGGCATTAACTCATTCTGCTCTGAGTTCGTGTCTGCAACATTTTCTGATAACTCCTATTTCCAGCTTGATGTTTTGAGCAAACAGAAACTCTTTCTCATCACTGTTTTAACTAAAATCACAGGAACTGATTTGGCCTGTGACCATGCAGACCTTATATTCACCTATAAACACAGTTAAAGCGGTAAAAGTATAGCAGTTGAATCAAGTTTTTTGCTTTTTCCGGCTCTGTTTTCTTCTGAATTTCTATCAAACAACTGGTAGTCATTTAAAATTTCAGAACTGTGCAATAATTAATCAGCTGTGTTCAAGGAAACTACACTTTCAAAATGACTGAGCAAATGTTTTCCAGGCTTTAAGACCAAATGAACAGTTCTTAGATAAAACAATTTTTTAGATACAGTGACAAAGATATTGTTGGGTAGTGGCAACCTACAGAAGAAACGAACATAGATGTGTTGGGAACAAAGAATAAATAAGCTGCTAAAAGAAAGAAAAAGGAATTAATAAGTTGGAAATGGAAAAGGTTATTAATGATATTTATAGATATATTTTTTTGCAGGTTTAACCTAACCCTTGATTTATTTCTTTTATTTCAGGCTATCAATTTGAAGTGCTGTGGTATATCTGGTCAGTTGTCCCAGCTGTGCCACTCTCAACCTTTTGCCATCCCTTAGCCTGATCGTTGGGGCAACAAAGTGAAAAATAGAGATAGTTTGGATTCTGTGCAAGGACTAGTCTTGCTCCAATTTAGGAGAGAGGCAAGGTTCTTTTGATATGTTATGCCCGGCGTGAGATTAAGAAGAAAAACATTCAAATGTTGATCTGACCAGTTTATTAGAAATAATAGACAACTGAGGAGATGGGGAAGGGAGAGCGGCGAATATCAAAATTAGGGTGATGGGGACAGGAAAGTGGGTGATAGAAAAGGTGGAAAAAGGGCAAGAATTGCGTAAAAATGCGGGGAAAGTCATCTCCTGGATGCAGCAGCGTCCTGTTGCACGTTGTTTCGTTGGACCGGGGAAAAGCAAGCGTAGGGGAGAGCAGCAGCAGAGTGGCAGGCTGCAAGCAGCAGATCGGTGCAGCACAAAGCAGGCGGTGGAAAGAGCAGCGAGGTCTCGAGCAGCGTTTCGAGCAGCAAGCCGAGGAGAGTCAGTTAGCAGCAGTAGGACGATGATGGAGGAATCTGAGGCCTCCTAAAAGTTCTTCATGCAAGCATCTTCTTCAGCATGCAGGCGTTCATGTAGCGAGGCATCTGATGTCAGAAAACCTCCTTGTTCATGAAGTGAGGCATCTGATGTCAGAAAACCTAAACCCATGGTTTGTCCATGCTCTTTTTATCCTACTTCTTCCCAGCCTATGTGACATTCCAGGGAGGCTTGGGTCAGAGTGATGTGAGTACCTCGGAGATGGCATTCTTCCTTGAGATAAGCTCACACAAAAAGACCACCTTAGGGACATTCATCTGCAGCTTATCTCTCTCTCGTTGCCCGTGGACTTGTCTCTCTGTTACCCTCAGACAAAGGATTTCTCATCCCCTGCCCAGGACTTGCTTGAACTTGGCCATTTCAGCAAACTTTTGAGGCAATAGTGTAAAAAAGAATGGTCTCTTGCAGCACTGTTCAGTAAAAGCCAAATCTTTAAGTAATACTGAATCAAATTGTTTATATTTGAAGGATTCTCTAAGACTATCTATCAAGAGTGATTATCTACATTAGCATATGTAACAGCCAGTGTGTGTGAAAGTCATTTGCATCACGTCTTTTCCAATTAGAACTGCCTGTCATTTGCTAAAGTCATACAAGGTACAATGAAAAAGTCCCTTCTAACTGACTTGCAAGATCTCAGAGCTGAACTATTCAGAATAAACTATTCAGAAAAAATTGAGTTTGACTATGTTTAGAATTGTTTAAATAGTTTGTTGCATCTGAATTGTACATACATTTCAAACAATGTGGTTTAGTTGCTTATAAAGATCTAGAAATGGGTTGCAGAAATGAGAGTTGGATCTGGTCTCTCTTAAGCTTGGTTGACTGACTGACAAATCTGTATTTTTGTTTGTTTTAGATTAATGGTTTGGTTATGCATTTCTGCATTTTTTTTGCAGTATGCTGCCTGCACATCTGCTCTCTAGCATGAGCAATACTGCTTTCACTGTGTTTAGACTTAAATTATTGCACTTCATTAGCCTGCTGGTTTGGAAGAACAGACCTGCAGAGAAACCTGAAAAGAGCAGAGATATTGAAAAATGTCCAATGAGAATTTACTTCACAGAACTGATGGAAGATAAGATATGACGTAGGTTGTAGCAAGTTTTGAAAGTAGGCTTTTGTTCTAAGATGTAAAAATTCAGAATGATGACAGCTAATCCTTAAAATTTGCCCCTTATTAAGATGAAATCTGAACTTGTGTTGCTTTAGATTAATTTGTAGAAAAAAAAAACAACAACAAAACAATTGGTAGGACTGGGGGGATCTTAATCAGAGATCAAATTCTTTTTGAAAAGTGGATACATGATTATTCACTTGGGTCTAAATTTTTCAGTAACAAATTAGCACAGGGAAAAGATGTAATTTCATGTTGGTATTTAGATGAAGTAAAAATATTTTTAAAGACATTTCTTAAAAGAGAGAGAGTTTTCAGAGGTTGGTATGTGTAGATTTCCACAAATGAAAACTGAAAGTGAATGTGTATCTGAGCTGCCGAATAAATTTAGAAAACAGCTAAATATACATTTTTTAAAAAGACAATTTAAACTCGCTCATATACATGTTTCATTCACATATCCGTAATGCCACCTTTCTGAGAACAGAATAAACTAATCTTTCTTAATTTTCCACTAAATTTGTTGTCAGATTTGAAAGACAAAATGTCATGCTTCATTGTTCCCATGACATGAGTAGCATTTCAACTAGCTTGTCACTGCACATCCGTAACAGACCTTTCACTAGGTCTGACTGATTACAGATTTGAATTTAAGTATAAAGCATGTTAGTGGTTTGTATACATCAGTCTGGAGGACTACAAAGCCTGTTTTTCTCAACAGTGGTCTGTAATAATTATAGGCTAATAACTGAATATCATCTTACAATCTTGTTTATATGACAGCTATACATGTATATATGACAACTTTATTCTGCTTCTTTTTGTAGAGTAGTATGCTTCTGCTTATGTCAGTTCTAAGGAAATCCCTGCAACTTTCTAAGTGTAGTAAGCTATAATTTGTGAGCAAATTTTACAGCATTCTATTTATAGGAAAATCACTACATGAAAAAACATTTTTGTTTATTGGGGGAATGCAGTAAAGCACAGTTTCAAAGCACAGTTAACATTAATTAAACCACCATAAACCAAACATAAAACTGTATTAGGTTGTATCAAAACAAATATTTATATCTTTGTTATAAATCAATTTGATTAAAAAAAAAAGTGTAGTAAAGAATAAGAAATAAACATGCTGTAGTGTAAGTATGAAATTAATTATGCATATACAACTATTGTTTCAGAAAACTATCACAGTAGGATTTTATAGTGTGTTAACTGCCTGTGTGTGTTTCTCATATACCCTTGTGTGAGTTCACACATGCAGAGAACCAGTAGAACGGAAGCTTTAAGGACTAGTTTTAATTCATATTACCTGAACTCCCTCAGTAACAATCAGGAAGACAAAGGACATTTGCCAAGAGCTGTTCAATCTATCTATCTTTGAATAAAGCTCTGCACATGCCTTTGTTGTTGGCCATACTAGAAACTGTTACAATAACTTTGACATTTTTCTAGGAGGGTGAATTTTGCACTTATTCTGTATCACCTGTGTGATTTTTATTGGGCAAGCTCTATTTTTACAGGTCCTCTCAACATATCTCAAAAACCAAACAAACAAAAACCCCCCAAAATATTTTAATATAAATAAATCTATAAATTTATACCAGTGTTTATATACTGGCTTAAGGAAGCTGGATTTCTAGTGTAAGGAATTGCTTCTGTTTGTCTGGATCAGAAGGTGATCAATTCTATGCAGTTTTTTTTTGTTGTTGTTTTTTTTTTTTTTTTTTTTTTTTTTTTTTTTTAATTATTTGAGGCTATAAATTATGGGGATCTTAGTTATCAAAAAATTGCAAAAGATGACAGATGCAGATGAAACTTACATTCCTCCCCATCCCCCCCCCCCCCCCCTTTTTTTTTGTAGTAGTAGTAGTAGTAGCTGCAAATCGGTGTACATAAAACTCAGAAATAACAGTTTGCATGCAGTTATGTGTATCATCATCAGAAGTACTGTGAAATAGCATTTAAATTTTTCTTAGTGAACAGAGGCTGATAATTTTCACCTATAGGAAATCAGGCATGTATTTAAGAGTGTGGATTTTTATATTTAACATGGAGTGGTGGGGAAATCTGACCTCTTAAAGAATAAAAGTAATCTCATTTTAAGGCAGTTTCCAATACTTGATTTGAAAGAGACATTGCTTTATTAAAAAAATGCAAATAATAATTAAAAAAAAATAAATCAAACTGACAAAACCTTAAGAGTAGGTGACACTGAATTAGTCTCAGAGAGCAGTATTCAACTACCATAATGTAGATGCTATCGAGATGTACTTCTTCCAGACATAATTACAAAAGTTCTGGCATGTTCAATGAGTTATTTGCTGTATTTGCCAGATGGATATAGTAGGTTGCACTCTGAGATACTGGGCTCTCTGGGAGAGCAGTAGGTGACTACTTTCAGGCCACTGAATTTCACTCTTCTCCCCAAAATTAACTCTCTTCAGCTTAACTTTTAAGCAGTAATATAATTAAAATTCGGCAGTGATGATTAATTAAAAAAAAATTACAATAATAAAAACAGAATCACATAACTAATCTTCTGGTTCGGAGTTTTTAGGGAGAACACTGGGACTTCATGTGAGCTAGACATGAACCTTTGAAGCTGAGTATACATTTTTGAAAAATAAAAAACCTCTGTATTTCGCACTATCTACAATAATTGTAAGCTACTCCTTGACATGTAAAGCAATGTCTTACTGTCTGAGCACATCGCAGTTTCTGAGTAATGACTGCCAGAAGATTGACAGATATTAGGAGATTTGTGTTTAAAAAGCTAGTATCTCTTGGTCCTAAAACCCACCCCAAACTTGCACCATAAATCTGTTTTAAGAATGAGGCTTTAGTCTCTTATATGTCTAAAGTGAAATCTAATAGTGTAACCTAGATAATCTGTTGCTTAGACAAAACAAAAAAACAAGGTTATACTATATTAAAATAAAAGGTAATTAAAATCAGAACAAAACTTGTATTAATACAGTGTTTTAATTTAAAGTGCATAAGTTGCTCTTTTTGATATAGAAACTGTATTAGGGGTCTAGAAGAGGATAAAAATGTAGCTGTTTTTACACTCTCATAAAATTAAATATAACTACAACATTCCATTTCTATTGTGTTTCATTAAAGGGGGAAAAAAAATAAAATACGACTTTTATCTATCATCTTGAGAAATCATTGTTTTTAGAAAATCTGTCACTGTATCTCAAAGATGAAATGGAGAGTTCAGATAAGAGTTTCAAAGGTATTCTCTCTCAGATTACAGAAAGCCTATTAGATAAACCTGTATTACATGTTTTCTAGCTTGGATCACAATTTTACCACAGAAACAAAATTCCCTGCCTCCAGTCATTGAAGCTTTAGCTTCTTATCTTGCAAGAACACCAGCCTAAATTACAAGGGTTGTACATGAGGTTTATTTTTCTTCGACCTATTTTGCCTTGTAATGTTAGATCTTAAGCTACGTTAGGAAGTGGCAATCTTTGCCCATGATGGTACACTGAAAGATCTTTCTTGTCATTTCTCTGCAAAAACTGAAATATTGCAATAGAAAATTTGCAATATATACATATAATTGGCATCACTGAGGCCCTCTAGACTTCTTAAGTAAACAAGAATACTCTGTTTACATTCTGTAGGTTGTACTTCCTATATTTTACAATTCAGTTTAATTTCTTCTAGAAATTCTGTTTTCTTACTGATATTTCAGCTATCCAAAAGGAAAGAGTTAATGTCTTGGTGATTTTACTTGATACGACACAGTGTCAGTGGATTATTGCCTTCCCTCTTGTGGAAAATATAATTGGGTAATTATTAAGAAGAAGAAGTAAGTCAAATGCAGTGCAAAAAAGAGAATGAAGTGTTCAGTGTGTCTGTACTTCAGATCAAGTGTCTCTGAACAACATTTTCCATCCAGTCTCTTAGATAACATTTCTAAAGGCTGAATTAAACATCTCTGTTTTTATCAGTGAAGTGTATCACAATCCCTAAGACGTATCATATCGAAACAGACCCTCTTGTGCCTCATTAAACATTTTTGCTTGTTTACTTTGAGATCCTGATATAATCTGTTCTCTGCATGAAATGGTCATAAATTATCAGTTTCTGAGCCTCTTGACTTTCATATGCATTAATTTTCTTTTTACTGACGCTTATGATACTAATTAAATGGCATTGGAAATATGAATCTGTAGTGAAAATCTGAATATCTTTAGAGTAATGTTTAGAAGAGAAGTAGCATGGAAAAGTTATCAAGAAGCTTTGTTATGTAGTTATATTTCTTGTTATGTATGGAATTGATATTGTACATTTCATTTATTCAGGGAGCCATGTTCAGTTTCTGCTTGTAAGCCATACTGATATACATAATTTAACTTGCTAGTATGTTTCAGTACTGGTAGAACTTATGGAATAAGTGGCTCAAGAAATCTGAGCAAGATCTGGAGAGGAGCTCTGCAGAGAGGGACCTGGGTGTCCTGATGGGTGACAGGTTGGCCATAAGCCAGCAGTGTGCCCTCATGGCCAAAAAGGCCAAGGGCATTCTGGGGTGCATTAAAAAGAGCATGGCCAACAGGTCAAGGGAGGTGATTCTCCCCCTCTACTCTGCCCTGGTAAGGCCTCATCTGGAGTTCTGTGTCCAGTTCTGGGCTCACCAGTACAAAAATGACAGTGATCTCTTGGAAAGAGTCCAGCGGTGGGCCACAAAGATGGTGAAGGGCCTGGAGTATTTCCCCTGTGAAGAAAGGCTAAGTGAACTGGGTCTGTTTCACCTTGAGAAAAGAAAGCTGAGAGGGGACCTGATCCATGTCTATAAATATCTGAGGTGTGGAGGGCAGAGTAAAGAGGCCAGACTTTTCAGTGGTGTGTGGAGACAGGACAAGGGGAAATGGCCAGAAACAAGAGCACAGGAATTTCTGCACGAATGTGTGCAAGAACTTCATTACGGTGAGGGTGACGGAGCACTGGAACAGGCTGCCCAGGGAGGTGGTGGAGTCTCCTTCTCTGGAGATATTCAATACCTGCCTGGATGCGGACGCCTACCTGTGTGACTTGATGTAGGGAACCTGCTTTGGCAAAGGGGTTGGACTTGATAGTCTCTGGAGGTCCTTTCCAACCTCTATGATTCTGCGATTCTGTGGTATTTTTAAACTTTAAACAGTATTTATTCAGTCTAGGAGCAGATGCATCCTAATAGCTTTTGAAAGGTAATATTTGTTTCCTTTTATTTAATGTTCTCTCTTATCCACAGTAGCACTCAACAGTCTGGCTACAGATTCCATTACTTTTTCTTACTTTGAATTGTCAACAGCAGCAGCTATTGAGTACTTTTTTTCATAGTATTTGCCTGTTTCTGTACTCACTTCCCCCCTCTCCCCCCCCCACCCCCACCTTTTATTTCATCGCTCTAGTTGAAAATTACAAAAACAAATCATTGTGTAACTGTGGAAACACTAGCACTATACAATCCAAGCTGTTGGTACATTTGAGACAGCAATAACAAAGATTTTCTAAATAATATTCATAGTAGTCTTCAGAAAATCACTTCTAAGCATTTAAATCATAATTCTGTACCAGCACATACCATATTTTAAGCAGAATAATGATATTTGTGGCAAAAGTAATTTTGGTGAGATTGCTGAGATGAAAATGTAACAACGTATTTCCTAAGAAACACTCTAATTTAAACATTCTTGGAAACAGAATTATTGAAGTGAGTCATCATTACATTTAAAAGTCAAAAGTGTTTATTTGTCATATTTAAAACTTCTTCCTAAGTGTGATTTTGAAGACTGATTTTCAGTACTTTCATGTTCGTTTTATGTTTTCTTGCTATTTTACTGCATTTCTGCAATAGTTATTTGAAACTGTCAGAAACCATTTTGAAAGGAGATTAAATATTTTAATCAGTATTGAGGAAAAGTTATCTTTTATTGACTTTAAAGACTAACAGAAACAGTAAAGTGTTCCAATTAGGCTATTATAACATGGCAGAAAAATTCCATGCAACAAATGAAAATTTGAAAATAATAAAATATAATAATTACTGAGAAAGAAAAAACAAATTACGGTGCCATGTCCAGAAGAAGACAATTATTTCATAACTCCTATATACAGCCCTTAGAAAACAAAGCCATGCTGTTCCAGTCCCTGCTATACAAGCAGATACATCACTTGTGCCCTTTATTTTTTCAGGGAGCACTTGGAGAGCTTTAATTTTTCCATTAAAAATATTTTTCATTGATTCCTTGGAGATTATCTCCTATGCATTGCAAAAATACTTCAATTCTCCTTTTTGTTTTGTCTGTGGGAAATAAAGTGCTTTGCTAAATATATAGCATCTTTTTGCACAAGAATATTCTAAACACTATTTATATAACCTAACAATCAACAGTATATATTTTAATGGTTCCTAATAATCTGTTAAGAGAGAGAACCTTCTGACCATGGTGAATAGTATAGCTCTTGTCATCCATAGAATACTATTTGGGATATGGTATGTCTTTTTTTTTTTTTTTTTTTTTTTTTTTTTTTTTTTTTTTTTTTTCCCAACTGAAGTAGTATATTGTTTCAAGTTTCTGAGGCATTCTATTTGTGAAAATCTTGATAAAAGGAAGAATAGCAGGAAAATGCAGTTTTTTAACTTTCTTAAATATGTACAAACTTCTGAACGTTTAAATATTAAGCATTAAAAAGGAAATACAAAGTGGAATTCAAAAACTGAATGTTGCGTATTTTGAAAATTATACTAACACTTTTTTATGTAACTTGACTTAAAATTGTAATGAATATTAGATAATTCTCATTTGCTGGGTTTTAGAGTGCTCATTGTGGTGTTTATAGATTTTGGGCAATCTGGATAATTGGGAACTGACTCTTAACGTGCTTCTGACAAGCCACATACTTCACAGTATCACAGTATCACAGTATCGTGCGAGTTGGAAGGGACCTTAGAGATCATCGAGTCCAACTCCCGGGATTCAAGCCCCTCCGTGTAACAGAGCAGCATTTCTGCCACTTGTGCCACGGGGGGATTCGAACCCCGGGCCTCTGGTGTTGCAAGCAGCACCTTATACCACTGCGCCACCAGAGGCACACAACTTGATGTCAAAGGTGCATTAGGAATTATTTGATCAGAAAGTGCCAGCAGAAAACAGTCTGACTACATAAAAGTAGTTCAGTGAATGCACTACTACTGTGAAATGAAATTTAGGATCAAATAGGGAAGCAAATTTGAAGCTAGTGACTTAGACTGTAATGGGAAAGAAATCTAAGACCTGAACCTGGCTTTCTCTTTTATTTAAGCATTTCCTACATGACAGCCATTGAATAAAAATCAAATGATCTACAAATTGTGGAGTGAGCATCACTCTTAGCAGAGTAACCATATGATAACTTATTCTAACTTTCTGGATTCTGTAGACTGAAAATTTTTGTACACAGAGTAACTTTTCTTCAATAAAAGATGAATATAATGATATATGCGTATTGTCTGATAGTTGGGGCATTGCACTGAATAGTGAAAGACATTGACTTAGAGTTCGGAAAAAAATGAACCTTTGTTTTTTGTTATACTTTAAAATCTTGTTTATTTGAGAAATGTTAATCACTAAACCACCACAAGTAAAATGGAGGTGCCATTGAGTGCAGTGCATCTACATGCATATTGGGCTTTAATGTCCACGAATGAAAAGTCTCTTGATTTAAGTGGACTTTTGTTCCACCTTTAGATGCCAAAGGATCTTAGCACGAGCTTCATATATCAGCATATTTCTTTACGTGGTTGTTTTCCTATAGCTTCTGGAAGACTTGACAGTTTTCAAAGGAACTGTCATGTGATTTCTGGTAAGTGCTGGTACTGTTGTCTACGTGAACTACTTTGAAGAAATTAGGTATGCTTCTTCTCTAAGTCCTTCTTTAAAAATTATTATTCTAAGATCAGACTCTATCCCTCCTTCATTCTTGAACTATTGGTAGTCTGAATTCTCAAATGTAATACAGGACAAAAATCAGTGTTTGAGAAAATGAATGAATAACAGTTTGACAGATACTATAAAAAAAAAAAAAACAACAAGCAGAGAGTGTAGTATTGTTACCTATGGTCTACATGTGGATTTGGGGAGCTGGTTTTGCCAATGCTTTTTATGGCTTTTTAGAATCAAATGAAATGATCTGTTGTAAGCACGTCTTATGATTAATATCTCTAAGCCAGAAAGAGTGAAGATTGGAACTGTTCCTTGCATAACGTATTAACTATCAATAGGACTTCTGCATTTAGTCTATTTTGAAGTATTTCTGCGAAATCTAAGCACTTTACTATGCATGTTGCCTTCCTTAAATTTTGGAGAAAAATGTTTTCTTCATGAAGCCTGAAAAGGTTTTTATCTGAGTTTTGTCTTGTTTTGTTTGTTTGTTTCTTTTGTTTTGTTTTTTGTTTTTTGTTTTTAGAAGAGTAGTGGAATTAAGCATATGCATGTTGTTTAATACAGTTCAAAACATTTTATTAGCTAAAGTATTGGAAGCTCATTTTATCAATATGAGTCCATTTTTCATAGTCAAATCCAAGGTATGTTTTGATATATATCTAAAAAATCTTTATATTTGTAGGACAAGGTTTGCTGGATTCTATGATTTTTCCTTCATATATTGATTCCATCTTTAATGTAAATTATGTCTTATTTCTTGGTCCTACTTCCCTCCTCCAAACCCTATCAATGGATGATGGAAGTGCACAGTACTCTTCCAGAGTTGCATATCTACGCAGAAAGTTAAGGAATCATTTTCCTATGACAGATAATTCTTTCAAACTTTTCCTGGCTGTGAGATTCAGAAAGGTTTTTAATATATTTTTGTAAAGGAATAACAAACGTGATCTTGTCCAAATTCACACTGGCATATTCCAGATCACTATAAAGAAATAAATTACTTAAGTTGCTCTGAAAGTAATACTTCCTATTTCCATGGAAACTGCAACAGATACAAATAGTACAATAACACTATGAAGTAGAGAATTTCTCATCATGAAATGCTGGTTTTCAATATAGTCACCACCATAATTTCTGCATTTTCTGCAGTGGTGAACAAAAGGCTGCATGCTGCATTCATAGATGTCTGTACCAGTGGAGGTGACCCACGGTCACTTCTGCCACTGATGAAAAGCACTACCCAGCACCTCACTGTGCTCACATCCACAGCATTCAGCAAGTGAATGTCAACGAGGACAATGTTTTCTGCATGGAGGAATTTGATTACACCTCTTTTCTTTGTATGCACTTCCATGTCAGACATCATTTTTTCAGATTGCCCCTTTGCTGCCATCTGTCTCACGGCAACAAAATGTGTCAGAATTTTGGTGGGAAGGTTCTACTTCTACTGCCATACCAACAATATCTGCTTCTGATGTTGCAGCTAATATAGTAAAATAGGTGTTACTTTCAGGACACTGCTCATACACTGATTTATGGAAAAGATTTTAAATGAGAAAATTTTCCATTTGCTTTTAATTTATGGCATGAAGATAATTTTAAAAAATTATGTTCCTGAGTGAAAAAAAGTACTTCAGATGTAATTTTATTCTGCATTTATGGGAAGAACGTATCAAAGCAGTCAATCTTTATGAAGGTTTTGGAACCCTATCTGTAGTTCTATCCATAACAGGATCTGAGACAGAATTACCAGTACAGCCTTGATTACAGCAGCCTTGATTGCTGCACACTTGATTCCAGAGAAAACTCCTCCAGCCAGAGACCTTGATCACTTACTTCAGCGCAGCAACTGCCATGCCCCCAGCTTTCAGTATCATCCACACTGTCTATGATGTGTCACCAGATCAGTCAGAATCTGTTGTTGAGGCCTTCTACTTCAAGCTACAGGAAGCACTGTGACCACAAGTGCTTGTTCTGCTGAAGGACTTCAAACACCAAGACATTTTCTAGAAGAGTAGCACAGTGAGCTATAGGCAATCCAGGATGCTTCTGGAATGCATTGAGCATAACTTTTTATGTTATTTAATTGATGGCCCCACCAGGAGGGGATGTGATAATTGGACCTATTGCTCATTAGTGTAAATGAACTGACTTATGACATCAGGATTGGAGACAGCCTGGGCTGTAGTGACCATGCTATGGTTGAGTTCGTCGTCTGGAGTTATATGAGACAGGTGAAGAGTAATATTAAGACACTAAACTTTAGGAAGACTAACTTACAGCTCTTCGATGAGTCAGTCAAGAAATCATCCTGGTAAACTGTCCTCATGGACAAAAGTACAGAGTAGAGCTGGAAGATCCTTAAGAAAGCTTTCTTCAGGGTGCAAGAGCTCTCCATCCTCAGGTGTAGCAAGTCAGGAAAGAAAGGCAAGAGTTTGGCATGACTGAACTGTGACCTCATGATTAAACTGAAGAGCAAGAAGAAAATGCAAGGCACTGGAAACAGGGGTGCGTGCTGTGGGAAGAGTATAAGGAAGATGTGAGGCTGTGTAGGGATGGGGTCAGGAAGCCCAAGGCACAGCTTGAACTGAACGTGGCTAGGGACGCCACAAACAACAAGAAAAGCTTCTACATGTACCTCAACCCAAAGAGGAAAGTCAAGGGGGGAGTATCGTCCCTAGTGAGCAGCAGAGGCAGGCTGGTGGCAACAGACAAGGAGAAGGAGGCTGAGGTATTTGACTATTTTTTGTTGCCTCAGTCTCCCCAGATAACTGCTCAGTATGATGTGACTGATATTACTTTCAATAACATGTTAATTAAGAGCTCATCTGTTGTTAAAAGTGAGTTTGTGTTCTTTTAGTGATTAAATAACTATAGCATAAAAGTTATAGATGTTAAAACAGATATTTATCAAGATGTTTTGATATTAAGAAACTTCATCTTATATCCTCACGCAAGTTAAAACATGAATTATGTTTCCATAATTTCATTGATGTCAGCAATGTGGTACTAGAATGAGTTCAGTTTAAAATTTTTCTTTTATATGAAAACTATCCTAGTAAATTCCTGATGCCAAACCAGCAAAACTTTACAACTCTGTACAAAGCTGATACACTTTCAGCAATATGGATTCAGAAAATTAACTTGTCAACAAGATTCATTTCAATTAATTTGTCAGACTATGACCTGAGGTAGGGTGGTCTTCTGTTGTATATTTAAATGTTTAATTTTTCAGAAGGAACAGACTATAAAATAGCCTGTAGCAACAGTAATTAAATAGTGTTCATTTCTATTGAAACAAACTTGGGAGTGTGGTTGAAACAAAGGATAAATTCTTTTATTTTATATCAGCCATATTTGATATTTTGTTTTGCTATACATTTTTTAGTTATTTTTTGCATTCTTTGCTAAAATGTGTCCAGATTGATGTATTTTTTCCTCTGGCTTCTTCTGTTTGAGCAAAATGATTTGAAAGTCAGAAAACCAATATGGTTTGTAAACTGATCTGAAAATGTCTGTCATTGTTTGATTGCTATTTTTATTTTTATTTTTATTTTTATTTTTATTTTTATTTTTATTTTTATTTTTATTTTTATTTTTATTTTTATTTTTATTTTTATTTTTAATTTTAATTTTGTAAAGCTTTTTAAAGAATAATGTTAGATTTACTTTTTTCCTGAAAGATAATTATACATATGTTACTCGTACTAATTTTGGCATTATGTAGTTTGTCCTTTTTAATAAAATGTTACTATCTTTTTTTTTTTTCTTTCAAAAAATTTACTATTTTTGAAGAAACTGTTACTGCTTTGATGTTACAATGAAGAGTGGATTTTTCTTATTGGTTCTTTTAAAAATAATTGGCCATATAATTTTTTACAACTTTATTTCTTTAATCAGCAATGATGAATCCAGTGAAGAACTATAATGGATTTCAGATTCAGTAAAAGAGTATATCAGGATTCAGGAGACCTTAATTATCCTGGAAGTCACTGCAAAAGATACAGTATTTAAATATTGTTACACAGTGGTTTTTGTACATCTGGCTTCTACTGACCTATCTGAAACTATTCTCATCACTGTGATTCATCAGTTGTTGATCATCACCAGAGTCTTGTAAACTTTTGCAAAGTGGTAGTTGTGACAGTAAAAATATTCAGCTATACAGTCATCACCTACTGTGCACAGTCAATAAAACTTTATGAGCTAGAGGTTGAGCTGTAGTTATGAGATGCTGTATTCCCTATACTTTCTGTCATAGGTCAGAGATCTTATATAATTAACACCATAAACAAAGACTTAACTTGATGCTAAAGTACTAAATGCTAAACTACACCTTTAGAGTTTTCCCTCTGTTGTGAGCTAGCAGAAAAAAAAAAAAAAAAAAATCACTAACTTTAGGATATTCTGTTGTTTGTACATGAAGACTTGTGCTTTTGCCAATTATGGGTCTGCATATGGTTATTATTATAAGACTAACCTCAACACCTAATTTTATTTTATTTATTTATTTTTTACAAGCTGTTAGGCAGCGATAGGCATTGGCTTGGCTGATTCTCCACATATCAGTGGCAAGATTTCTGACTCTCCTGTCTGCTTATCTGAGTACATGCAATGCATTCCTCAGTTTGACTGCTAATAAGGCTATCCTGAATACAAAGTCCATTAGAAATAGAAGAGAAAGCCTACTTGGGTGGGAACAGCATGACTCAGTATACTATCCCAGGCAACAAATGGGACCTGTGGAAATAGCTGCAAGTTGTACCAGAGGAGGTTTAGATTACACATAAAGAAAAGCTTTTTCTCTCAAAGGCACTGGAATGGTCTGCCCAGGGAGGTGGTGGAGTTGCTATCTCTGGTAGTGCTCATGGGGCATCTGCATGAGGAGCTATGAGATATGATTTAGTGGCTTATAGTAGCAGTGTTTATGGGAGGACTGTTGGACTTGATAATCTTGTAGGTCCTTTCCATAAAATAGAATTTGTTTCTCTAATCTATTATAGAATCATAAGTTTGATTCTATAATAGATTAGAGAAACAAATTCTATTCTACGATAGAGTATGGCTGAAGTGCAAAAAGTGCAAAGGCAATCTTTTATATATATATATTAAATCTAGCATTATTTCTCATTTATCTTCCAGTATCAAGCCAGTAGATGTATTTTATATACAATATTTTTATTTAAAAATACCCAGCATTTATTGCTACTGCTTACATATTCAGTAACAAATATGAGAACTGATGAGTAAGACCAAGGCAGTTGACAATTATGAACTGGGTTTCAAGAGTATCTCATGCAACAGCAGAGACTATATTCTGCAATTTAGAATGTCGACGTGTCTCTGTCTAAGTTTCTGTTCTACTTAGATGGGCAACTTCACAGTTGTACACCAAATTCAAGTAAACTGATTAAAAACTGTGCTACCCTGAATGCAGTAATAAGGTGTTCAATGTTAGCAGCTACTAGTTAGCATGGGAGAGCTTGGCATTCTCAGCTATTTTGTGTATTGGTAGGATGTGGTGCATTTTAAGAACCTGATGATTCAATGCGCTTAGTGTGAAGTTTAAGACTGAATCTACCTCTTTCAGCATCCAAAGTACTGAATCATGGGATTCCATGATTCCATTCCTTCCTTACTGCTTCAGCAGACATACAGAAATAGCCTAAAACTGAAATGAAAGTTTGACATTGTGAAAGTTAGAAACTGCTAGAAAACAAGTATATGGCATAATTATATTCTAAGGTTATTTTTAATTCAGCATCCATCTAGCAAAAATGTTGAAGAGTAGTAACCAGAAGCTATATTTTCCTTCCTTCCAGAGAAACACTCTAATCATAGCACAACAGAAACAGATTGTCCTTTCTACCTGTTTTCTTTAGGAATGGAAATTTACCTTGATGAAGACAGACCATGTGCTTCCACCTATGAGGGGATGCATTTATCATGAAGACAGAGAGTGTGTGAATGAGAGAAGAAAATACTGAGTGGAGCACATGGGAAATTATACATGATGTTGCTACTCAGTGGAGTTAGGGACTTTGGCATTTTCATAAAATTGTCTTTTTATGTGATAGACTATCATTCCCATTAGGAATTACATGAATATGGGAGGTAAAAATCCATCTTTTTTTTAGATATGTTGGCTGCATCTTTAATAAATTATTCCCCATCTCAAGACTTTGACATGACAAAAATGAAAAATACAAGAATAAACAGGGAAGACTGTATTGAGTTTCAGGCAAATATAAATTAAAGAAGAAATTCTTCCAGTGGAGAAAAAAAAAAAAAAAAAAAAAAAAAAAAAAAGCATAAAAACTTGTATTTTATGGCTCTGTCTTGCTGAAGTGCCATATGCTTTTTGTTGCAGGGCCCTCAGCCATTCTCTGGTCCAGTCCCAGCTCAAGCTCTTGTCTTCCCAGAGTGTATGTCATAGCTTTGCACAGGTAAATCTGATTCCCCTTGAAGATGGACACCCCTGCCTCCATGGTGCTAGTTCCAGAGCTGCAGGGAAATGTTTCTCCATGGCAACTGTGGCATATGGTCAAGCCCATTGCTCAAGGATGTTGTGGTTCAGACCAAAATCCGCCCAGTCCAAGAGTTTCTGGTTTCTAGCAACCAGTGACAGGTGCCCTGGGAAGAGCAAAGAAACAAGTCTTCCATGATGCATGCCCAGCAGTGCCAAGTTTAGCTGTTGGACTAAGGCAGAAGATACTCTTGTGTCCACAGAATATGAAAGAGTTAGCAAATATCATGAGGCTAGCAAAAATTCAGGTAGGAAGACTGGGGTTCCTTTTCTAAGTGTAACATTTTGAGCTACAGAGTGGATGGCAATGCTCATTAGTCAAGTGTGACCTCATGCTTCTCACAGGGATTAGAAACTAAGCAATTAAGAAGGACCATAGCCATCAACAATACTGCATGTCCTGTTTTGTTAAGAGAGTTGAGATAGTTGGACTTGATTTTGAAGGTCCTTTCTATCATAAATGATTCTATGATTCTAGTGTAAAAATTACAAAGAGAAGTAAGATACTATGTATTGCGTATTTCTTTTTATGAATCCTTTGTTGCTTAGGATATAATATTTTTTACAGTGTGATATTATTTATTCAAAAATTTTTTGAATAAATGTTTTTCAGATGTCTCTAGGAAAATCTATAAAATCTGTCTTAATTCTGATTATATTTGTGGTAACCTTTGTAATTTTTCTTGTGTCTTAATATCTATATTTAGCACGTGTTCACTGTTTTTTAGCTTTCTGCAACTTTTTTTTTCTTTTAAATTTTAACATACAATCTTTCTATTTATAATAGCTAGTTTTATAATATTTAGACACTATAAGTTTTAAACAGCACAAAATCTTGTCTATTAGATTACATTCTCCTGAATATTTTATTAAATTCAAAAAACAGGAGATTGCTCTCATGTTGATATTATATTACTGTTTAAATAAATGTGGTTAATTTTTCAGTTTTAAAGTGTACAAAGTCCATATTTGCCTTTCCATTTTAGCTTCAAAATACTGTTAGTATTGGCTACCTATTACATATATTCTTATATGCTCAACTGGGTGAATAATTCTTTGATATATCTGGATTATTCTCAAGTGTTTGCCTCTCCTATGGCAAACAAAAAAATGCTAGTTTTAAAATAGTTATTTGACAAGTCTCATTTCAGTGGTTAATACTTGTTCAGCATCTGTCCCTAGAGCTCTCACTAGGAATTTAAGGGCCGGAAAAAAAAAAAAAAAAATATATATATATATATATATATCACCGGTTCTCCATATTCTGTTGTGAAACAGGCTGGAAGGATTTAATAACTAAATACACATTATTTCTGCATTAGAAATGATTTGTCTACTTGGATGCTCAACAAGACTTTTTCCAAAATGGGGTGGTTAGATAAGTTTGGTTTTAGTTCCTATACTCTTGGATTCTGAGAGTTTCTTTCTGCGAAACCAAGGTAAAAATTTTTTAGATAATATAAAACCAAATAGCAACATTACCTCCAAAATTACTGCGTACATGTTAGGAGAATATGAATGAAAGGCATTTCTTGCAGTGAAGTAATACCTTGCTTGTCCTAGTTGCTGTTGTGCACAGGTACTGTTAACATAAGAACAGAAAATGCCATAATGAAGCTGACGATTTTTTTTTTAATTATTATTATTTTATTTATTTATTTATTTATGAGTTTTTCCATGCCTTGGGAAGAACATACTTTTAGATCACTTTTCCAGAGCAAAGAATAAATTGTTATCACAACATATATGTTAATTCATATTGCGTGAACGGTGATGTCTTCTTGCAAGATGAGAAGGCCTGATGTGCAGCGTCGTTCAGCAATCATGATTGGTTCATTTAAGATTAAGGCCATTCTAGAAACTGCCTGTCTTCTGAGGTATGTCATACTCTGACAATGCATTTGGGAATGTGTTCAACGTGTGATCCAGACTTTGTGCAGACTATAGTTAATTCCTCTATTTGTTGAGAGTAAGATTAGCATGTACATCGAGGTCAGTGCAATTGAGTACAATCTGAACCTCTCCTCAACATGTATATTTGTTCAGGCACGCAGTCATTCTAAAATCTGCATGAATCTTGACAGAATCTGAAGCATCCTGCTAATCTTCTCCTTCATGAGTTGCAATTCCGAGAGAACTCTCCACTTCAAGATAGCTACATAATGAATAGACTCCAGAAATCTTGCCCTCCATGCACCTATGATCTGAAAGTGTGAATGTGATCTTTTCAAGTTTGAGTACATAAAATAATAATTACATGTTCTTCATCCCTACAGTTTGTTCTTCTAAATAATGTGATTATTTTATACTGTCGTAGTTTTTTATTCATACTAGTGAAGAGAGTGTCTTTAAAATAAAAACAACAACAACAAAAACATAATACCCAAACCAAGAAAAAACACCTAATGTAGTTTCTTTAAGGTAAGTCTGATTAATATATAGTGCTTTTGGGTTATAATTTGACCCAAATCTCACTGAAATAATGAGATATTTTTTTTCTAACTGCACTATATCAGGTTTATTAGGTTAAAAATATTCTATATCCTATATGTAGGCTGGAGGAATTTTTTTTCCAAAATGATAGTAAAATTGTTCTTGTATGCCATTTTGGCTTACTAGTGTTTTTTGCTTTTCCATTCTTTCTTTTTTCTTTCTCTCCCTCACCACCAGGAGGTATTTTTGAGTGTGTGGAATCTGGTCCAATGGGAGCAGAAGAATTAGCCTTCAGATTTGCTGTCAACACAATCAACAGAAACAGAACTCTTCTGCCAAACACTACATTAACATACGACACCCAAAAGATAAATCTCTATGACAGTTTTGAAGCATCCAAAAAAGGTAACCTTTTGCATATTTAATTTCTTTAATCAGCAGCTAAGACTCACCTGCTTTACCTACCTGAAAAAAAAAAAATGTCTGTCTGTAAAGATATTCAATGACATTGATATTAGATATTACAAAGAAGTGTTTTAAAGATTGCCCCCTGAAAGCTGTAATGGTGACTGCTCTAATATTACGTTATTTGAACTATGTTCTCACTACCCTGGTCAAAAACTATTTCTTTAAATGTTTAAAATCTGATTTATTTTTTTTTTCTTGAGTTTTGTGATGAGGGTGTTTTTGAGATTTGGTCTTCTGGTATCAGAAAACACTTCCTTGATCCTTTTTTTTTTTTTTTTTTGTCTTCTGGAAAAGGCCAAGTGCTCCCATGTTGCAATGATCTTGGAAAAGGCTGAGAGTTCAGTGATGTAGTCAAGACTATATGCCATAGAACATATTCAGACTGACTTATTTCAGAACTGCTGGTTGTGCAACCGGACCTGCTGTTGCACAGATAGTCCTGCAAAGGCTGATTTGTCTAACTTGAAGTGTACTGCACAAGCTGTAATGTTTCAGTGACTTCCTCATGCATGTAGGAGTTATCCATGGGTTATGCTTTACCCAAACATAAAGTACTTCTCTATGAAGAAGTTAACATTTTATAGTTGAGGATTTAATTCAGTTGACATTAACAGTCAAACTTAATGAGTTAAATAAAATTACCTTCTAAATACAGAAGCATTTTCCAGCATCATTGGAGGGAAGCCTGCAAATCCCTCTCCTTCATTAAGGCTGCTCAAAATCAGAATGTGAATTTTTTATGGCTTCATAGCTAAAATCTCATTCTCAGATATTTTCCAAGGCTCCAATTCAATTTTAGGTTTTCTATCATGTTAAGTGCATCTTCACAAATATCTTTAACATATACATCTCTCACATAGTTAATCAGGCATGTGTTGCAAAAGAGAGCAAGTAGTTCTAGTTTTGCTCATCTGATATGAACATAGTGTAAAAATAAGCTTGAAAATTAAGTCTGTGCATAAGAATGTTGCTACCAGATGAATGTAAAAGCATCAGTTCAGATTATTTTCTTCAAGATTATAAAATATTATGAACACTTCTTCCTAAATTTTTTTATCTTTGATTCTCTCAAACAATTGAAGTTATGAACTATTGCTTTACATTCTGGTCTCCAACACTGTGATGCCACGTGGGAGTTATACTGTATCACTGTCTTACTGTAGAAAGTTGAAAACCCAGTAAGTCCTATATGTCCTTTTTTGATTGAAAACCCAAAACTTTGTGAGAGAATTTAGATTAAATTTTTGCATGGTATTACACATTATTTAATGGTAGATTTTTTTATATGTTGCAAAGCAAATTCCGTATGAATGTTTATGCAAATAATTCATATGAATCCTTAACAAGAAAAGGTAAACATGTATTTCTTATGAGAGGTTCAGACCTTAAATCTTCTGAGAGATCTGGTCCCCAACATTTCACTCCAACTGAAAAAACTTACACAAGAAGAGATTTTTGTTGCTAAGTAAAATGAAATCTTCTGATGCTACATTAGAAATGCTAGCTAGGGAAAATCTGTTATGTCAGGACATGTGTATGAAGTACATCTTTATAATGGAATACAATAATGATTACAAATCAATTTAGAAATGATAAATACTTTTGCCTTTTCTTTGCAACATGTTGAGTTTATCTTGCTAATCTGTTTATTTCTCAAATTAACTATTTTAGTATATGGCTGTTGATGCTTGGTATCAGAATAGACAATATCTCTGTAAGGAAATAAACATATTAATTGTATTGAAATACTTCGATATATGAAAAATATTTTGGACTAAACATTTATGCATAGCAAAATGATTCATTTGCAGCAGAGATTGAGAAAGGATGTATGCTATTTATTTAATGAAGGTTTTTTTGAACAGTTATTCTGATGAGATAAAGAATGTTCTGAGAGGCTATTCTTTCCATCTCAGCCAATAGTGAATGAATCCTTCGTTCTCTGTTCCACCTCATCTTCCAGCTTTAACTACTTCCTGATTCTAATGCATTCTGCCATGTGAAATTTAATTGAATAGTTTGTTCTCATTCCTGAAGGAAGTAGTAAAAAGTGAAGAAATCTGTTCTAAATTTTTAATTTTTTACAATATCTTCTGAAGTGACGACTCCACTTCTAGACCTTAGGAGTTGCTTGGAGATTGCAAGCTAGCCATAATATTGCTAACTCTTGATAGAATGGAATAGCTGACATTAGAATGATAAAATGTCATTGATTGGATATATTTATCATTCTTGTTTACATCTTGGAAATCTTTACTAGTCAGGCTGTATCAAAATCTGTGTAATCTTTCAATACTCATAGCTTTTTGCTTCATCAGTTCACAGTAGAGGCAACTATACGGATGCTGACAGGTACTTTAGTTCAGTATCTAAGGCTAAAGGTTAATATAAAAAGGTTCATTTTCTTATGATGACTCCAAAGCAGAGTTTTAACAATGAGATTGAAGCATTTGACTCATTTTGTGGTTCATGATTATGTCCATTAGTGAGCAGGCAGGTGCTGCATAAAAAGAATAGCCTGTTTAGCTACAAGCACATACTTTTTAAGCTGAATACAGGCTAAATATCAATATAATTTTAAAGGTACTGTACAAGAGAGCAACCTGAAGGCAAGATGATATTTCCAAGATACTGTTTCAGAGAGTAGTAATGTAAGTGCAAACAAAATATCCTTCAGTGCACTAGAAAAATTAGTATGCATCTGATAGAGTTGTATTAAATCACATGTGAAAGCATTGCATTATTCAAATCAGAGAAACAGAAAAAAAAAAAAAAAGCCCATTGAAAAGCCATCTGGTAGCTATTGCTGTTGTTAGTGATCCCATTTACTGACATTTGCATAAAGCTTGTTGATTACTCTTAGGAAGGGCAATATTAGCATAAATGTTTTTTTTATCAGGCTAGTCATTTAGGCCCTAATCCTATGCTTGGTAATGCAGTGGAGATCTTGTGTGTATATGAGAAGTTCATTTAAGCCACTAATACTCTGCAAGAATAAAAAGGCGTGCCAGCACAATTTCTGGAATGCACTTGAAAGGCTTGCTGTATTTTAATGACACTGAAAAAGACAGACATGACACAAATTAAAAATAAATAAATAAATAAATAAATAATTTCAGTTTACTGAGGAAAAATAATGCAGCAAGTGTGTTTCTACTGCTTGCTTCCTCAGTTATGTGGGATAATGATGGTGATGTAAAAATACTAAGTCATCTAATCTCATATAAATGCATTCATATTGGATTGTGGAGATGCTTTCTCTTGCTTGTGATGTGTCATACAAGAAAGGCAGAATCTGTTGAGTTTCAGAACCATGAGCTCATAAATGTTACGTCTATAGCAGTGATCTGAACAGGAACAGGGCATGGACTGAAAAACTATTCCGCAGTGTTGCTTAATTTTCCTAGATTCTTTCTGCAATGTGCCTACTCATCTTCTGAAAGATAATGTTGGAGCATACCGTAGGAAATAAAATAGGTGAGATACTACTGAAGCATGGAATAGATGGGGCCATCCTATATTGGCCGGTGGGTGTGCCTCTGGTGGCGCAGTGGTATAAGGTGCTGCTTGCAACACCAGAGGCCCAGGGTTCAAATCCCCCCTGTGGTGCATGTGGCAGAAATGATGCTCTGCTACACAGAAAAGGCTCGAATCCTGGGAGTTGGACTCGATGATCTCTGCGGTCCCTTCCAACTCTCACGATACTGTGATATTGGAAAGAGGAACACTAAGTTACTTTTGGCTGTGTCATGCCAGTGACTCTCAGGGCCAGTTTTATTTTTTAATGTAGCTGTAGCAAAACAGTGCATTTCCAGAATTTAAAACTGAACTTAGATTTTTTTCATTAGCATACAGAAATTTTAATTTTCCTTTAGGGAAACCATTTGCCATTAATTTTTTCAAGCCAGCATATATGCTTTTCAGGCATACAATTGTCAGTTTAAATGAAATTTGTCATTTGCTTTATACTTAACTGGAATCCACTTGACATGCACATTTTCTGAGTAACTAGAATCTCAATAAAAATAGTGTTGATGAATTGAGAAAGAAGTTAATGTTTAAACAGCCTATGTTAGAATACTATCCCATATGGCCCTTTTCCAAATTTAACACGCAAATGAGCATTAATCACTTATCAGCGTTTTTCAAAGTATACACAATTGCTGGCATTTGTGACTTCCGCTGTCATAGAAGTGTTTATTAAATGTATGTGAGCACTATTTATAAGTTAAGCGTTGTTTTTAATCAGCTCACAGTGAAATTTTAGAAATGTATTCAGAAGTTGAAATCTATGGAAGTGTTATAGAAGAAAGGAGATTTCTCAACAGTCAAGCTATATTTCATGGAGAACCTTTTATTTAATATAAATTGTGCAATACCTTCTGGCACACTGCGTTCTTTCCTCTCATTATTGACAGACTTCTGTCTCCTCTTCAGCCTGCGATCAGCTATCCCTTGGGGTAGCTGCCATCTTCGGACCATCCCATAGCTCCTCAGCTAATGCTGTGCAATCCATCTGCAACGCTTTGGGTGTTCCACATATCCAGACCCGCTGGAAACATCAGGTGTCAGACAACAAGGACTCCTTCTATGTCAGTCTCTATCCAGACTTCTCTTCACTCAGCCGTGCCATCCTTGACCTTGTGCAGTTCTTCAAGTGGAAAACAGTTACTGTTGTTTATGATGACAGCACCGGTAAGGCTAAATTGTGCAACTATGTGCTGATATAATTCCATGAATATATATTCATGCATACAAATAGAAGGATGAGGTGTGTCAATACTGTTACAGCTTTCTTTTAAGAAAGCTCAATTAGAAAAAAATTCCATTGACAAGGTAGAGTGTAACAAATAATGCAGATTTGTTAGCATAAGTATTCTCATAATTATCCTTCAGTTGCTGAATTCTGTGTGTTTGAGATTGCAAGTGTCAATAAATTAGTCATGCTCAGTCTGCATTTTCCTCAGTATCTTCACAGTTGCTAACAGCTATGTCTTCTGATTTTATTTAAAACTCAGTTTCTGAAGAAAAAGATGATAACTTGAAAGATGTAATAGGATGGCTGGTCAAATAGAACAGCTACATTGTAGTGCTGCTCTTGGAATATTAGATAAGTTAGAAAATTGATGCCATATTTTTTTGGAATTTTAGTAACCGCATTTTCAGATGCAGGAGCCCTGTTTTTGGCTCCTAAGAGTTGAAAGCATAGGAAATGTGGAGGCTTGTTTTGTAGATGATTGACTTCATTTAAAAATGAACTCCTGAATTTCCATCAGAGATATCTCAATTTGATACCTTTCCTTTATACTCACCCTAAAACTTCTGGTATGCCCTGACAGTGATATTTGGTTTGAGATTTTGAAAAAACTTGTCTGATTTGCAGCTAGTCTGCTGGAGATTAGAACTACTATCTGGTAAGAGGAAAATCTGTTTGTAATGGAGTATACAAAGGACTCATTTAGCCAGATGAAAGACATTTAATATTATGGAAATGTTAATAATTTCTTCAGTGCTTTTTGAACTGACTCTGACAAACTGTTCTCATAGTTCTGTGAAAAATAATGTAATTGATGATGTTGATGATTCAAATAAGAAGTTCACATAGCTAGTAAATGGTGAGGAGGAAACAGAGAAGAAAAGTAAGAACATATCAGTGAAATTTGGAGGCTGTCTTTTCAATGATGGTAGGGTAATAAAAACAAAAATGCTCAGAGAATGGGGAAAGGTGTTAATATTATGATAAGAGGTACTGTCCTGGTACAATCTTAGGAATTGAAAAAGATGGTTAGCTGAGTCTGTTCTTTCAAGGAAAAATAGTTTGTCTTCTTTTCCTGTGAATCTCTGTTTGAATATTGCTACACTAACTTTTTTTTGGCTCCAAATAGTAGCTAAGTTCTGCTTCCTTCTATGTCTTCCTTTCCCCCTTCATCTTAACTCTCATGAGACAGTTTTCATTTAGTCCATCTGTTGTACAAAATAAAAATTGGAATCAGGCTCTTTCTTGAACTTTTTTTTTTTTTTTTTTTTTGCTAGTCTGAAGACAAGTATTTCTTCCTGTGATCATTCTAAAATGCAAAGTATATTCCTTTTAACTAGAATTTCCCATAAAAGATCTAGCAAGAATTAACAAGAGATTGGTTAGTTTTGATTTCTTTCTTTCTTTCTTTTTTTTTTTTTTTTTCCCCTTAAAGTAATTTATAGTCTCTTAGTTAATTAAATACCGCTAAACTGTCCCTGGATACTAATTAAGTCCTTTCAGTTTACAGGTTTGCTACAGTCAATTGTCTTTAGGAAAGAAAATGGGAAATATGACAGCATTTTCATCCACTGCATGTCTTAATAGTTTTAGTTGATTTAATTTCATAATTCTCAAAACAGCAAAGTACCTTCTTCAAAATATCAAAATTTCAAGTGCATATTGCAATCTGTCCTAAGAAAAATTGGACAGATAAATTCCAAATAAGCTTGTGCATCCCAAAGAATTCCAAAGCAAAGTATACATGGATGGTTAGATGCTGGGACCTTTAAATTATACTGGCACTTGTATTGGCAACTAATGCTTTATGCAGATCAAGTTGATGTAAACAGGGTTTTGAGATTTTTTTCTTAATTAACATTTGTTTTGGTCTTGAGTGAATGAGTATAAACACCAAAAATCTGTTGCATCTGTGAACAGAAGCCAAACTAAAAGCCTGAGAAATGGCTTCAGAAATGAAAATGTTTTATGATGGTCTTCAGTGTTGAATGCAGTGATTTAAATCAAATGAAGGAAAAAGATGCCATTTTGTTAATATGTTTTTACAATGGTATATCAGTAGCACTGATTTCTAAATAAAAATTATTTCCTTCCTGGGACTAGTATAACAATTCACATTATCTAAGTTCTATATATCCCACATCTTATTTCTAGATGTGCTATATCTTGAGGATGTTTTTTTCCATACTGTCAATTTCCAATTATTGCAGATTTATATTGAGATGGTGAATATCTTGAAGAAAAGGGGTATGTGGTGATGGAAAGTGGGTAACTTTGCTAAAAGATTAAGGAAACAAGTTTATAATGAGTTCAAAGTAAATCTTAGCTCAGGAAGAAAGTTTTTATCAAAGTATTATATGTTTGAGAAACTTTAAAGATCAGACACATAGAAGATCAAGGATACATAGTGAGATGGACTGAAAAAGGTAGTTCATATCTTTGTTTCCCTATAAATGAATTGAGTAACCTCTAATTTGTGTGAAATTATTTTCTGTGTATTTTCTGGTTCCTTAGGTTCATCCATCTGTTCCTACTAATTACTTTTTTAACTTGGAACCTGCTTAAAATTGGGTCGGATACAGTAAGATTTTTTTATCATAGTATCATAGTATCGTGCGAGTTGGAAGGGACCTTAGAGATCATCTTTATAGGTCTCTCCCGTGAATTTCTGTCCATGGATAATGCTGCATTGTTTACATTAATACACTTTAAAAGTCTCGAGGTGATGAATAATTATCTTTTTAAATTTATAAATATTTAATAGCAAAAAATTTCCTCTTTTGACAGGTCAACTTACATTTAGGGAATACTGGTTTCAAAAAGTCACACTGTTCCAAGTGGCTTACTTCTATGCGCATATTAGAGAAATAGTATCCTCATGCATCCCTGTCAAATTGATGCCAAAAAAGAACAATAAAGCTCTAAAATTTGAAGGATGGTTATGGTTTTACAGGAAAACTGAAAGGACGTAAGAAGGTTCCACATTGTTCTCTGACATAAAAATTATACATGCAGTCAATAAACTGTCAAGTTGCAATACTCGAGAAAACAAAATTTGTGTTAATTTTTCTTCATAGTTTTGTGTCAAGAGAGATGAGGGTTCATCAGATTAGAAGTTTATGAAGATATTATGTGGTAGGAAAGACTAAAAGGGAGTAGGTTTAGTCTAGTAAACAGAAGGTCTTGAAAAGGAAAACCCACACAATAGTAATCCTATATTGTATTTCATGGCATAGTTAAAGAGACATGGAATTTTTTATAAGAAACAATTAATCTAGAAACATGTAATTTACAATAAAAGATGCAAGACTGTGGAATTGTCATCTCCAGAGTTGCTTTTTTATGGCTATGTACTCTTAACACTTTTATGAGATAGAACAATACAAAAATGACAAGTAACCATGAACTCTTAAGTCACTGTCATGACTAGTCCCAACACTACTACTTCCTCTGACTTGTGTAAAGCTGATACTGACTAATGCCTATATTGAATGAATGTTTAGGGATACTGTATTATGAAATGCTATTAACATACTGGATTAATATTGGATTACCATTAGCTGTCAGTAACACAAAAACTGTATCTATGTAGATTTTTATGTGCTTATACTCTTTTGTGCAATTTTAGACTGCATTTGTTCTAGCTTGTTGAAACAGATGCAGAATTCACCTGGCTGTATTTGGCAGTCTGGGTGGGTGTCCTCTCTGGAAATAAATAGTCTTCTATATAAAACTTTTCAAAGATTCAGAGTGGGATGGGATATCTTATCACAGTATGTTAAAAGTAAATATTTCTGTGCATTTCAATTTGAGCATTATCAGTCAATAACCAGTTATTTGATGTTTTTAATGGAGTGAATTGAATGAATATCTAAAAGATACACTTGTGAATGGAAACAAAGGAGTCTTCAGGCATCTTATGCATATCAGCTAGAGTTCTGCTCCACATCTGCTCTGTCACTGAATCAGAGAGGGAATGCATTTGCTTAAAAACATCCCCAATTTTACAGAAACTTCATATTTGGTTGGGCTGTAAAATTGATAATACTTTTTATATGATTTTGGAGAATGAAGAAATATTTTCCAGGCTGTTTACCTGTTGCATAGTATCTTTTCATTACAGAGTGTTTCATGTGCCATGCACAGTAATTTCATGTGAACATTTAATTAGTAATTCTGTGTTAAACCTGACTGTGGTATTTAGATGTAGCTGATTGTTTTATTGTATTCTTTTTCAAAGAAATTTCTTGTATTATTATTTGATGAAGCTCAAAAATAATTTTTATGGTGCTATATGAAAATATCAGATGTAAAGAGGATTTTGTGAAGCTACTATTTCATTTTGAAAGTATTTTAGACTATCTACATTTTGGAAGTTAAGAACTACTTTAGCTAGTTTTCTGAAAAGAAAGAAGTTTAATACACTTATTCTTCTTGATAAATGGACCTGCATTGTTCTTTGAGGAGAATTCTTTGGAGATTTAAATTAATTATTTGAAAAGAAAATTAAATGTCATCAAGTTAAACATAATGCATGAGTTCAGCTTGTCTTTCAGGAAAACATGTACTAGAGACTCCTTGTTCTTTTGCCAAGAATTGAATTTGAACTTATTGGAACAAGATAAATTATCTGCCTCAATATAAAAGTAAATTAAAATTAAGCACTTTAAAGAATTTTTCTAAGGAATAGAAGGAGGCCATACTTCCAGAAATCATTGGAATATCAATGAATGTACTCCAAATATTTGTGGGTTTGAATAAACATAAGTATTTAAATTTTATAGAGAGCTGGCTGGGGTATGTATGCTCATAATTATTGTTTCTTCCCTTCTTGAATACTGATACATTTTATTCACTATTCCCAAATGGTAAAAAATGTGAAAGGCAGAACAGCTTAACTGAAAATGAAAACAGGAAAATACAGACACGACCTCATGTTTTGCATGTGACATAATTTAAAAACAAAAAACCTCTGATTTCTCAAAATTTAACTATATTTTCACTCCTACAGCAGTATTAGCACATTTTGTTTCTGGTTGGTGGAATTTGGTGAAATGCACCTGTATTATCAAGCCCTTTCTCAATTACTCTAAATCAGACTCAGTTCTGATAATTCCACCAATGTGCATTTTAGTTTCATTCCCAGACTGTTTTACTCTCTTGCTCTCTTATCAGGTCCTGTAGCAAAAAGGTATCTTCTTTAGCCTCCAAAAATAAATGTACTTACCTAGTGTAATGTCCAGTTTAGAGTGTTCACGTATGCCTTTTCTTCTGCCAAGTCTCTCCTGATTTACAGTAGACATTATTTATTTTTAAGTTTTGCTGTAAATGGCTAAACTTATACTTCTGCTTCTTTTTACATTGATTCTGACAGCTTTGACAAAAGACTGTTTTGTCCTTTGACTGCAGTAGATCTCTTTATGCTTTTTACCCGCAGTACTCATAGATGTCAGCCCCTTGAGAAATCATACTTCTCAGTATTACCAGAATTCTTTTGAATTGCCCTGGATTGTTAATTGTTGTTGCTGTCATCTATTACTAAATCTTTCAGAACATGTTCATTTGACAACCACAAAACTGAATTACAGTGATATTTTAAATCGGTCTTATAAAAATAGAACCATATTCATAAGGAAATATCACATATGTTGCTGGACAGTAAAAAAAAAGACAAATCTAAAAGTCTTAATGTAGTCTCTATTTTCTTCAATTATATTATCGCTTTTGCTTATATTAACATGCTCTAAGTTTGTTTTTTTTCCTTAAATTGCTTTATGCTGCAGATGATAAGCAATCTGAGAGCATAGAGCATGAAAAAAATTATTTTCCTCATCCTCTTTGGATGACCAAGACCATTCCATGGACATAAGATCTATTCTGAACTTCAACAGTTTATTGATTCCCTCCAGTGACAGTGTGCAGGAGGTGTTATAGGTCTTTTTCACTATGGTGCTCTAAAGTGAAAAGCTTTCATTTTTCCCTTTTTTCTCTTTTTTTTTTTCTTTTTTCTCTCTCTCTTTTACTTTTTTTCTTCATAAAACCGTAAAACAGACTGAACTGGGATCAGCTGTTTGAAACTAATTATAAAACATATGTACAAACATACATGATCTGAAGTGCTTAGCTTACTTTATTTAAGGATAAAGAAGATTATTTTATTGTACTTTAGTTGAACTTCACGATGAACAAGCAGTAAAGTAAAATGGGTGCCAAGACACAAAAAATTAAGTAATATTCAGAGTATCCCAATGCATATCTGACTACTGGAGTCAGATCCTTGGTTTCCCTTTTCAGTGAATTTTAAACCCAAGGCAACTGAATTGCACAGCTAAAAAAAATATTCTCCAACTACTGACATATTTTCATCTAAAAGAAAACTTTTGAAAAATATTTTTGCTTGAAAGAAAGAAAACTTTAAAACAACGACAACAAAAAACAACTTGAATTATTAATAAACTGGTGGTCTGGAAACATTTTACCTTCTTTATGTGTTTTTGTATCACTGAAGGACCATATGTGTGGATGGTGAAACTTGGAATGTAACGTACAGGAAAATTTGCCAACACAATGTAGGGCCACTTAGATTTATACACAGGAGTTCTTGTGGAGAAGATTCGAGATGGTAATTCACGGATAAAAGAACACCTATACATCTAAACTCTTTCACCAGTGGGGAATTTTGTCTTCCAAAGAAACCTCCACAGTTCATTATGTCAAATACTAGTAATATCATGATTTATTTGTGCATTTTTGTTTGCCCTAATAAATTTAATTTCTAATTTTCAGCTCAAGTTTTTCTGAACAGGAGAGCAATGTTTCTTGACAAAGGGTTTGTTAAATGGAATTTACTTTGGCTAACATGCTATTGAATTCAGTTACCATATACTTTTTTTTCTTTTAACTGGTACAGTACCAGTAGCGTTCTGATGTAGTAGATTTTCCTGGTAAAAATAGGAATTAGTCTAAAGAATATATACACACACACACATAGTTCTGAGATTATTCTCTAATGCTTCAAATACAAGTTAGAAAAATCTTGCTAAAATGTTCAACTCTAAATCTGGGAACAAAGAGCAATAGTGATTATATTTGCACTAAGAAAAACATTTCTGGATTACATGTCTGCAGTGTTCTTTCTTAAAGCTCATTCTCCATTAACAACACTTTCCACGATTTTAATATTGTGTTTAAGTATAAAGGATGAGAATTTTAAGCATGTTTTATGCTGCCAGAAATGAGTAAAGTGAACTTAATGTAGTAAATAGGCTAAATAAGAATAAATGAATAGTGTTGATTAAACTCTTTTCCCTTCAGTTGTATTTTCTCTGTGATTTTCTTAGTGGTGTTTCCATATTTTGTTCTTGTATCCAAAAAACATAGAATGCTATTCATATAGTCCTGCTAGCAGGTGCAGTTTCTCAAGGATGTATATTTATGTATATTTCAAATCTTTTCAGTAGAGGGATTTTATTTATTTATTTATTTATTTATTTTTTTTAATAGAGAATGAGGAAGATATAACTAATCTAGTAAGTTTATTAGTAATCTGTTCTTAATCTTATTCTTCAATGAAGAATAAACTGATATTCTTCTCCCTCTTACCCACACTCCTATCAAATTCCAGTACATAATTATATTTTCCTGAGGTCTAGAGAAAAACTGAGGAGGGGGACATCAGAAGAGAAGAAGGGTGCAGAGTAGTGTAAGAGGAAATGACACGCTGAAAATAGAGAAAATATTCTGGTAGCTCAACAAAGTGGTGTATTATTAATTTTATTTATTTATTTATTTATATATTTATTGAAATTCTGAAGGTATAAGTAGCCTTTAAAAGAGCATTACTGTTCCTTTGTACAGAAAAAGGTTCATGTGTTCAGCCTATTGCAAAGTGTATTTGCTTGCATTCTTCCTGTACAGCACAAAGGCAGCATTAATGGAAATGATAAATAGTTTGATGAGCAGGCCAGGTGGCATAGCAATGGCTTGCAAGACTGCTGAGCTGGAGACACAGGTTTTAAAACAAACTTGGGGCTCTTGCTTCCTGGACTGGTTGAAGTTGAACATGTCGAGGAGGTAATGTGATTGATCTCTTTGGAGGAAGATGCCAGCTGGAGAGCTCACAAACTACTCCTTCAGGATTCTTCTTAAAGATGAATTGATGGCAGCTTCTGAAAAGGGTTACTCACACTGCATTCTTTCCAGCCATTCAGAGGTAAGACTCTATCACAGTGGCTGCTAAAAGAAGGAATTGAGAGTTTAAAGGGACAGGAAAAAGGTATCCTTCATGAAAGAAACTGCAGGAAGTACATTCCCCAAATGCACCAATTATTTCTATACTGTTAAAAAATAGATTTTTAAATTTTATTTTATTTTTTAGGATGCTGTTAACAAAATTTGTTTTGCATTTTTTTAATTAATTTTAAATCTGTATTTTACCTGAGGACTATATTTTAGTTTATATTGCAAATTACTTACATTAATGGTAATCTAGGCTAAAATCTTTGCTTTTGTGTTGTACTCCTCAAAATCGTTGTGAAGCTGTTGATTTTCCTTCTTTGCTTCACTATTTTTTTAGTTCTCACATGATGTTTCTCTGTTCATCAGAGGCTCTGAGATTTCTTTTTCTGATTAGCTACCCATGAGCTGCATACTTTTGAAACTGACTTATTTTTCAGTTTGTTAGCTCATTACTTTGATCCTGAAGAGCCAGACTGACCATTTTATCTAATGTCAAATGCTGGAAATGAAAATTAATTAGGGATTAACAGTAGCTCAATTTATAAAATTTATATTTACTCTCTCTATATTCTATGTGTATTTGATCTAAAACTACCTTGTGTGCTAACCATACGTAGACAGCAGAAGTGGAGTTCCAGAAATGACTGGCCAGAGTAAGAAGTAGTAGTCCCTCCTGACTCTCAGGAGTCAGAATTATACAAATGCACCATAACAGTATGAGAAAAAAGAGTGAAAATGCTGAAAAAAAAACTTTGGCAACATTTGGAAAAGAAAGCAGACAAGGAATTTGTCTGGCATAACTTTGTGTATTTAGGTCTATATGCTAAAGAGACCAAACAAGTGAGAGCTCTTCTTTGTTTACTGAAAAATGCTACTTCTACTGAGGAAACCCTTAAAAAGTATGTCTTATTGATGTTGAAAATAGAACTGGAAGCAGCGGCAGAATTTATTTTTATCATATATGGATAGTCTTCTGAACTACATATTGTTTTTATCCTCTGGATGTATATGTGCTTCTGTTCCTGTTTTTTTCTGTTAGTTTCTTTTATTTGTTGTTGGTTTTTGTTAATGCAACTACTTTAGCACTGATAGGAATTTTAGGGTGCAGGGGGGAAGAGATGATGGGAAACAGTAAGCAATGAGGAAGCAGTTACTGTCCACAGCTTAACCCAGGTGCAGTATTTCAAATTGTTCATGTACATTATGTCTTTTCAGTGCATACATTTTTCTTTGGCAAAAAATAATTACAGTTTAGTATCTAACTGAGGAAAAAAAGGGGAAAAAATAAACTTTGGATTTGTTGGAAAGCACTGCAGGCAAAACAATCTAGCATCAGGGGTTTTACCTCATTACTTTTAAATACAAACTTCTAATCAAGGATTTTGCTACTGAGATAAAGGACACAATTACATTAACTACCTTACTTTCCCTTCCCTTTTGGGATAAAGGCTGGAAGGAAACTGTGCATTTTCACCACTGCTTACACAGAATGCATTGACATTAACCTGATAAGATGCCTGGAGTCTGCAAATTTAGGGCTGGTACATGCAATATTCTCTAATTGCTTTGTGCTTGATGATGACTTCTGTCACTGTGGGCCACAGTCCTTCATGGGACGTCCTGTCCCATGGGGTGCCTGTGAACTTCAGTCTCTCTCCCTCTCAACTGGACTGCCTTGGGGTGCAGAGCTGTCTCTTCCCAAGAGCACATCCCCAGCCCCAAGTGGTAGCCTCTTTCTTTCTCTAGTACACTTGAGCTCTTCAGCACCCAGTGGGATTTTGCATTGTTTTTGCTGGTTACATACTGGCTAGCAAGGTCTGTGATCACTATCAACAGATTAGTCATGGTGTAGCCCCAGGCCCTGCTGCAGTATCTGTAACTTGTGCTTCACATGGACGATAATCTCTTAACACATTTTAACTCCAGTGTTTTCTCCCACATGTAGCAGAGAGAAAAAGATAAAGAGAGTACATGCTTCTCTTTCTTATTAATTCTGCCATTTTTATTGAGAGATCTCAGACTGTTATTTTTCCTAGGAAATGCTAGACTTCCTGCATTTTATTTATGTACTAGATGCAGTCTGGATTGACATTCAGCCTTTGATTTATATTTGCACGACTTCGCTTTTGAAGCATGATCCAGGCCTGAAAAATGTTTACCCAGACTCAATTCCCAGCAGTGCCTGAGCGAGGATGTGCTTTTTCTCAGTACTTCACCCAGTGGAGCTCTTGCCTAATAAAATCACTAGATGCAGGTATGATCATCAGAATGCAAATTTGGTTCTGTGGGCCATTCCTCTGTAGTATGAAGCTGTAGGGCAGCTGTAATAGTAGCAGTGGCAGCCATGACATAGTGTCACCGTCACTGCCCCTGTCCTGCCATGTACTGTGCCTGGGAAGCATGTGCGGTGGTCACACTGCCTCACCTGGGGTTGTGCTTTCTGACAGCCTTCCCAAGGGAACCTGGCAAACTGGAGCTGCTGAATTCATGCCAGTGTGGAATTGCTTTTTAATGTGTGGATGAGGATGAACAAATATTCCTTGTTAGCAGATGGCCCACAGGGTGGCTGAGTGGTCTACCAAAGTTAATAGACTGAAAAATATTTTGTGCCCTACATAATTCATATGAACTTAATGAATACTACCAGTGGCTAGAACACATTAAATGTTAACTGTTACTAGAATTAAATACTGTGATTTAGATAGAAGTTGTGAGCAAGAGTACTGTGTCTCAAATTTCCTTTTCTTTAAAATGTATTTTGAGAAATTTGTTCTTTACAGTTTGTGTGTCCTGGCAGTTATGAAGCCATAAATACTTACTCATTTGCTTTCAGGCATTCCTGTACTGCTCCAGCAATGAGATCTAGTCAGTGCACTACAGAGGTGTGCATTTGCAGGTTTTCTTCCTTCCTTCCATCATGTTCAGGTTCCTCTGATAGCTTCTGCGGGACAGCAAGGGACAAGTCAATTTAGAATACCCTGGATTTGCTTAGTAAAATTCAGAGCCTATGAACTTGTAGCCACTTTCTTTTCCTTCATTCCTTCCATTTTAACATTTATTTATTTATTTATTTATTTATTGACATTAAATGTCCTTCCCATCTTCATCTTCAGTTAACAGTGTAAGAACTTCAGATATGTTAGGCACTTTGCCATTCTAAGTAAACAGTATTTAAAAAAAAAAACAGTTGCAGTCAAAAACAAACAGTTTTCCTTCTAAACTTTGGTATATGAAAA
Source organism: Excalfactoria chinensis (assembly GCF_039878825.1). NCBI lineage: Eukaryota > Metazoa > Chordata > Aves > Galliformes > Phasianidae > Excalfactoria > Excalfactoria chinensis. The sequence goes on from NC_092827.1 coordinate 38,501,003, forward strand.
ATGCTGAATTTGAATTTTTCGAGGAAAATACTTTCCCTTTGAGATACTGATTTCTGCCATGTGAACCTGACTGTCATCTCTTTCCTACATGATATGAATCTGTTTTTATGAGCTTCACAATGTCTTGTCTGATCTCCCATACTAAGCATGGCTTTCAGTTGTTATGATCTACTGCAAGGAATCAATGTTAATAGCAAATGTTCGGTGCAACAGAGGGCTTTCCCCACTAAATATTGCTTGATGTTCAAATCCAGCTCATTCCTGAAGTCCCTTTCGCTATCTGAATGTCTCAGAATTGTACATTCATGTTCACCCCTGCCCGGCTTCATCCCTTCATCTTCCCCCTTTTTTTTTTTTTTTCTTTTTCTTTTCTTTTTGTGACGTTTCCTCTCTCAGTGTGAAGTAGTTCATATAGATCTATGTCTCTGGTTTATAGACTTGATGGCTTGTATCTCAGATGATTAAATGGCACCATGTTTTGCAGCACTATTTATTTGAAGTAACTTTATTTAGAAGGATGGTCTTTCTGACTGTCTTCTTGGTCATATTTAACTACTGAGTATCAAATGCCAGTTTTTTTGTGTTTTTCTGTTCTATCTGTCCCAGATTTGTTGGAGTTCTTAAGTGGAAGTGCATAGAAATCAAAGCGAATGAGAAACTGTCAGGACTTTACCTTTGAGAAAATCATAGCTTTGAAATGCTACCCTTTTGTCAGTCTGAAATCATCTTAATGTATTCATTTCAAGAGCACACATTCCAGTTGCTTTATGTTTTTAGCCTTAAATAACTGGACAGGCTTGGAGGCAACCCTAAGTGTTTCTGCAGACACAGTATGGTCCATCATTTTTGATAGAGTCATTAGTGGAAGTAGTGTGTGCTAGATTTTTTTTTTATGTCAAAACTTTCCTTTTGAACAGTTGCTCTAGATCATCTGAATATGGTAATATGTAGTATATGCATAATCTTTTCAGTTAAAAAGCAAAAACAAAAACAGAAGCAAAAACAAAAATTTACAACTTTTCAAGATAGAATCATAGAATTTCTCGGGTTGGAAAATACATTCAAGATCACTGAGTCCAACCTAAACCTAATCATACTACCCTAAGAACCCTCCGCTAAATCATGTCCCTGAGCACCACATCCAAATGCTTTTTAAACACATTCAGGGATGGTGACTCAACCACCTCCCTGGGGAGCCCATTCCAGTGCCTTTCTGTAACAAAGTTTTTGGAAGTGCTATCCAGCCTAAACCTCTGCTGGCACAACATGAGTCTATTTCCCCTTGTCTTGACTGTTACCAGTGTGATGAGAAAAATCATATAATCAAGAATCGTAGAACCACCAAGATTGGAAAAGACCTACAAGATTATTCAGTCCAACTATAAGATGGCCCATGTTTACTTAGTAGAGGCATCTAGAAATGAAGCATCAAATCCATTTACGTTTCCATTAAGTACATTGATTCTTTTTCTCTAATTACCAACATGACATTTGAGGTAAGTGTGGCAAGGTTTATTCAAATTATAGTTTCTAAAATTACTGTTTTCATAATCATCTGGGCTCATATCTGCCTCTTAGGTCTTATGTATTCTAGCTATTATTTCTTTTTGTCTTAGCAAGTGTGAATGAGATCTATTTATGAGACCAGGTCTAGTCATGTCTGTTCTGCCTTCAGCATCTCTGTTGAAGATTGTCAACAAGTGTAGCGATGCTTCTGCAGGTCTTTAAATTTGACTTTTATTTTCTTTACAAGGCTGGACAGAAAAAAATATGAAATAAGCAAAGCAAGACAAACCTAAAATTAGACACACCAGATATAGCGTAATGTGAGTCAAAATTATTATTGTTAAAAAGTTTCCAATTTACTGTTCCAGGTAAGCTATTAAAAATAAATTGGAACCTATAGAATTATTTTTCATCCCATCTTGAGCTAAAATATTTTGCTCTGACCTTAAATTTTTGCATACTTTTAAGCAGAAAAAATCATTTTTTACATTATATTTTTGTAAGAAGATAATCAGCACATACTGAATTTCTGGGTTTAATTTTTCACAGTGCTTGTTGTTAATGAAGATCCTATAGAAATATTTCATAGAAGTTAGAAATTTCATAATTATTTTGCTATAGGTAACAATTGTCTCTGTTTGAATGTGCATGTATGTTCTAAGTGTTAACTAAAATTTGTGATGAAATGCAAAATGTTGTATCCACAACATAGACCTGTGAGTGATAAAATATTTCTTAAATTAACTGCATAGCAAGTTTGACCTCAGGGAATTTCTATCCAGCTAACCAAGAGCTAAATTAACGATCTGTTGCTGTGGGAGTTGTTGTTTCTATCTTCTTCATAAATCCCTCAAGCAAGATGCAAGATGTGTTTGTGTGGACTGTTTAAAACCTTGAATTGATTCAGAAATACCTCCATCCATCTCCACTCTGCTTTTGGGCCTGAAAGATATATTGAATTCCTTTGACATATCTACACACCTACAATCTTAATTTAGGAAGATTACATAAAATAAGCTATAATTCCAGTTCCAGCTAATTCCTAGATAACATTGATCCTTTGCAGGGTCAAAAAAGGAGGAATGATGAAATAAAAGCATCTGATTTTGTCTTTCGGATATTTTATCTATTTGGCTAATTTGGTTGAAAATTATTAGAGCTAAGGATGTTTTGTAGTCTAAAAGCATCACTGACATATGTTGTTAGAGGCTCTCAGTGTTATGACATTTAACAAAAAAACAAAAAACAAAAAACATATTTTGGAAAAAGGATACTCACCAGAACAAAAATAAACTCTCTGTATTGTAGAACTTATCATGACTTCTTGCTAAGACTATAGTGTACTTTCATGCATTATTACATATTTTTTATGAAGTCAAGGCAGCTTTGACATTCAGCTTTAACTACGAAGAATATTTAGGAATAATTCAAAATGCTGTGTGTATATATATGTGTATGTGTATATATACATGTATATATATATGTATATATATATATCAGTGTGTCTGTGATGATAAATAAATAATAATTAGTAAATTCTATTAAAGTTTTTGATGCAGTAAAGTGAGCTATCTCAAATTTTAAAGGCAATTTATTTAGGCCCCGGTCCACCTGAAAATACTAAGCAGAGGTTCTATTTTTTGGCAGTTCAATGAATATGCTAAACTGTATGTGGCCTGGAAACAATATGAAGAGTATCTCTTTTACTGCCATTAAGTAGAATACCCTCCAATGCAAGAAGGTAGTAAGCACACCTTTTTTGCTAGTGCTGAAACAAACTGTTACTTTATAAAAGACTTTATCCTGTTGTTTGAAGACATTTGAACAACCTAATATTCAGTATTGATCACAGACCAATCAATAGTCTGTACAACACACCATATGCTGTCTTGCTGCTGTGAACAAGAAGATTCTGGGGAAAATATTACTGCATCTACCTACATGGTGAAAGCTGAGTAATCCAAAATGGTATTGTAAAGTATTGGAGAAGACTGCAAATGCATCAGTCAGTCTCTTCACTGTTGCTTTTGTGTTTTATTACCTGTATAAACAGAAAATAAAAATAAAAATAAAAATTGAGTACTATCATGTGGATTGCATGATGATGTTCTGTAATATTGAAGTACTCTCCAACTGTGCGTCAAAAGTTGACAGATTAGTTAAGAGATTATCTAGTGTGACTATAAGCAATTAGTCTGGGATGTCACTTTAAAATAATTCTTCTTTGAGGAGCAGAATTATAGTTCCATGAAGGAAAAATTGTATTACTTAAGATGATACCAAGTGAATGTACTTACTGTATGCTAATATTAAGGAAAGACTTGCAATAGGAAATCACTAGGAGTACAGCTGCTTTTTTTAAAATACATTTCTCTTTATCAGCTGAAGCATGCTGAGTAGAGGGAGAAATTCAGAAAATTTTGAATGTTAATATTAAGTTGTCCTGATAGCAACTCAGGTTCCTGTTTTGATAATTTTCTTTTCATTCCTCCTCTATTTTCTTTAAGGCCTTATTCGATTACAAGAGCTCATCAAGGCTCCATCACGATATAACCTGAGACTAAAAATCCGTCAGTTACCAGCTGACACAAAAGATGCAAAGCCATTGTTAAAGGAGATGAAAAGAGGAAAGGAATTCCATGTCATCTTTGACTGCAGCCATGAAATGGCAGCAGGCATCTTGAAACAGGTAATCCTCATTTTGCTTTAGATCACCTAATCTTCATTCCTAATAAATGAAAGTAATATCCAGACTTAATGGCTTTTAACAAGCAGTTAAATTGTATGTTAGTTTTACTGAGGCCTAACTGAAAATCAGCCAAGGTTTTCAGTGATAATAAATGGTACCTGTAATGATAACTGCTTTCATTATCTTTATTTAAAAGATCAACTTGATTTGTCTGTGTGGGGGAAGGAAAGATGTTTCACAATGCACTTCACTGGGAAAAGATACACATTGGTATTTTAGAGAATTATTGCTTTGAGCTTTTAAATGCTTGCTTAATTATATATATATATATATATATATATATATATATTTCCAATTAAAGCTTTTAAATTGTGTACTTTTAATCAAGTAGTAATATTTGAATAATATGATATTAAACTAGCACATTATTATAATCCTCCTGAAGAACAGAATTAATTGATATTTCTAGAACCATATTCTCCTTTACTACTAAGGCTGTGAAGGATCTGAATACATTTGGACAGATGCTTTCAAAGTGTTTGCACTGTTACGTACAAGTAAGATGAGTAGGCAAGAGATAGCAGAATCCCAAATATTTACAGTATTTTTACTGCTGAAACATATTCCAATGCTATGGTCAAAGAGAAGGTGGCAATATATAAAGGATTGTAAAAAAAAAAAAAAAAAAAAAAAGCTTGTAAAAAAGCTGACTAATCTTGAAGTGCACAATAAATGCATGCCTTTGTGTATCTTCTTTAATGTAATAAGCTATCCCTAAAGATTTGGAATTGCTTAAAGTCCATTTTTCTCCAAGTTTTTAATTGAGATATGGCTTGCAATTAGGTTAGGAAACACCTGAAACAAAACAGTGTTCTACATTTCTAACACACAGCTTTTTGTGACTCTGTAATTTGTTTTCATATTAAGTGTGCTAGCATATTGTATTGTTTAGTTCAAAAACAGTAAATACATGCTTTAAGATTTGAAATAAGATCTCTTGTTAATGGTACCTCGGGGTACAGCTGTGGGTCCAATTGAAAGAACTGGTCAACATATATGCATACAATCGTTTGTTGCTTTATTGTGCATTGATTAAAATTCTTTCATTAATTTTAATCATTTTAATATCTGCTGACAGTTCTGGTCTTCACTTAGTGTAAGGCAATGTAATTAGTCCAATTGTTTAGCCCAAATCATTAAAGGTATATTTAATTCCTTTAACATCTTAAAAATGCAGATGGAAAATATGTATTAATAGCAGTACAAAGCTGCAGTACTACAAATAACTCAATCAGCATACATTATTCATACTATATCTAGTAGTATTTATGTGAAAGGAAACTTTTATTTCACTGTACACGAGTGAAAAAAGGTATGAGTTGTAAGAAATGAGAAGAAAATGAAAACCATTCGATAACTAATCATGTTCTAAGATCTGAGAGTGAGTGTGCAACTTCTTTAAATCAAAATATGAACTGTTTTATCAGGATACTCTGCTTGTCCTAAAGAATATAAAAGGTTACAGGAACAACTCTTTAATCTTTTTACAGTTTCTGTAATCTTTTAGTTTTCCATCCAGCTTCACGAATTCTAAAATTGGTGTCTAAAATTGGTGGTTCTTCAGCTGAGTGTGACTTCTGTTTTCAAAAATGAAAAAAAAAAAAAAGTATGTTAAGAAAAATTTCTATTTGATGATAGCATTCCAAATGCACTGTTTGCTAAATATAAAAAGAGATTTAGGCATTTATTTAGATAAAGATTAGTTTGGAAACATGAATTAACCAAATTTATCTGGTAATGGAATCATAGAATCATAGAATTACCCAGGTTGGAAAAGACCTTGAAGGTCATCAAGTCCAACCGCAGCCTAAACCAGTACCCTATCTCTAAAAAAAAAAACAAACAAAAAACCTCTGCTAAATCATATCCCTGAGTACCACATCCAAATGGCTCTTAAACACATCCAGGGATGGTGATTCAACCACCTCCCTGGGGAGCCCATTCCAGTACCTAACCACCCTTTCTGTAAAGAAGTTCTTCCTAACATCCAACCTAAACTTGCCCTGCCAAGTTTACCCTGGAGGGGTGAACCTGGAGAAATATGACAAGAGATTTCTTCTTGAGGTGATGATTTGTAAGGATTAAAAATGATATTGGGAGTAAAAGGTGGGCATAAAAATCTGCAAATAAAGAAAAAAGAGTACCTTAAGAGAACAATATCAGTGAAATGACAACTATTATTTTCTGGCCAAAATTAATCATAAAAAAAAGAAGTAAAAACTCATTGTCCATATGACATCATTATATCAAGGCGAATCTCAATGGTTACTGCATTACCTGGCAACCAGGGAAAGCAGACAATACTTGTCTAGAAATTTCAAATATTCTTATGGAGAGATTGCTTGGAGAGTGAAATCCCTGATTGTAAACAGATGTTTATATGACCTTATTAGAGAAAAAAATAGAAATACTAACAGTGTTTGGCGTTGTAAGGTGGAGTTGTGATATTTCCAATAAGATAATGGTGTTCCTGTGTTTAACAGAATTCAAATTGCTGTTGGTAGACTATACTACAGTTCTAAATACAGGCAAAGACATCCTTTGAAAAAATGTTGTTACAATTTTTGCCAGTCTTGTCAAAGCTAAAAGCACTGTTCTGCAGCTGCTATTTCCAATCTGTTTTAGCTTTTCACTTTTGTTTGAAAAAGAACATACAGACTAGTCATTTATTCCTTTCTCAGACAATGCCACAAGTAAAGAAGCTCACAGCGTCTTCAAAGCTGTTAATTCTTTTGTATACAAATTCTGCTATTATTACAATTGTATAATTATTGCCTTCGGTGTATTTAAGGAGGTTTAACTGTAGAAAATTGGCAAAGAATTCTCTTCATGATTCCTGGAAAGGAGGAGAATATTCTGTGTTTGTGTAGTTTTTTTTTATAATGCTAAAGTGAGATTAAAAAAAATACTGTCAAATCCTAAACTGTTTACATAAATAGTAATCGACTGTGGTAGCTTTTGTAGAAAGTAAGAAGATATTGTGTATCCATACATGCTCTTCAGGAGAGGGAACACAGGATGCAGTGGTGAGATATCTCTAGCTTATTGCTTTAACTGAATATTTCCAAATATTTATTTTTACACAGTTAACAACAACAACAAACATTTTAAAATGCACAGTTGATCATAAACCATTTGATATTACATAGATAGCAAGACAAATGAAGATGGTGAAACACTGTGTATCATGCTAGTAAACATTTACATTGAGAGTATTTTTTCATCATTGGAAAAAATGTGTGCACCTGAAGTATATGCTTGGGTCCTTGTTCTAAATGCATAGTATCACTAATCAAAATAGAAAAAATAAATAAATCCAGTTAGGTTATTCTTTTTAAGGAGATGAGTGGGCTCAATAATGAATGAAAATACTGTCAATTGAAATTTTGTGTGGTAACTTAATGCATCCATTAGTATGTAAAACTATAAGCCTATTTCCCATTTGCTGTTCTAAACAGTCTAATAATATTCTTTCTATCAGATGATCTGCTTCATAAATTTCTTTAATAGTCAGTAATCTGCTCTAACTGCTAGGAAATGACTTGCTTGACCTAATTTTAGCACAATTCCAACCCAGTCTTCTTCTGCAGCTTTTCATTTGCAAAGTAAGTGTGCTAAAGTTATTATGTGAACTCAGAAACATTCATCTTTTTGTTTATTTTTTTAAAGGCTTTAGCCATGGGAATGATGACGGAATACTATCACTATATCTTTACCACACTGGTAAGTGGCTTATAACGACATATGGATAACATCTAGCAAAGTTGCTACTTTCCTTAATTATATTATCTGACAAAGCAAGACAAAGAAGTCTGTAGAATGAAGTGTGAGTACATTATTTTTTCTCCGTTGAGTTTTCTTTCTTTCAGTTAAACTCATCAAGATGATTTAATTATGGTTCAACACTGTGCCCTGGGAAGCAGCAGTTCTAAGTAAATGGCTGACTCTTTAGTACTACAGCTTTAAGCTTTTTAATAGTTAAGTAGCTAAAGGAGTTGTGTGTATTTCTTTGTTTTACTTTTACAGTTCATTAGTCATCTTAGAATACAAACCATTTCAAGCATGAGGAAGAAGTGACTTAGTAAAACTATGCTTGAAATGACCTATGTTTAAAATTTCATGCATGTTTAATTCCTGAATAAAATGAATCCTTTGTGGTAGGATGGACAGCTCATCAAAGAATAATAAAATGAGTTTATCAAAAGTATTAATATGGAAACAGCTTTTTTAAATAGAAAGAAAAGTAAATTCTGAAGTTCATTAGACCTGCTAAGGCTCTGAACAAATATCTCTTAGCAAGTTGTGCTAGCATGGATTTGGGATTGCATGCAGTTGAATTTCCTTCACTAGTCCCAGATTTTCAGTCTATGTTCTATTTCATTTTGATGTTTTGATGAAGATTGAATCTTTGAGTTGTATGCTGTCCATTAACATTTTATTTTTATTCTTAAAGTTACTTTTAAAAATCAGATTTACTGTCATTCTTGTTTCCTTATTATAATGTTTGCTTTTTTAGGAGTGATAAAGACTATATTTATTTGGTGCTATCAAACAATATTTTAATGTGCATAGGCAGATTATAGATTCTGATTTTGCAGTGTAGCTTTGGAGCTTGCATCAGAAAATACTTATTTTGATATATTAATTGCTTCTTACCTGACATGTTGAAAGTCCTGTCAAATAAATTTTCCAGCCACAGTGTTTATAGCAGTCTGCTGTGTGCTCTCCCATGATTGATTCAGGGTCTAATGCTCTAGCTGATTAATACACCAACCTGTGTGTATTTGTAATATCTTAATATAATATTGTTTTGTATATTTATTATATTCCAGTGTGTAAACGAGTATGTTTGTATTAAACCATTGCATCTGAGTTTTTTCAAAGCAAAAATAGAGAGAATTTTCATGAGGGTTCTAGTCAGTCTTTCATTTGAAAAAAATAAAATAAAAATGTTTTGTTTCTTTAAAAAGAGGGAATGAGTTAGGTTATTTGTAAATATATAACTTTTGACCCCTGTGCATCTCAAGTGTCATATGAAGAAAATGGTCTCATAATTACTACTTCTAATTGAAAACAGTGCCTGGTATCTGTGGTTGATTTTTAGGGAAATTAGTATTAACTATTTCTTAATATATGATACTGAGTTATATTCTGGTTTTCCATGGTATGGTACTGTGTCTTCTTCAGTTCTAGTCAGTAAATAATTATATTCAGGGAAACAGTACAAATAAACTACTATTTCATGAAAATCTAAACTATTAAAATTAATTTTTTTACTATTATTTAATAATTATCTAATAATAATTATTATTAACATTTAATTAAATAAAATTAAAAAGGATATTACAGACAAAGTTTAGACAATTTCTGTCTTCTCTGAAACTAGAAATATATTGCTTGGCAGTAATGTCTCATTATGTCACTCAGAAATATAATATTTAAAAGGAAATAGCAAAGCCAAGAAGTAAAACGAATGATAATTCACTGAATGTGCTTAGGTAAACCAAATGAGTCATGGGTATTTTCTTCATCAAATATTGAAACTTAATCAATTGGCAAATGTCACGCTTGTAGGGAGAAATTTCTAATCAAAAATAAGTCTGTATTTGCAGGCATGATTGGTAGATACAAAAGGTGCTTTTGGTTAAATTGAACCTGTGTTCAAAAGCTTCAAAAGGTGCAGGCCACATGCAGTCTTCCTGTTTCCTCCTCTCATTCAAATGCGTAAAGATAAATAACTTTCATACAACACTCTGGAATTCTGCTCTGTTTATCATGTAATGTCTGTTTCTGGTAAGCCAAAAAAAAAAAAAAAAAAAAAAAAGGTTTAGAGATTGGTAGTAATATTTATGCCTACTGGAACATTTCTAACTACTAGTAGAGTAGATATAGTTAGGCTGCTCAGAAAGTTATGCCTCCTATTTGCTTCTGTGGAAACTACAGTAGATACCAAGAATACACCACCATTCGATAGTGTGAATTCACAAATACAAAGCACTGTTTTTCAACCTATTCACCACCATTTGTTATGCATTTTCACCAGTGATGATTAAGAGTCTGAATGCTGCCCTCATAAAAATCTGCATGGCCATCCAGGATGTGTCTTGTCTTTCACACCACTGCCTCCCCTGTTAAAATGTACTAACCATCATGTCAGTGTACTAACATCCACTGTTTGGTACCCATAAACATTCAGCAAGCATTGATGAATGTCAGTGGATGTCATTTTTTCAGCATGGTGGATTTCAATTAATTCTCTTGCCTTCTCATGTGCATTTCCATGCCAGACACTATTTTGTCAGACTTCCTCTCTGATCTCCTCTGTTGCACTTCAACAAAATTTAATAGAATACTGGTGTAAAAGTTCAGCCTCTGCTGCCATACCATCAAAATCTGCCTCTGACATTGTGGGCCAAAAGATTAAAACAGAAGTCATTTCTGTTGGAGCTCATAGTTCTGCTACTAAGTGTAACATTTCCTAAAAAAAATGTTTGGATTTTTGGTGGTTTTTTTTTGTTTGTTTTTTTTTTGTTTTGTTTTGTTTTGTTTTGTTTTTTGGTGAAAGCAATTGAAGTTGTTCTTCTGTTAGCCAGATTGCTGGCTGGCTGAGTTCATATTTGACATATGCAGTCCTCCAAATTAACATTTCCTTGCATATTTCCTTGCATATGCAGCAACTGTAGTACTGTATCTTGGTCTCAAAGATGAAAATGCAGTGTATCAAAAATATTTATGTAATGTTTATTCTTTTCAGGACCTGTTTGCCTTAGATGTGGAACCCTATCGGTATAGTGGTGTTAATATGACAGGATTCAGAATTTTAAACACGGAAAATAGCCAAGTCTCATCTATCATTGAAAAGTGGTCTATGGAGCGACTGCAAGCACCTCCTAAACCTGATTCAGGTTTGCTGGATGGATTTATGACGGTATGAATATCAGTGCTTAGTTATTCTTTTTGTATATTCTTGTGAACATATTCCCTACCATCCCAACTTTTCATTTCCGTAACTAAAAAAATTTTGAGATATGGGGCCAAATATTATTGTGATTATTATACAGGCAATAACTGGGATTTTATTTTAATATTGTAATGGCTGAAGACATAATATTGATGAAAATAGTGTAGCACCATGTCAAATCCCAGCCAAAGTCAAGCTAAATTACCATGTTTCTTTGTTTATAATTTCTCTTATTCACTTAGATAGCTCTCTAATGTTTTCTATTTCATTTCTACATAATTCTTTTTTTAAACATTTATGAAAATTGCAAAGAATTCTACTACGATTTAAAGGCATTGTTTTGTGCTTGTTTGCATTAATACTTTAATTCCTTGAATTTTAACTTTTTCAAAGTAAATTATAGCAATTCATCTCACTGATTGAATCTATATATTTTAGACACTGATCAAAAAAATAATTGTCCTGAAACATTTTAATGGTTACTGAGATCAGTGGCAGCGGTTACATTATCAAAACACTGGGCTGTGGTCAATAAAATTATGGAGTGATAAAAACTGGAATAGAGCTTGAGGAGCCATTATCATGATTTTGTTTTTTGAGGTGCTGTAAATAAAGTGACATTCTTAGAAAAGATTGAGTTGTGATGCAGATGCTCATTTTTGCTAGCATGTTACTGCACAAGACTGTACATTACAGCAATAGTTTTTTCTCAGGACTGAAAAAGATAAATTCATACTAATATTCATACTAACTAGTGAATATTTTATGGGGACTGTTTATGGAGGTGAAGCATCAAAATGTAATTTGATTACATTTAGTTTTTTTATTTGATTACATTAGTTTTAGGTACTTGAGATGTACAAATAGAATTTAAAGCATATTTAAAGGCAAATAAATTTCACAAGTTTTAAGGGGTTAAAAAGATGTTAGGATCTAGCACTTAGAAGCAGAAAAGACATAAACAAATGAATTTTAAAGAAATAGTTTCGGAAGACATAAAATATATGTATGTCTTGACATCTTTGCACAAAACTCTTTCTATTCTCTGTGGAATAAAATAAGTCATTTTATTGACTGTCAATAGTTGTTTGGTTAGACAAGTTTGACCTCCGTCTCACTGTAGTTAATGTGTATTTAAAGACAGAAATACACTGAGGAATTAAAGATTCTGCACAGATATTGATTGCTGCTAAGGAATACTCTATTTAAGTGATACAGATAGATCTGGAAAAGTTGTTCTATTTTCATCGGTTGCTAATGGTGGTAGTTTGTCCAGAAAAATAGTAGCAAAATTTTGCTTAATAGCAAAATAATAATAAAATAAAATAATAATAAATAAATAAATAAATAAATTATAAAAGGTAAGGTATATATTTCTCAGAGCAGAAATACTTTATTCTCCTGTTTTTGACTGCCAAATTTCATTTGTACGGGCTTTGAAAAAAAAATCTTGTCTACTTCATCCTTCATTCATACTTACATCCGTAATGAACAGTGAATATTTTTATGCAGCCCTGTTGTAGCATCTACTGCTTTAACATGAAGTTATACTGTAAAACAGAGGAGCAAAAGACTTTACTTTTGTATACCTGACTTACTACCTTGTCTGTCCAAGCAGAACATACTTAGAAGGTAAAACAGACACAATAAAACAATATAAGTGTATACCTACACCTATATATGACAGTCATCATTCAAAACGGATTGTGAATAGAGTGATATAAGTTCAGAACTCTACTGTTTTGCTATTTATCTTCCACAGTGCTTTATGCCTCAAATCAGAACTTAGTATTCATAATTAAGATGACCTAACAAGTTCTGCTGCTTAATTAACACAAAGTATTCATTTCTAATTGCCTTTGTAATCATATGATTTAGCTATCTGCTTTCATCTTAGGCAGGAATAAGTGTGCTTTGTAGTAATCTGATTATTAATTCTATGTTTTAATGATCACTTTAGTAGCGATATATGGCAGGTGCAGGGAAGCACTGTGGTACTTGGATACACTATAGTTAATATCAATATCTGGTTTCCTCAGACAATTTTTGTGCCTGATACACTTTGTAGACTGTTGTGCAGAATGGAACACTGTGATTTCTCTTTTCCATTGTTATTTCTCTTGTGTGGTTGTATATCTGTTTTTTGTATTTTTTAAAATAATAATTATTATAATACAATATTTCATACAAATATTCTGCCTTACCTTTCTGGTCATAGTGTGTTTTTCAAGCTCCTCTCCAAAATGGAATGTATTTCTCAGCAAATGAAAGCCAGTTTTAGTAGAAACTGAGAATGCTGTTAAATACCAAGTTCAAAAATATAGAGCATTTTTACATACCAAGGATGGACTCATGGTATATTTCTGTGTAAGAAATCTTAATCTAATTTACAAAAACACTTCATGAATGATAAAGAAAAAAAATCTTTATGAATAAAAATTTGAAATTTGTAGTAGCTCATGTGTAGCCTTCCTTAGATAAGGAAATAAATCTAAGGAAATTTACTTTGAAATGATTTTTTATTTATTTATTTATTTATTTATTTATTTTTAATTTAAAGAATAGGCAGGGCATTCCCTCTGAAGAGCTGTCTAGGATATTCATTGTAAACTAAACCTTTAGCATGATTCAATAAAAATGCTGAAATGATATTTTCTTTGGAATTTTAAATGAAACGGAAAGAGAGAATAATGTAAATTTCTACAAGTGTAGGTGATTTTCCCTAAATGATTCTCCATATTTAAACACCCAACAGATTCATATATTAAATATATTATAGACTTTGTTTGTTCTCTGTTTCCTCTGATCACAAAAAGGCATCCACTAAGTAGGCTCTCAAAATCCAAATCCCATGATTCTCTTATGAAGTCTAGTTTATCTGAATGCTCGTCTTAGTTTTGTGGTCGTGAATGTTAATTTAGTAGTTTCAGGAGTTTTGTTGAATTTAACAGCAAGACATTCTATGATTCCATGATTGTAATGCACATTGTTAAAGGAAAAAATGGTAGAGGCTATTTAAGTGTGAATGGTCGACAATGGTGTATTTTCAGTAATATTAAACTATTATAGTTGAAAATTTCTGTAATGAATATGACTGGTGCATAATTGTCATGTTAAATAGTCAATTATAATCAAGTGAAAGAATCTGATAACCACCAGAGTGCTTTGGCCTGCTTTAAGATAAACCTCTTTGAATCATATTAAAATAATTTGATTAAGATAATACAGTAGAAAAGTATACTTTTTGAAATTGTAGACAATAAAATAAAGTATTAATAGGACGAGAGAAGACTGAAATCACGGCACTTGCTGCTTAGAAGTTGCTAGAAAATGGAATTTAAAGAAGTGGTCCAGTTTTATGCATGATAAAAACAAGGCTTACTAAAGATTTAAATGAAAATTGAAGTAGCTCCCACATCAGATAGTTAGACAGTAATAATACTGAGAGTATCCTTCTACTGCTATCAAAGGACAAGGGGTTGCCATATTCAGTGTCCTACTGAAAAAAACATTTTGTACAGTTTGAAACCATGTGTCTCCGGTTCATTTTTATTGTTAGGTGAAAAGTGTGGTCTAAGAAGCATGAGTAAAAAAAATACTGCAGAAGCTAAGAAAAGATTTTAACAAAGTGATATTAAAACTGAGCTCTTAGTTAATAGCTCAGGAAATCAGGGAGATGCAAAATTGGAAATGTACACTATTAGTAGTACTAGTATTTCATATAATTTTTTTGTTTGTTTGTTTGTTTGTTTTTTTCTCCCCCCCCACCAGACACACACACACACTATATTCTTTGGTTACATTTCTCCCAAATAAAACAAAACTTTATGATACATGCAGGATTTTCCTTCAACATGCTTCTGAAGTTGAATGGTCAAATGACTAACTTCATTTGACCTACTTCCTCCTTCACATCAGGATACGTCATAACTGTACTAAGTCATTTAAATAGTAGCATTATTACAATAGATAAGATTCTGTACCATGAAGAAGAAAGTTCTATTAAAATTGTTTTCTTTGTCTTTATGGTTACTTGGAGGTGAAAAATAGATTCAGTGCAAGTGTGACATTTTACTTGCTGAATTGGTGTTTTAATGAAGATTAGGTGCTTACCTATACATATTAAAAGATTATGCATCTGCGTTTGTTCCTGCTAATTCCCTAGAGCATGTTTTCATTTCTTTAGAATAAGAAATGACTTCATATTTGTTTGTGTATATGATTTGATATGGTAATCTCTTTAATTTAATGATGAAGTTATTATATAGGATATGAAGAGGACTTTCAATTTAGCGAATAACTTGTTACAAATCAGTCATTTAATTTTTTTAACAGCAGGAGGATGTTTGTGAAACTGCAATTTCTAATTTGTACCTAACAAGCGAGAGGAAGTTATATCTGAGGCAGCTAGCAGGCACAGTTACTGGACAGAAGGATCTGATGAGAACAAAGAGCAGCTAGGATTCATGAGGGTGAAAAAATCTATAAAAGTAAAGAGAAATGTTCATTTCAGAAAATCAGCCACAGATTGTGATTTAGAGCTTCAAAGAGGAGAGTTTGTTACCCAGACAACTTTATAATTATCCCACTAGCAAAAGGGATTTTCAGGATTTGCTGAGATGTGTTCAGTAAAACAGTGTGGCAGCAACTGTGTACTTCAAAGAAAATACTAAACAACTGCTGATTGCTGCATTACAAGCTAGGAATCTCCCCTAGGCACTTTTAACTTCATGAGTTTAGGGATTATGCAAGGTTTTGTGCTATGAGATGTTTTAGAAATGATATGTAATATATTTTGAAAATTGATCTCATTTTTAAATATTTGACTCCTGCTTGTAGTTTTTGTTATTATTTTAGGAGACAAGATCTTTCAGAAACTTGAAGACCTGTACTTGAAGCAAAGATATGTTCAAGTGTTTTGTAGCATTTAGCAGAAATAAATTGCAGCTCCTGTGGAAGGCATAAAATGTGTTTGAGGATATATGCAGATATTTTTAAATATAGTAATCCTTATATAATGTCTGCATGTTAGAACTCTCCCGCTAGATCATCACAAAGTTACTGAGAGAAACAACTAGTAGGAAAATGTCAGAATTTAGGAACCTGAAATAGCTTATACATAGTCTGTAAGGCCAGCAAGAGCATGGGTTTTTTTTTTGAAATAGGAATGTAAGTGTCTTTACTCATGAAATATTCAAGTATCTTCACTGTATGAAATTTAAAGTCCAAGGACCTCAACCCAATAAATCATGATCACCTGTATCCAAGAAGAGTTTTCGTAAGTGAAGCATTTTGAAATTCAGTTTTGCCATAGAATTATAGAATCATAGAATTACCCAGGCTGGAAAAGACCTCAAAGATCATCAAGTCCAACCACAATTCATTCATTTATGCACTGTATTTATTATAAATTTTCAGGAAAGGTGAACAAAATGTGGTATTACTTTTATTCTGTTTCTTTTCTGTTATGAGTAAAGAATGCACTTGTTCAAAGCAGCGTAAGCAGTGAAAGCTGGTAATCAGCAGACGTTTCTGTGAATGAACCATTCTAGCAACCACTGTGTTTGCAGTTGTAGGACATGAAATGGTGACAGTGGAGCTTTGATATAAGGAACAATGCAAATCATTTAATTTCTGGAGTGAAAAGAACAAGAAATTTAGACCTTACTGTGTGCTTATCAGCTTCACAGTGGCACTACCTGTTAGTTACTGTGGATATGTACTCAACAGTATGAATTAAGCCTATATTGAGGGTAAACTCCAGATCCTATGGAAATCACAGTACATGTATAAATTGACTAGCCTTTGTTTTGCTTTTGCTACAGGTATCCATATATTAGTGATTAAATATGGTAATATACAAGGTCTGCTCTGAAAATAATGCCTCCTATTTTATTATGTTGCACCATGAGGTCAGAGCAGGATATTGGAGGTATGGTAGTAGAGACTGAAGCTACCTACTAATATTATGTTACATTTTGTTGGCATGTGACAGATGGCAGCAGAGGGGAAGTCTACCAAAATCGCATCTAACATGGAAGTGTGTGTGTAGCAAAAGGGTGTAATCGAAAAATAGCACCTGTTGACATTCACTGATGCTTGCTGAATGTTTATGGAGATCAGATAGTGGATATGAGCACAGTGAGGTGGTAGATGATACATTTTAACAGTGACAACAATGATGTGAAAGACAGGAAAAATTATGGATGGCCATATAGATTTTTATGTGTGTGACATACAGGCTCTTGTTTATCACTGGCAAAAATCTGTAGCTAATAATGGTGACTGTTGAAAAAACATAAAGACTGAAAATAGTATGTCAATATACCTCAGAATATTTAAGTGGTTAATTTGATCATAGTGTGGTAAACTATGCTCATTATTTCCGTACATCGTGAAAAGCAGGCATGTGTTATATTTTCTGTTACAGTTAATATTTACTAATTACTTGGACATTTGACACAGATGATATAAATAAGCAAGCTTCAAGGCATAAATTCTTTGCTGAAAATGCTGGAAGGCAATGTGCCTGAATGATTTCAATTTCTACACATATACATCGACTTGTCTAGTAAAATATATTGCATCTTCTTATATATAATTTTTTCCTCATTTCACTGAGCTGTAACAAACTGTTTCTTATCTTAGTTGGGCTCATGTGCCAAGCCTATCTAGAACACCATGGACTCAATTTTAGTGCCTTTTCAAATACCACAGAATATTGTTCCTGGCCCCACCCAACCTTCGAGAAGAGCACAGGTCTCTTTTAAATTCATAGTCATGTCTACCTGCCTTCCGTGGATGTGTCAAATACCTTTGAGTATTTCAGATGGTACTACATGCCTGTATTTAGGCAGCTTAATCAAATTTCCAGCTAGGATTCTATCAGTGACTACATTTTCCTCTTAAACAATCCAGTGGTACTGTAGTAGTCACAAGCACACATACATTGAACAACCCATAGGGATATTCAGTCATCAGCCTGAAACTGCATGTGTATGCTTTCATGTCAGGCTGGAAACAAAATGGTGTTCATTTGTTATTGTGTATTTTCTTTATGAAGCTGAGGCCATTGCAGTCCAAAGTTACCTTCAGCATAGGAAATAGGTACCAAAATACCATGGTAGATGCAATGAAGAGAATCAACTACCATGTTGCAAAATAAATATTTCAGGCATCACCTTTTTTATACTCTTCATACTCCCATTTCCCAAGTCCTGAAAATTTATCTAGTATATATAAAAAGCAGAAGTAGGATATCCTTTTTAAAATAATGAAAGGCCGTGTGATGCCCTGGAAATAAATACTAAAAAAAAAAAAAAAAAAAAAAAAAGTCTGAATTAGGTTAAAATAAAATAAATAAATAAATAAATAAATAAATGGATTAGGTTTGAAATATGCAAATGGAAGAATGAAGTGAAACCACGAAATGCAAAACAGTAAAATGAAATGTATAGAGACTGAAGTTTAGCTTGGACACAATGCAGTTCAAGAAAAAACTTTTTAGATTTGTTAGTCTTTATATCATAACTACCAGTCTCTGAGACAAAAAAAAATCATAAGGATGATGAATGAGTGAAAATATATTGATGCACACAAGATTAGACAAGGGAGAGGATTCCAGAAGTAAAGATTACAAACAGGTTTTCAATTTTTTACATATATAACAGTTTGCTTTTCTTTATCTTGTGGATTTTAGCATATGGTTCTTTTAATTTTGGTCAAAACTCCTTGAGAATATATATATATATTTTTTAATTATCTGTTTGAAATTTCTCTAATGATGATAATTACAATTGAAATGTCAAGAACCAGTATTGATTTACAAGAAAGATCAAGGGAGAAAGTCTATCAATAGAGCAGTAGGAGGTAAAGCACTATCAGGAGAGAATCTTTGTTACCTGAGCATTAGGTTTCATAACTATTGAAGAAAAATTTTTATGGACTTATCTGGGAATACAAATTAGCAACAGCTATCCAACCACATGTAATGCAAGATTTACCAGTGACTTGCTCCTAAAGAGTGAGCTCTATCCTGAGATAATATGTTCCTCTCTCTTAATTTACAGAGATGTGTTTATCTTTCCAGAACTGCTAAATCATATTTTTCTTTGAATCACGTAACTTGTGATGATTTTGAAATGTTGCCTAATTTTGGATACATTTGGACTTATTACAGGTCAGTAATTACAAGTACAGTTCAATGTAAGATGTGTAGAAGATGTTGGGACTTTTAATGTAGTACAAAGTTACTGTAGACATTTTAGTTTTAAATGGTTGTGCTTAAATGATGAAAATTCCTTTCTGATATATATATATACACCTTTTATACATACAGATCTCCCCCCCTTACTTTCCACCAGCTTTTTTTTAAAATTGTTCTTTTACTTCTTTTTCCCTAAAAGACAAGAATATTTTTGTTTTCAAGGCTGATACCAGGGCGTCAGTTGTTAGCAGTCTCAGTTTTTCCTGCAGTGTCTTCTGTATTAATTTTTATGGATTCATGAATATTTTACTACCTGAAGAAAATTCTCAAGACATTAATGCAGTTGTATAGAACTTGAGTAGGAAAATTAATAGCTATATCTGAAACAGTAGTACCGTACTTTACTTTCTTCCTTGTGCCATTTTGTGAGGATGCTGAGACCTTATCTGTTCAAGTCAACCTATCCATATTTTATGCAACTTGACAGAATTATCTATTCATATGTTGTAGTCTGTAAACCCAAACAGCGTAGTTCTTGCCAGAAGCAGAGAGAATTCAGAGAAAAGTTATGAACTCTTTAAAAAGCAGTAGTAGTTTTGTGTATCAGAAAAGCAGACACAGCACCAGATCTTCTGTTTTGGTAAGATCCTAATTGCCTAAAGAGCTAAAAGTATTCATGATGTTCCATAGCATTATCAGATTAACTAGAGGGAATGGAGTGCACCCTCAGCAAGTTTGCTGATGACACCAAGCTGAGTGGTGCAGTCGATACGGTGGAGGGAACGAATGCCATTCAGAGGGACCTTGACAGGCTGGAAAGCTGGGCTCGGGTGAACCTAATGATGTTCAACACGGCAAAGTGCAAGATTTTGCACTTGGGCCGGAAGAACCCCAGGCATTACCTTAGCCCAAGTTCAAAGCCTTGCATTTTGCTTTGTTGAACGTCATTCGGTTCACAAGGGTCCATCTTAAGATCCTTATTAAGATCCTTCTGGGTGGTATCACATCCTTGTGATGTATCTACCATATCGCATAACTTGATGTCACCAGCAAACTTGCTGATCTGTCATAAATACATTTTTTTTTAAATTTAGTTTTTCCTAAATAAATGCACATACCATCCTATCTTCAGTTTGAATTTCAGTATCTTCTGGCATCTATTGGTGTCTTCAAACATTTAATATTTCCTGGGTAATCTGATGTACAGTTCTGTGATATGGCTCTGCTCTATAGTTCTTTACAATTTTTGGTGATTGATTATTAATCATTTAGGAAATTATACACATATATTATCTTTCTGATACTTGGTAAAATAATATTAATAATTATATTATACCAAGAGCAGTTGTAATATTTCCAGAAAAACACAAAGAGTTTTTTTTTTGTTTGTTTGTTTGTTTGTCTTTCTTTCTAGTACTATCTACAGCTTTTATTTTTTTCTCTCTACTGCAATAACAAAATCTTTTTCTAGGAATTTCTGTTCTACAAAAAACTTCCATTTTATCATTCATGAAAAGATGTAAATATTCTGCAAGTATCAGATAATACAGAAAAGTAGGTTTTGCCCAGAGTGACAGCAGTAGATTATCTGTATGCTATACTAAACTTGCTGCCCTTGTTTCTTTATAAAACCTACCCAGAAAGCTCTAATTGAAATTTTGTATTAAAATCAGAATGATTGTTTCTGAGGAAATTATGATTTAGAATATATGTTTTTCAGAATTATGTGTAGAGTGTGAGAAGTATGTGAGAAGTGGTCTTTCTAAAAATTAAGCATTAATAGATATACTACTTGCTAAAAGTTAATAAAACAATATTACATATACATAATGTGTTCTGTGATAAAAATCAAAGGGAAAGAGTGGTAAACTACAAAGTAGTTCTAGAAATGTGAGGTATATATCACAGAATCACAGAATGACCTGGGTTGGAAGGGACCTCAAGGATCATGAAGCTGCAACCCCCTTCCTGGCAGGGCCCTCAAACTTCCAGATTTACTAGATCAGGTTGCCCAGAGCCTCATCCAACCTGGCCTTGAACACATTCAAGGACGGGGCATCCACATCCTCCCTGGGCAGCCTGTTCCAGGACCTCACCATTCTCCTAGTAAAGAACTTCCTCCTAACATCCAACCTAAATCTACCCTCTTTCAACTTAAATCCATTTCCCTTTGTCCTGCTGTTATCAGCTCTTTCATAGAGTTTACTTCCTTCCTGGATATAGGTTCCCTTCAGGTACTGAAAGGCTGCAATGAGGTCACCCTTCTTTTCTCCAGGCTGAACAAGCCCAGCTCCCTCAGCCTGTCTTCATAGGGGAGGTGCTCCAGTCCCCTGATCGTCTTTGTTGCTCTCCTCTGGACACTTTCCAACAGCTCCACCTCTTTCTTGTACTGAGGGCTCCACACCTGGACACAGTACTCCAGATGGGGCCTCACAAGAGCAAAGAGGGAGAATCACTTCCCTGTCCCTGCTGGCCACCCCTCTCCTGATGGAGCCCAGGATACCATTTGCCTTCTGAGCTGCAAGAGCACACTGCTGGCTCATGTTAAATTTCTCGTCCATCAATACCCCCAGGTCCTTCTCTGCCGAACTGCTCTCAAGGATCACTTCTCCCAGTCTGTACAGATGCCTGGGGTATATATATTATATATATCATATATATATCATATATTCTTTTATATATAATATATATATATTCTGATCCAAACAATTTTAGCACTTTTGTCTGGGAGTGTACATTTCCTACACTACAATGGTGTTCTCTATACTGGTGCAGCCTTGACTTCTGTGTGTAATTTTGGGCACCAGAGTACAAAAACAGCAGAAAACTATTAGAAATCCTCCAAAGGGCTACAGATTTGGTAAATGGCTCCTTATGAGGTGTGTAGAGGGGCAGTGCTGATCTCAACTCTCTGATGACAGCATCAGGACCAGAGGGAACTGCATGGAACTGCATCAGTGGAGAGTCAATAAGGGTGTTAGGAAAAGGTTCGTCACCAAGAGGGTGATCACGCACTGGAATAGTCTCCCCAGAAAAGTGGTCATGGGGCTAAGAAGAATCTGGACAGTACTCTCAGATATCTGGTCTGATTTTTGGGTGGTCCTGTGAGGAGTCAGGAGTTGGATATGGTGATCTTCATGGATCCCTTCCAGCTCTGGGTATTTTGAGATTGTATGGTTTCCTTCTAGTATGTTTTGAGATGTAAACTGAACCACTGAGAACAATAAGTAGCAGGTATACAGTTCGTTTATTGACTATGAGGTTTTCACTAAAGCAAAATTAAAGCAAAGTATAGTACCATATAATATAATAATAGAGTAACAGAAATTTAGAAGGTATAATCTGCATGTGCTCCTTTAGTTCTTTCAGTCCTGCATTTGGACTGTAAACATGCTGAAATTGTCTCCTTGTCTCCTTTAATGTCTCTAGTACTTGTGTACTTGCCTCCTTCTCCCTAATCTTTTTTACCTGTGCTGGACTGATAACATCTGTATGACTGTATGACTCTGTATGACTCTCAGATATTCTTAATTCAATGAATTTTTGAGGCACTAGAAAATCACAAAGTAAAATAGTAAGCAAGAGACATTATTAGAGGTAAATATTCAGTCTATTGCTTGCTGTATGGTCATATTCTTACATTTTTGTTTTTGTGAAAGTTAGTCATTTTCTTTTGAAGAAAATGGAAACAATTGGATCATAGATGATTGACAGATACGTTATTTATAGGTCATTCTGATAAATACAAATAATGGTGGAGAAATGAAATCATTTGCACTTGTACGGCCATTATGTAACAATCATTCATGGAATGGTATCAACTAAATACCCATTAGATTGAAACCAGGATGAAAGGTATGTTTTCACAGTGACTTGATGAAACTTATGAAAAATCTCCACCTAAATAATTAATTGTAATTCATTTCTTTTTTAATCTACTTTATTTGTGAGATGAATCTTCATTTTTGGGGGATTACTCACTTGTTTTCTCATAGGCATTATGATTGCTTATTGATTTTTTACTAAGATGGTGTTTAGGAAACTGAGATTACCTGTTTTCCTCTTTTCTACTAGCAGGTATTTCAGAAACTATCTAGAGTACTGGTAGCTTTGAGTAGCGAGCATTCACTGAGCATATTGCACGTCTTAGTTCTTAGTCTTGAACAAAAGAATTAAAAATGAATACACACAATAGAAAATGCAGTATTCCTCCTTTGGGAATTAAATTTCAGTAAGCTTTGCAATTAAATGCTTATGTTATTAATAATTGCTTTTTTCTTTGACTCCTGTTCTCTATAGACTAGTAGAAGTAGTTTAAAAAATAAATGAAGAGGCATATGTTTCTAATGAGGAAGAGAGAAGAATAAGGAATAAACCAGTTTGAGAGTTAGCTTTACTCTAATGGACTATTAGCTAGAAGAGGCAGAATTCTGTTGAAATTATTTCCTACAGTGCTGTTGCTTCTTTAGCAACATTGCTTTGTTTGGTACTCTGAACACCCCAGTGGATGTTGGTAGACAGCAGTCCAGAGTTGGTCTGAGTTTTCACCAGAGTCATCAGTTATTAAAAGCTGTTTCTAATGCCTATGGCCCCCTTTCATCTGATTGAGCAAAAAATTGCATGGGAATTCCATATCTTTTTGATAATTATGATGATAATAATGATAATAATAATAGGAATAAAGTCCCAAACAGTTTAATCCCAATGTAGTCTGAGAAATAATTTTTTACTACTAATAATTAATAACTAAATTAATAACTGGAGATATTTTAGGTAAAGTAGAAATAAGTGGTATTTAAAGTATTTGCAAAAATACATGAAAATATTTTTATTATCTTGGAAAAGAAGATGCTTTCTGTAATGAAAATAACAACAGAGAAATGCACCCACAACTCTGTGTCCATCTTGAACTGAAAACAGAATTTACCATTTAAGAATGTATGTTAAGCTGAAAGCAATATCTATTTTTAAACCATTTTATATAATTATTGATAGAAGTTCAGACAGAGAATTGCTTCTAGTACTAAAAGAATTGATTAGTATGTGTTTGTCACATGAGCTGAACTTTCTTTGCCCTCCAGCAAGTTTTAGATTTTATTAACCATGGTACTTCTGGCAATACCTAGATGTGCTTCTGAATTCCAAAAATAACATAGAAAATTGCTCTATTTCTTATCTTCTGCTTAGACCATTAAAAGCTGGCCCTTAAGTAATACACTGGATATACTGTTGCTGCCAGTAGTGAGAACCTGGCTGCAAGATTGATTTTGATTTCCTTCCATTGTTACAATAATATAAATAGTACTTTGAGCAGTAGCAGTAAGGAAGGCTTTTTTCCTGTGGATTTGTGTCTCCTAGGAGATTAACTAGTGTGTAGTCTGTAAGCAACAGTTGTCACTGAATTGTTTTTTAAACAGCTAGGGCATCTCCTCTGTGTGAATTCTCAGGAAGTCCAGACTGATGAGACAGTGGCTTCAGTCAGTCAGGCTTCTTTTCATCAGCATTTTCATATTTGTGAAACCTCTGTCCTTGCATCACATCTGGGGAAAAAAAAAAAGAAAGAAAAAAAAAAAAAGTATAAGAAACTGAGTCTCCTTTTCTAGCACATTAACTCTCCACTGCTGTTTCTTTTTCCTTCTTTCCATCCAAGTCTGGATGTGGCTCTGGGCAGCATGGTCTAGTGGTTGGCAACCCACATAGCCGGGATTAGATGATCATTATGGTCCTTTTCAACCAAGGCCATTCCATGTATCTACAATTCCTCTACTCAACTTTTGATGTCTGTTCACATAAGAGCTTGTGAAGAATGTTTATTCTTATAGATTTTTTTCCTGTTTTAGTTATGCCAGCTATTTATAATGTTATATATAAGCCCTTAAAACTTGAATGCCTTAATAACATTGATAGCCATTTCTTGAATAAATATACTACGAATCTATTTCTTCTCTTTTGTAAATAAAATAAGCTTAGTAATGATAATAAAAGTATATAATCCTCTAAGCCTAAAAACATTACAAAATACAGTCAAGTTAGCACTGTCTCAGCTAAGCATTTGCTCTAGATTTCAACATTCCTTCATTTATAAGGACCTGTTCTAGTCTCTTCTCAA
The DNA here is from genome assembly GCF_039878825.1 of Excalfactoria chinensis. Lineage (NCBI taxonomy): Eukaryota > Metazoa > Chordata > Aves > Galliformes > Phasianidae > Excalfactoria > Excalfactoria chinensis. The sequence continues at coordinate 38,526,534 of NC_092827.1, forward strand.
CAGCTACCATATACTTGGTATTAGGATTACTTTGCATGGTTGCATGTTCACTTAGGCAGTCATGCAAATAGTCCTAATACTCAGAAATTACATGTGTAACTACAGCACATAACTGTAGTTTTTATCCTAGTCAGATCTTCTGTAAGTAGTAGCAATGGTGCTGTGTTTTTTTTTTTTTTTTCTTGTGATACAGATATTGAGGAATAGTTAGTCTCTTACAGGTTATCAGCCACCAGAGATGTATTTGCTCTTACAAAACTTTTAGAAATGAGTGTTAAATTCATTTCGACACATGCATAATATTACTATTTGTTTCTTAATTTATGATATTTCATGTGACAGTTAATGATCAGAAGTTCCATGCCTAAGCTTTGGATTTCTGTAAAATACAAAACAAGCACTTCCACAGAAACAAACTCAAAAGTCACACAGATGCACGCACACATACAGATATGATCTTTTGGTGAAGTAGTGAAAAGATGTATGAATTGAATGTTTTTGTTGAAACCAGCTTTGAATAGGACTGAATTGTCTTCAGTCATGCATTGATTCAAAGAAATTTGCCTTAGCAGAACCAGATTTTCTTATGTTCAGGAATAAAAGAGTATAACTTCACAAACCCCATAAAGAAATCACTGACTGAACTAGTAACTTGCTCTGTGCTAACAAACCTGGAAATCACTGACGCCACTGAGTGATAAGGGCAGCCAAATTGGCAAAATGTTGCCAATTTGAAGCACACATTTTAAAATGTAAAATACAACATTTAGGAAAAATATGAAGCTTAATGACAATTTATTTGTAGGCATTCCTATCTATGTAAATACATTTACTAATATTTTGGGTCAATTTTTTACAAGATTAAGGTATACGTATTGTCATAGGTTACCCTAAAATCTACCGGCACCCATAACAAGGGGGCAGTCGGCCCGCAGGCCACTGGCCCAGAAGGAAAAGAAAACAGGGAAAAAGGAAATAAATACAGCAGCAATGATCTAAGGAGGCACACTTATTTACTAAATACTATATCAGAATGCAGAATAACACAATATAATACAATATAATTGGAATTAAGGCTAATGAATCAAGTAAAATAAGAGAGAGTGAGTTCCGAAACCGAGAGGCCTACTGTAACTCTAGGCGAAATGGCTGGAATGCTTCCACACATTCCCCCATGGCTGGCAAGGTCCAAGAGAGCGAGTCCAGCACCGAAGTGAGAATATATAGAGTCCTTGTCATATGACTGACTGTGGTGTTCCCTGGGACATTCAGTATTCTTTTGTGAGCAGCAGATTCGTCAAAATTATCTATGCTTAACATGATGTTATGATGTGGAATACTGATAGCAAAATTACAAAATTGCAAAACCATGACACGTATACTTTCAGTTTTTACCGTATATTTGTGAGAAGCACACTTGCAAAAATCAGTTTTTGGAACAGATTTGATGGAACAGTTTCAGCAGGAGTGGTGGGTTTCTGGAGGGCAATGATCAATTATTGAAACCTAGTAGAACTAGAGATGCATGGTCATAACTGGCCAGTATTATTATTATTTTCTGAAATCACGTTTGTATAATAAGTTCATCCACTCTATAAAACAAACAAATAACAAAAAACCTTGAGCAACAACAAAACAAAACAAACAAACAAAATTACTTGACTTCTTAGGCACAAATCTAGATGCAGATGTCAACAATCCCTGAATGTTCAATGATCTTTCAAAGTAGGTGTCAGTTATGCTCTTATAAATACAACCTGTCTTAAGACACTGCGCAAAGCTCTTACTCAAAACCTTGAATAATTTTTTTTTTTTTTTTTGTCTAAATATGATATGTAACAGAAGAAGTACTCACAGGGGATTTTTTAGGCTAGTAGTTTTTGCACATTGTTTTGAACACTGAGAACTTAAATATATAGCTGAAGCTATATGCCTGACCGGACTCCTTTCAAAGTGAGGAAGTTTTAATTTCATGGTACTTGCAGGTTTAACCTAAAACATTGTTTATCTTACTCAGCAAAATTTTTTTCAACCCTCTGTTTTGGACAAGTCTTGTATAATTAAATGATTTACTTTTTACAGTGCATTGGTACCTATCAGTATATGAAGCTAAAACATATCTAAAGGGATTTTAGATGATAATTGGAACAGTTAAGATTAGAATTAAACCTTGTGCAACAGACATGTATGAAGGAGAATATCAGTCTTTGCTAGCATCCTTCTATGAACAACTTAAACAGTAGAAACAGTATAAATGTGGTTAAAACATCTTTGGTACTGTATTTTGCATCTGATATGTGAAAAATGCACTAAATGTTAGGAAAACAGAAAGATCTTTGAAGACAAAATGACATTTAGGTATTAAAATTTTAATTTTTCTCCTGCGTCCTGTTCTGATTAGAAGAATGATAAAAAGAAAAGAAAACAAACAACAACAACAACAATAAAAACACTTTATTTGTTTAGCTTTTAATTTCTGAGTTCATTTTTCCTATTGTACTTTGCTTACAAGTAACTATTTCTCTTTGGGCAATTACAAGAAAATATGTGCTTTACTAATTACAGCACTTTTCTAATCCATAGGCAGATTCAATAAATATCTGTTGCTTGCTGAATAAACCCTTATGAAAATAATATACAAAGAAGACATCCAGTCCTCATTAAATATAGTTCTGCTTGGCTGCTTTACACTTTTAATAGGAAATAAATAATAACTGTGTGAAATACACTGTCTATTGCTTCATAGCAATATGTCAACGATAATCTGGCAGTTAATAGATGACAAGGAAAAGAGATAGCTTCTGTAAGTGATGCTCTATTTTTCTATGCTTTAAAAGAACTAACTACACTACATCATGTTCTCTTGAACTGGTAGGATCTGCATTTTAATAATAAACATGGAGCTCATATTAGCATACAAAGAAGAAATGAAGTATGACAGCATAAACTGTAAACATCTGTAATTGCTAATTTAGACGGCAGGAGAATAACAGGCAACCATGACTGAATGACTGAAGAATCTCCTTCAAATGAAGACGAGATTTTTAACTGGTGAAAATTAACAAGTATGCTGAAGGTAATGAACAGTCAATATGCAGAAATAATTCTGGCATTTTTGAACAGTAAGCTTAAAAAAACATATAATTATGCAAATGTTCAGTATTTTTAGTCTTTCATGTACAGCATGTTTTATTTTTGGCATTTTTAAGACTATTTAGCTTTTGACCTACAAATCTGAAGATGTCTTCCTTATATTCTTCTTTCCTTAAATGATGGAAGGTAAAGTAGAAATTACAAGATATGAAAAAGTATTTGTAGTTGTCCAGAATCTTCTAATACTAAAAAATTTTCCTTTTACATTGCTTTATATATTGTTCGTGTTAATTTAAATTGAACACTCTTGTTCTCAGACGAGTAAAATGACTATCTTGAAAGTTCTTGGCTAGTACTTGGAAATTAACTTTGAATAGGACACAAAAGTCTAATTGCTTATTTTTTCATCCACACTTAGACATCTAGTAATATTTGACAGTCTCTCTTATGTTTCTCCAGATTTCCATCTGACAGCTAAAGGAGTTTTCTCTTTGTCCTGCTTTAATAGAGAAAAAAATTGTCAATAGGAAGGGGTTATCTCTCTTCATATGGGAAGCTGAAGTCTTCTGAGGAGGGAAGGGTTCCAGTCTTTGGATGCCTGCTTTATGAGTGTTACATGCTTCCTCAGATATTTAAATCTTAAAAACAAGCATGATTTTCTTATCTTGAGTAGTTACTTCTGCAAGCTGAACTGGAATGCTGTCTAAGAATTGTGTTCCAAAATCCATCTTACATTGCAGCATCCGAGTTCCATTCTGAAGTCTATGTGGTTTTCAGTAGAAAGACTTGCAAAGAGGTTTTACAGAGTGAATGCCAGCAAGAAGTTATGTGATAAACTCTCTGGAATAACAGTTTTTCCATTACCAGTTTCTTCAACTTTCTTTCATAGCATTGTGCAACTTTTTGAACTCCAAACCTGTTTTACTAGATTATCTGCAGGTAAGAAGCAGTTTCCTAGATTAGTGCCCAGGCGGGTAGTTAGTTACATTAGTTTCTATTGTTTAATGGAATTGGAATGCATTTTAAAAAGAGTTTCTCTTTTGACAACCCTTTATTAACAGCCAGCAATTAAATGTATTAAGAGCCCTTGTTGTTCGCTCTCTTTCGGCCACAGAAAACTAAGGGATGTATATGTTATAATTACAATTATCCATTCTCCTCATTGTCCTGCTGAGGAATGCAACTGTAATTCTGGCAGATATACTTTGTAGTTGGCTTGCTGTCCTGGATTGCAGATGTCTAATTGCAGGCAACCATTTCATTTCAAATGGCTCATTAAAACAGAAACCATTTAGCACTGCTAACATGGATCTGCATCCATGATTATGCATTTAATTAGAAAAGTGTAAGCTTTTTTTTTTTTTTTTTTTTTTTTTTTTTTTTTTTTTTTTCTCCTTTTGTATACTGGATTTACAAAATTCCTCCTGTGTGGTCTGTTTTGGAAGAACTTGTATGGGTTAATTTATTATTATTGTTATTATGTATTGCAGTACTTAATATTTGTGCTATACCTCTCCTCTGCAAACTTGGTAAGCTAGATATTACCACATTGTATACATTTGTATTTCACAGGCCTTGTCTGTCTAGTAGTGTGTCTAAATTGACTTTTCCTTAATCTGAAAACCATTTCTTCTTCCACTTTATTTGAACCTGTAGCTAAAACAAGTTTATAAGCATATCTATGAACTTCATCCATAGATATGGAACATCCATAGAGAACTAACTACAGGTAATAAGATTAACTTATTTCTTCTGGTACTTTCTCCTTTCTTTCAACATAATAGGTGAGAAGTATTTTCAGTGTAAGAAGGTGACTTTAAGTAGTTTCTCAGTTTCCTGAGCTTTGTGGTTTATGTATTTTCCATTTGAGTACGTGGATGCAGCACTCTTTTTCTTAACAAAATCAGGACCCAGTTAAAAAGTGCATTCTTTATTGATTTCCCTTCTCCTATATGTGTTATATATATCATTCTTCATTTTTCTGATTCTTAGTGGTTACCAGTGTATGTGGTGTTTTGGTTTAGCTAGCAAACATGATCTGGGGATTCTGGTGGAGATTTTTGTTTTCCTTCATTGTAAAGCATGAACTACATATAATTTTTTCTTAAACATATTTGGAAATACAAGCATATCTCTGTAAGTAGTGGACTCTTCCCTTCCATTCCTCCAAAAAAAAAAAAAAACAACAACAAACAAACAAACAAACAAAAAAAACAAAAAACAAACAAACAAAAAAAACCAAAAAACCAACAAAACAGATTTTTCACTTGTAATTTGCCTTTGTGAATCTCCACAGATCTCTACTATATCTGAATTAGTTCAGCATTCTTTTAATAAGTTGACTGTCACATTTATGTTTCTGTGTGATAGTAACAGCAGTTCTCCTTGGACAAAGAGTATGGAGGTGTGTTAGCATAAGAATGTCAAAGGTAACAAGCCTTAAAGGTACTTATATTCAAATATTGCTATAAGATATGAGAAAAAAAAAAATAAAAATCAGTACTGTGAAATATAGGAGAGGATGGGACTTACTGAATTCTTGGTTCCAGATTAGATTGGGTCTTGAAAGTGAAATACAAAGATTTCTCCAAAAGTATAGAGATTTCTCCTATGTATTTCCATGGAAACACAATGGATGAAAAGAGCACAATAGCACTGTTTGATAAAACAAATTTTCAGCTATGAGACACTCTTTTGTGACATAGTCACCACCACTAGCTTTATAGCTTTGCATTTTCTCTACCAATCAATAAGAGCTCTTGTTTTGTTTTTTTTTTTTTGGCTTTTTTGTTTTTGTTTTTTTTTTTACTTTTTTCCTACACCGAAACATATATATATATATTTATAAATATATGTATGTATGTATATTTAAAGTTCTTTTAAACAAAAGGGTCAAGTATTTCAAAATGAAAGCACAAGCTGACATAAAATCATATAAGGACAAAATCACTCAGGTTGGAAATGACTTTCAAGATCATCAAGTCCAACCATGACCTAACCATACTACCCTAACTCTAACAAGCCTGATGTCCCTGAGCACCACGGTTTTTAAACACATCTAGATATGGTGACTCATTCACTTCCCTGTGGAGCCCATTGCAGTGCTTAACAACCCTTTCTGTAAAGAAGTTTTTCCTGATATCCAACCCAAACCTTCACTGGCATAACTTGAGTCCATATCCCCTCGTCCTGTCATCTGTCACCAGTGGGAAGAATCCAACCCTGCTCTCGCTGTAAGCACCTTTCAGATAGTGGAAGAGAACAATAACGTCTCCCCTCAGCCTCCTTTTCCCCAGACTAAACAGCCCCAGATTCTTCGGTTACTCTTCATAGGGTATATTCTTCAAGGCCCTTCTTTGGACCTGCTCCAGCAACTCAGTGCCTCTTCTGAACTGAGGTGCCCAAAACCAAACACAGTACTCAAGGTGAGGCCTCAATAGTGCCAAGTACAGGGGCAGGATGACTTCCCTAGTCCTGCACACCACACCATTCCTGATACAAGCCAGGATGCCATTGGCCTTCTTGGCCACCTGGGCACACTGCTGGCTTGTATTCAGCTGACTGTCCATCAGTACACCAAGGCCCCTTTCCATCAGGCAGCTTTCCACTCCTCCCCGAGCCTGTAGGGTTGCCTGGGGTTGTTGTGACCAAAATGCAGGACCTGACACTTGGCCCTAACTCATACAGTTAACCTTGACCCATCAGTCTAGTCTATCCAGGTCACTCTGTAGAGCCTTTCTCCCCTCAGGCAGATCAACACTCTGTCCCTGCAGGTTACATATTCAATGGAGTGCACCCTCAGTAAGTCAATCTATGTATTTCCAACATCCAAATGACAGATGTTAAATTTTCAAAAATGAGTATCTTAGGAGATGTTTGGTCTATATATTTCCTCCCTCCCTCCCTCCCCCCCTCCCTCCCTCCCTTCCATTTCCATTTTATTAATTTTCCATTAATTCTGTTTTCTTTCTCTCCTTTTTAAGATCAGAAGACAGTTTGATAAAACTTTCTCTTGGTAGATCTCTTATTCTAGTTATAGGCAGAAAAAATAGAGTGGATTCTCAGCATACATCCTGTCCTCTAGCAGCACTGATTAGTCTCTTTGTTAGCTTGCCTCTTGAAATGTTTTCACTTCATACTTTTTCCTAATGTTAATCCTCTAAGAAAAAAGAGGAGTGCACAACTGTCAGTTTTAGTGAGTGGGATTTGTATGAGCAGGATAACAGTACTCAGAGGAATTTGAGCATGTGCTAGGAGCTTTACATTCTGACTTTACATCTCAGAGAGATTTCTTTACTTGGCCTTGCTGGTGTTGTTTATTTCCCTGAGGAATGTCTTTGAGTGGTACTCTGTATGTGTCTGCAGTAGAGAACTTGATTTATTTTTCCTACTTCTTATTTTTGCAGAAGAAGTCTACTTTCTAAATTCTTTCTATTGTGTTAATACTATATACTGCTTAGTGGATTGTGGCAGAGATTATTACTTTCTGAGAATTTTTATCTATTTCTAGTTAGGCATCTGTAGTTCGTCTGAGGAGAAACCAGTGATGTTATTTTACAGTTCAATAGTTCAGTAATTTTGTTCAAACTTTTACCAGCTGAATAGTGTTAAGTGACTTTATATCTATTTGTCTATCTTTGTAACTTTGTAAATAAAATGTAATTTCTATACTTATTTCTGAAAGTTAAACTAAATGTATTTAAATTACTGTTGGCTAGAGAAAGTGGTTAGTGAATTCATTCTGTAGGCAAATGTTACCATTTTCAGGGAAAGACAGTGGGGAAAAGAATATTAATGAGGAACAACAATTTCATGTATTATCAGTGTTCTAAGCTATGAAATCTGTTTGTGAAGAATATAGAAAACTAACTAGTGTAAAACAGACCATTTTTTTAACAGTTGCCTTGAAATCAGAAACAGGCCAACTGGGGATGTTCTTTGTGCAGATTTGCATTTCCTTGTAAAATTAAGTAAATTAATGATCATTCTATACCATGATAAAGGAAAATGATAATATATATCATTGCTTTATTGATTACAAGGAAAGTGCTATCTCTAGCAGTAGTGCTGTCAGGGAATATATTTTCATATTATATAGGATATGCATAGATCAGGCTTCATTAGTATATTTATTTATTTATGAGGGCTGCTCCAAAACTAATGCTTCCAATTTTATCCTGCTGACCAGTGATGTCAGAGGCAGATGTTAGTGGCATGTCAGTAGAGTCTGAACCTTCCCACCAGTATTCCATAATATTTTGTTACCATGTGACAGGTGGCAGCAGAGGAGAAGTCTGAGAAAAACAAAGCTGACATGGAGCTGTGTGTAGAACAAAGGCTTATAATTAAAGTCTTCTGAAAATGGCACCTGTTGACATCCACTGATACTCCAAGAATGTCTGTAGAGACCAAACAGTGAATGTAGACATAGTGAGGCAGTGGTTGATGTGTTTCAGAAGAGGTGGCAGTGAATCATCTTTGCTGGTGCAGATTTTTATCAGTGCAGCATGCAAAACCTTGTTGATCACAGGCAAAAGTGGATAGTTAGTGGTGATGACTTTGTTACAAAATAGCATTTTCTAGCTGAGAGTTACTGTTTTGAGTGTTATTGTGCTCTTTGTTGTAGTTTCCATGGAAATAAAGAGGAGACATTACTTTCAGAGTGACCTATGAACTGTAGATTGGTTCTTTTATTCATTTCCTTTTTCTGAAAAGTTTGAGATGGCAGGGATTACATGACAAGGCTGTACACATCATTGAAATTAATCCAACTTCCAAGCACTTATTATACAATTTTGCAGCTATACAAATTTATTTTATTGTTTGTTTGTTTGTTTGCTTTAATGTAGGCTTCCTCTTTCTTAAAGGACCACTTTCTTTATACATAAATACCTCTAGTCTAGGTGGCTCGATGCACAGAAAAGGGAACATTTCCTTTTGTTCTTTTGTTCAAGGCAATATATATATATACATACATATCTATCTATCTATCTATCTATCTATCTATCTATCTATCTATCTATCTATCTATCTATCTATCTATCTATCTACCTCCCTTCCACCTCATTTTAGATAAAAATACAAACATTCTTCAAAGAGAAGTACAGGAGTTTTATCTGTGTGAGTTCATTTTCTTGATTTCCAAACTCTTGAGGGGGGCCCTGAGAGCAGTTGACTCACCAATTTACAATGTAAAGATGAAGAGTATTAACAGTTTTCTCCTTAAATGGAAAACAAGACTTCTTTTGTATCAGATGTGTCATTCTCCTAACGTATCTAGCATTTCTCTCACACTTCTGTTAAGAGCTGATCTCTTTAAAAATATGAAGACTTTTTTGAAAGATTTGCATTTTGACTCATTTCTTTTTGTATTTACCATGGAGGAAAAATGACTTCACTTCAGGGCCTAATACATTTTTGTTTGTTTGATTGTTTTTTCCTATTGTCCATCAATCCAAGATTTGTATTTATTCTTAAAATGTAATACATTTATGATTTTTCGCTACTATTTAATGGTTTTCTGACTTCCATTTTCAATTTCTGTGTTTCTCTGATAACTTATATCATGCTTGAGGCTGTGATATCTTACTGCCTATTGATTTAAGGACTCTTTAATTGAAAACTATTCAGCAAACACTGTTTTCAATTTACTATTTTGCCCAACTAAGTTTTAGGTGCCGGGGGCTCATTTGCAGCAGTTAATGGTTAAAGATTTAAAAATAGAACTGAGTGTTTTCTAGGTATACTTCAATAATATGCCAGGTTTTCACCAAGGACTTGTCATACATCTTACATAGCCTGCAGGCTAAAGTATGTGTCTGTGCTTTTGTGTCTGCATGTGTAACCACAGGAAAGGAAAAGGCAAAGAATCAATGATCTCAAAATTAATTAAAATCAGGAAGACATTCCCCCTGCTGACAGGATATTTAGGATGAAAATAATTAAATGAGCTATTGTGGCAAATACAATATCGATTACTCACCAAGAGCAGCTCCTTGAAGACTTAGATGAAGATTGATAACTGTTTTTTAACAGTTAGAGCCAAAGGCGACCATTCCCATCTCCAGTTTTTGTGCATGTGTGCAGTCTGACAGATGGCTTTCAACCCAGCCTTCTATTGACCGCTATAAAAAGCCATTATCTACCATGAATAAGTGGTCTACACATGCTGCTGCTTCCCTTTTCTTCATATCTTTGTAGTTTAAAATAATTCATTTAAAATTTTTCATTTCCTTTTGCTTCTGACATCGTGATTATCATCTTTTAGAGGGAAGAAATGCCATTTATTTTCCTTAAAAGTCATCAATGCATTTTTTCTTTGAGTAAGCAGGGTCAGGATTTGCACCCTGTAATTAGAGACTGCAGGAATACAAGATCAGGATTTTCAGAGTAATAGTGAAATGGAATACACTTGAAGAAAGTACCAGATTTTTTCAAGTGGTCATTGGAATTTACCTGCAATGTGGTTACAGTACCTAGTGAAGAGGCTCAGTAAGGGCAGCCAATTAACAGATGAACATTATTAACATTATGAACAGATTAACACATAAAGCATACTTCTAGATCAGATCTTTCAGTTAGCTTTTAAGGTTCAATTCATGCACTGTGGGTCTGATCTCTGATGTGAATCTGAACACTGATATGTAGGAACAATCAGAATTGCTTCAAAAGCTTGCTTCTGTTTGAAAATAAAATCTTACAGTCTTACTGGGAAAACAAATCTTCTTAATGGATTAAAAGTGTGCAGACAAGTGTTGTTTTTGTCTCTGTAACAGACTAAACAAAACATCGACTTCTAAACTGCTACAGACAGAGGGAAAAATAAATTATATACAGTATCAAGGCATACTTGCTGAAAACATTTGCCTTTGAAGCACGTTAATTTTATCTACATGTTCATTACAGCAAGCTTTTATGATATGTATTAATTTATTCATGGAAATACAATCTGAATATAGGCATGATCTGAAAAGTAAATTGTAAGAAGTTGATATAACTTAACAAGTGCTTCCAACCTATTCTTTGGTGGTTTGCTCCTGTTTATGGCTCAAGCTTCAAGCTCTCTTCTCATGTCTCTGTCTGCAGTGAGCTAGAGCTCTGTGGTTTGAAACGTCAGTTACTAGTCGGTTTCCTTTTGGAGATTTCAAGATAAAGAACTATCAGTAAGCAAGCTATCTGCAGAATAATTCTTTTCCATTTCTTTCATTCTGATGACTCTGCAAATAGTTGTACATATTGTAAATTACAGCCTTCTTGTGATTTTACAATGTTTGTTTGTTTGTTTTTAGTTAAACATTACATTAAAATTTGAGAAGAGTTGAGAAGATTGAATCTATGAGTTTAAGATTCCTCAGTACAAAAATAATGATAATGCTTAAATGAGGAAACTTCTGTCTTATATGTCTCATTTATATGCTATTTTGTGTGCTATTGTCTTGAATCATTTTATGGACAATAAGAAAAGGTTTTCCTGCATGCCAGAAAGGTGCAAGTTAACATCACAGATAAGTTACTTCAAGAGAAAGACCTTCTGCCCATGAAAATATATTATTACAGTATCTATGAAATTTTGTCTAGGAAGTAATGAATAAAGAAAATAAAAATTCTGAATGAATGTTCTATTCAGAATTCTTTGCCAAATAATAAGCTTCAGTAAGAACATAACATTAAGTACTAATGTAAAATATGGTTCCATGGTTACACATTAGATTTAATTTCACTATATTTTGAAGGTCTTTTTTGTTTGTTTGTTTGTTTGTTTGTTTGTGGTAGCATAAAAATGTAATATTTTAACCTTCATTTTCCACACTTGATCTTCCATTTAGAATTAGAGACAAGGTTCCTATATTACCTTATATTAAGAAGTACTTCAGAATATATTGCCCTTAAAGTATTTACAATTTTGACACACTCTAAACACATGGCTGTGTAGCTTCTGAACAGATAAATGTCTCAGGATAAGTATTTTAAGGAAATAATAGCTAAATCAGATTTGTGAGTTCTTGGTATGGATGGATGTAAGACAGAGATTTTGTTTCCAACACTAAAAATATTTTTTATAGTAGATTGGAATTTTGTGGCAAATTAGTTTTACGTTTCTGCCACATGTCAGAAGCTTCTCAACGCATCTAATACCAACATAACTTTGTGTCCTCGTGGACAGAAATCTTCTTTCCATAGTTGCACTGTGCTGTAGATATACATCTATGGGATACTGTAGAAAATACAGTCTGATTATATAAGAATGTAAGCTTTATCTCTCTTACAACCATTATTATCTACGTGGCGTATACTGACTGCGTAATGATTTTTCTTTCTCTTTTTCTTTTTTATTGTGCACGTTTATGATATTAGGGGATATAAAAGAACAGATTTTTTCTTTGTAACTATCCAAAACACTGGTTACATATAGCGCCTCATGAAAATAATTTATTTAAAATACCTGCATATGTTATAAAAATCATCTACATAAGAAATAAACAACATGCATCTTTAGATAATAATTAGGTTTTACTTGTGGTCTTTAATTTGTCTCTTCATAAAATTCCTCTTATCACATTGCATTGCAGTCTTTGGAAGGAGAAGCCAAGAGCTAAAAATAAATAAATGAGGATGCCTGCCACCTCGTAAAGAAATGTGATATTACTCTGAAACCTAGTAAAGCCAGATTCTGCCATTTTAGTACAATCTGATTAATATAGTACTTCTTTGGGCTAATTTAGACTAATGGGGACATATAAAATTGGCTTACAAGTTAAGAGGATGTCTGTAAAAGATAATGCTTTGTGTAGCACCAAGGTAACTTAAGTGACCATAATAGCTTTGAGTAGGATAGAATTAATTTTCTTTGGTGAGAGCAGTGAGGAGATGAAGGTGCACAAGGCGCTGGCAGGGAACAGAATCTACTGATCCAGACTGAATAAAGGTACATCCCACATCATATGGCAACTTTTTTGTCAAGGAAACTTTGGGGAAAAATGGAGGAAGAAAAAGGAATGTTTACAGTAGTGGCATTTGTCATCACTCATTTCCCAAGCTATCTTCCTAGGTCCTGATTTCCTGGAAATGGTTGAATATCTCCCAGTTGATGGGAAGTAGCAAATAAGTTCCTTGTTTTGCTTTGCTTGTGCCACATGGCTTTATCTTTACAAGTAAGCTGTCTTTATCTCAATCCACAAGTTCTTGCACTTATAAACTTGTGATTCTCTCCTCCATCCTACATAGAGAGAGTAAATGAATGTGTGGTGTTGAGCTGCCTGCCAGATTAAACCACAAAATTGAGAAACACCTTCAGGATCAGAATTCACATAATGAGCAGAGCAACATCAGCAAACTAAAAAAGGCCTACATTTTTAACTATTAACTTTAGTTTTTGCTCATACATTTTCCAAAGTTGTAAGAAGGGATAGAAGTCTGATAAATTTGCTTCTAATAAAGGTGATCCTTCTGGTATTCTGTCTTCAGATTATTAGACAGAAGTGTGAAGTGAAGTCTAAAGACCTGAAATAGTTTTTGAGTCTTATCACATTTGTAACTATTTATTTTTCCTTTTAGTTTGTCTGCCAAAGACCACCTGCCTTGTATGTGTGTGTGAATAAGAAAAGTAAAAATTCATGTGGCATTGGGTTTGAAATAGAACAGAAACAACAACAAAGTAAGAAAAGCCACCAAACTTCTGCACATTTTTTTTTTATTTTTTTTTTTCTAATTTTAAATTTAGTTTTAGATATGCTGCAGAATTTAAATGTTACTCTGATGGATGAAGCCCTGATAAAGCATTGAAAAGCCTGAATTACATTCAGTTTTCAGTTCCTATTTTTGGTTTAGTAATTGTGATAATTATATACTACCATTTGGCTTTTTTGATATAAATATCCTTTTGAGTATGAACTATGTTTAGAGAAAGAGAGTTGCAAATTTCCAGAAAAGATTTCTGGGTGAATTTAGAGCTTGTATATTTTACTACAAATTCTATTGGATATTTTGAGATTCAAAGATGATCCAAAAACTTGTATCAGTTTGAATATTGTTTGTTGGCCAAAAGAGCAGCAGTGACTCACTTGACAGCATAATTGTTTCAAGTTGTGCGTACTAGTGAGGCTCTGTTTCTTCTAGCATAAAGTACTGCAATTGACTTCTAAGTTATTTATATAATTTTTCTTTATTCAAATTTTGTATATCTATTACTGTGTATCTTTGCTTTCTTTGTACTTTAAGCTTTAGTGTGCTGTACAAGGGTTTCAGGGTATTTAGAAGTTTAGTTACCTTTCATCGTCAAAATATAGGTCTCATAATTACTGCCCTGGTTTAACCCACTGAGGTTCCTGTTAAAATGAGTCAGCTTTCTCTGAAGCATCACAATTTCAAGCTCTGCTTAAAGTTAGTATATTTTTGTTGTCAAATAAGTGAATAGTTTAAAATGGTTGTTTTTGTTAAGGCATTTTAGAAGGTAGTCTGGAAAGTTAGTGCTGCAAATCAAAAGACAACTTTTTAAGCTCTGGATAGATTTATGTTGCAGTTTTTAATCAAAGCAAGATTCATCTAATACAAATATTTCTGAATCCCATGTCTGCTTTGACAGTGAAGATGGAGTTAACTATGTATAAGTAGTTTAGTAGAGTTAGCTGTATAATATGATGACAGTATTGTTTGGAAAGCAAACGTCTGTAGTATACAATCTAATTGTAGTACAGAATACGGATAAAGATTATGTAGTTAAAATGACAAAAGGCTATGAAGAATATAAAATTGAGTATGCTTCCAAATCAACATTTACTACAAAAAGTAGGAATTCATCATGGAACTCAGATTAAATTCTTTAACATGTCAACAGTAAAGTATAATGTAAATGACCACATAGACTGAATTTACTACTTTTACTACAGTTGTCTAAACAGCTATGCCATAATCTTATCACAGAATCACAGAATGGCTCGGGTTGAAAGGGACAAGGATTATGAATCTCCAACCCACCGCCAGGCAGAGCCACCAACCTCCCCATTTACAAGACCAGTTTGCCCAGAGCCCCATCCAACCTGGTCTTGAAAATCTTCAGGTATGGGGCATACACAAGCTCTTTGGGCAGCCTGTTCCACCACCTCAGTACCCTTATAGTAAAGAACTTCCCCCTTACACCCAGCCTAAATCTTCCCTTCTTCAACTAAAATCCATTTCCCCTTGTCCTACTGTTATCCACCCTTTTGAAGATTTTACTCCCCTCCTGTTCATAGGCTCCCTTCAGGTACTGAAAGGCTGCAATTAGGTCACCCTGCAGCCTTCCTTTCTCCAGACTGAACAAGCCCAGCTCCCTCCTTATGTATATTCATCGTAAATATTAGCTGAAATATTATATATTATATAAAGAAATATATATATATATTAGACTTATTCTAGAGGTTTGTTGATATTTAGGAAATTTAAATGCACAATGTTTATAGCTTGCTTGTGCTCACAGTTTGTTCCCTGTTGGAATGCACATTTGGGGGTGAAAGCAAAATCTCTACTGTTTGCTTAATTGTACCCCAGAGTGGAGTTGGGAATGTGTCAAGAAAGAAGAAAACACCAGCTTTAATAAGCATACAATGCAATTTAACAGTTCATAAAACAGTAAAATTTAATCCCAGACTGAGAGATTTATTAAATCTCACTCAGCAAAATGGTTTTGTGGGATGTGTTAGCAAGTGAGAATTAAGTGAAATGATTTCAGGGGCAATAGACTTTATTACCCGAGGAGGGAAGAAACAAGTTTTGTAAGCCATTTCTTCTTAATTTCATTCACTAATTATAATTGCTTTGAGTAGGAGAGCTTTCTGAGAGCAGAAGAAATATGTTGGGTCTCTGGAATGCATGTGCATTATACTACATTTGTTAGGCTTCATCTAACTCAAGTTTCTTATGTAGGTGGTCTTGTTCAGTGGTTCATTTAGTGATTATTTAGAGTTTTTTGTTGTTCTTAAATCTAGTAAAACTTAAATCTCTGTAAGATAGAATGACTCCTGTTATTTTTTATTGTTTTGTCATTTTTGCATCCATTTTGGTTCTTCTATGTTCTTTAGCTTTCCTTCCTTGTCTGTTTTCTCTTCCCCTTAAGGTCTGTTCTCAGACTTTCTTTTGATAGGATTGCAGAATGTATTCATCAGTTATAGGATTCTTAATTATGCTGTGTATTCACAAGCAGTTGTTATGTCCCTGTTAACCAGTACATAGTCATACCAATATGACCTGCTTCTGTCCTACATATAAGTCAATATATTGTTCAACTATCCCTCCCACCCTTGCCCCCTCAACCCTCCCCAAAAAGAAGTCACAGATTATTAAAAAGTGGATTTGTTTTGATACTTCTATTCCTGTAGCCTTGTATGAATGTCATGGTTTTGCAATGTTGTAATTTTGCTATCAGTATTCCACATCATAACATCATGTTAAGCATAGATAATTTTGACGAATCTGCTGCTCACAGAAAGAAGACTACATGTCCCAGGGAGCACCACGGTCAGTCATATGACCAGGACTATATAATCTCACTTCAGTGCTGGGCTCATTCTCTCGGATCCTGCCAGCCATGGGGGAGTGTGTGGAAGCGTTCCAGCCGTTTCGCCTAGAGTTACAGTAGGCCTCTCGGTTTCGGGACTCACTCTCTCTTATTTTATTTGATTTGTTAGCCTTAATTCCAATTATATTGCATTATTTTGTGTTATTCTGTATTCTGATATAGTATTTAGTAAAATAGTGTGCCTCCTTAGATCGTTGCCGCTGTATTTATTTTCTCTTTCCTTGTTTTCTTTTCCTTTTGGGATAGCGGCCCTGCAGGCCGTCTATACCTCTGTCATGGGTGCCGGTAGATTTTAGGGTAACCTATGACATAATTGGTGGAGAATGCGGGCAGATTGCCAAGAAATTTGGGCAAAAAGGGGCAAAAGTGGGGAAAAACTGCAAAAGCTGCTGTTTTCCCTGCTGTTCCTTTAGCTTTTACAGAGCTACGAGTTTTTTTTCGTTAAGGAGCTATCTAAAGTTTACGTTTCTGCACCTGGGAGCTTGACCTTGAAAGTCCAGGCGGACGGCCAATACCCCAGAATATTTTGTAAACTTTTAGCTCTGCTATCTCGTTATTGAAGAGAGGAAAAAAAAATGTGTGCTCTGTTAAAACTGCTAGTAAAACTGCTTTTCAGGGGACTGCATGCTCCTTGTCCCTTCCCTGAATCCATTATGCAGTTTTTGAATGCCCATTTGACCACACTGTTAATTTCCCTGAACATACTGTTGGTTATTTTATTAATCTCACTCAGTATCTGGATTTATAACATTCTGAGGAAGTCTTCCCCAGAACCAGAGAATACTGAGTGGCAGGGAGTGTGGAGAGGCTTTGAGGAGACTTTAAAAAGGCAGACATCTTCAGCGTCATGGAGCTTTACTCCTGAACACTTGAAGAATCCTGAGAGCTTGATCGCATATTTGAGGCAGGAATGTTGCGGCACAGGCAGATCTCAGGAGGCACAAATGATTTGGGGCCTGGCTAATGCCTATTGGGCCTTATTCAATTTTGAAGCTGAGAGAGAGAGTCTCAGAGCTGAAAAGGCAGAGAGGGAAAAAGTTTCTGAAGCTGAGATAGAGAGTCTCAGAACTGAGATGGAGAGTCTCAGAGCTGAGAGAAATGACCTCCTATATCAGCGTGACACCCTCCGGTCCGAACTTGATGCTTTCTGGTCCAGGCAAGACACACCCCAGTCTGAGCGAGACGCCCTTCGGTCTGAGCGAGATGCCCTTCGGTCCGAGTGTGACACCCTCCAGTCCGAGTGTGACACCCTCCAGTCCGAGTGTGACACCCTCCAGTCTGGACACGACACTCTCCAGTCCAAGTGCAACACTCTCCAGTCTGAGCACGACGCCCTCCAGTCCGAGTGTAACAACCTCCGGTCAGAGCAAGGCTCCTTCCCGAGCCCAGACAAGGCAGCCTGTAGCGGAGCAGCGCAACCCCAAGCGGACAACACCGGTCTCGGCTCCCCCGGTGGGTCTGTTCCATATCTGGAAGGGGTTGGTGCGCTTCCGGGCTGAGCAGGCGCCCGCTGCTATGGCCACGGGGCAGGAGGTCATGCTGCCCCCCGTCCAGCCCGCTGTTCCACTGAAGGGAATGGATGACTTGGAGGATGGCCATACCTCAAAGAATTGAAAGCATTGCTCTGAGTTCCAAGTGTGCACACAACTGTCATGCTTAATGGTATGCAAATGTAACCGTCACTGTGAGTTAGTTTTCCATTACTGATGCCCACGCGGTTTTCAGACTGTTAGGTGTGTTCCTATGGAATGCATAAACTGTACATGCGTGGGATACCTGGGAGTATATGTTGGTGAGTTTGAAACTGCAACTACTTTGGTTTGGTAAATGCTGTTTGTTATTGTTGTTATTTAATTGCCTTGAGATCACTTTTAACATGAGGCAGGTCAAGATAAAATAAAAATATGTTTGTTTTTATGCTATTTTTAAATATTTCCATCTTTAATTGCAAGTTAAATCATACCAGATCTATTATCACTATTTTAACTTGAGAGGTGTTTTTGTCCAGCAGATTTGCTTTATTTGTTGGACATAGACTTTTTACTTACACCTAACTGGGATTTCTACATATCTTATATTTTCAGTCAGAATCAATTATCTTTTCTTTGTAGACAGTGGCATGGTGGAATTTAGCTTTTACAGGTAATCTTTCAGATGACTTTTGCTAGATGTCCTGAAAGTCTTTCTTTCTGAGTCTAGATTACAGTATGAAGTGACTTTATATAAAGTGACTTCATAACTTTATAGAATAAAAATTAAGGTTGGCATAATTAGTTTTGAGTGAGGACAAATGTGATGATTACTTGATGATTACTTTGTGGTTATAACATGAATATGGTATGATTCATCTTTCTTTCAAACATACAGTAAGAATTTACTGTAATGCACAACTATTAGAAAAGCTTAGTTTCGTGTCATAGTGCATAGAGGATTAAAGAGTAAACATAAATCTATATTTAATTTGATCTTTTTTTCCCCCTGCAATATATATATGTAGAGAAATATGTAATCAGGTGTCCCTTGTGCTTACAAATCTGCCTGGTTCCAAGTAGTTCATACTACTGAACACTTATGTGATATGGATATTTCCTGTGGACTGTCCTTCAGATTTAATTTGCCTTGGTGCATATTCAGCTATATGATTAATCACTGGTGCTTTTTTTCTGTTGAATCAAAACTTCTGGCTTTGTTTCATCCTTATGGTAAGTTACACCTGTTCTTTCCTGTTATACATATACATAGAGGTTCCTAAACATGGCTAGTCTTCACAGTTTTTGTTATAGCAATATGTTGTAGAAAATTATCTCATGTAAATGTCTCATATATGTAAAAATACCTCTTATGTGTTTGTATATATAGATAAAGCATAGAACATAATATAAACTCTAAGGAACAGCATCTGAAACACTGTCCAAGCTTAAACTGGAAGCAAAAGAATACATATCTCTCTCATTAACTGTAAACACTAATTGCTACAATGTACACACAGTAGAAAGGTTCATAGACTTTTGTTATTCTCTTAGCATGCTTTCTGAGAAATCATTCTGGAGCTGGGAAAATGTTGCAGTGATTGAAATTATATCATACAAGGCATGAATTGCTTTCTCTTTATCTTTTTATCCAACAGTTTTTGCTTTACAAAGGATGTGAAAAAGTTAAAGATGATTACTTCCTTCAGTTTTTATCTTTTGTCCTGGATCTGTAGATGTAGGTTGCCCTGAAAGTAATGCCTCCTATTTATTTCCATGGAAGCTTAACTGATACAGAGATCACAAGAACTTTATTTGTTTGAGCTAATTCTCAGCTACAAAACATTATTTTGCATTGTATTCAACACCATAAGCTGTGCAATTTCACCAGCAATGAACAGAAGTCTGCAAGTTGCACTTGTAAATGTGTGCACGTATATGCATAGAGATGACCCATTCTCACCACTGCTGAAATGTATCTCCCACCACCTCACTGTTCTCATGTCCACTGTTTTGTTTTCAAAAAATTCAGCAAGTAGATTTTTCTCATACATTTTTGATTATATATATATTCCATGCATGTGGTGTATAATTGTATATAAATTTCTTTCTGACTTTTTAAAAAGAATTTTATGAGAGTAGCTTTATTTGTGAAACTCAGTTCCCAAGGGAAAATAATAAGAAAAAATTACTACAGGCCTATTTCTATTCACCCTTCTCATAATGGAAATAACCTAGAAAATAGGAAAAAAAGAAGGCTGCTGGTGGTGGGTTCAATACACTAAAAAAAAAAAAAAAAAAAAAAAAAAAAAGACATGTTTGTTTTGTGCTTGATCATTTATTCAGATTTTTCTAATTAATAATTTTGTATTGTTTGTTAAATTATTGGACAGCAAGGACATCTGAGAGAAGAAGTAATTAGAAAATGAGGATTACTTTTTATCAAGATACAGAGGTTCACTGTTATATTTTTTTTGAGCGCACTGAAATGAATACGTATGGCATTGTAAATCCGTATTGTGTAGTACATCTGAAATAATATTATCTTTTATAAAAAGCCTAGACAGGAGAGGGAAGAGATGCATTTCTTTGCCCACTATACATTACGTTATAAAGCTATTAGACCAAAGCCTTTCTTACTATCCTAATCCATCACTCATAAAGTAGACTAGAATTAGTCTTAATACACACTGGGAGTTGAGAAACAAAATGTGACTTCACATATAGTGTTTTATCCAAGGTGCTGTTGTATAAGAAAACACTATTTGTAAGGAATAATGGAAAAAATAAATAAATCAGTCCTCTTGGAACCTACCTTTGGATATTTACATTCCCCTAGCCAAATGAAGATGCAACATTCTCATATTCTAAACCTTGGCAAGTGTAAGTGCCATAAATACAAGCTCAATGAGACAATCTTTTTGGAGTATGAAATGAGCATGTTAACACTTTGTTAAACTAGTGATCACAGTCAATATGAACAAGCTATCAAGCTTATTGTAGTAGTCTTTATTTATATAATGGGCAGGTAAAGATAACATGAGAATAGCATATGCATATATCACTAATCAGTTGAAAAAGCTGGGCTTATAGGATATGGTATTTCAAGTGAGGTGTAACTGCAATATTTACTGAGTTGATTTAGTTAATAGCAAAACTGACCAAAGAGTCAATTCAAAATATATTCTGAGAATTCTTTTAACTTCAGTTTTGTTTTGAAAGAAACAGTTTCTTTCTTTAATAATTGCTTAAAAAACCCAAACAAACAAAAAAAAAAAACAAACAACAAAATATTTGTCTTTGCATAGAAACTTGTTTTATTTAATCCTTGATGCATTCATGACTTGGTACAACATTTGTAACTGGTTGCTGGTAGATGCACATTAAGATCTCTACCTTGTGACAGGACAGGACCAGTCAATAGAACTACGGAATATATGTATGCATACATATGTAATATGCATTTTCTTTCTCATTTTCTTTCTTTGATGAAAAAATATTGTTTGACATTCCTTCTTAATAAAATATTTCAAAATGTTTGTGTGGAAAATCCAGTTTTCTTAGACTGTCTGGAGAGTTTCAGTTGTGTTACAGAACAGTTGTATCTAAATTTAATTCTAAGAAGAGTTTTGAAGGTTTGTTATTTATTTTATTTATTATATATACTTTCTCATCCTCTCTTTAAGGGGAAATGTTCCAGCCCTCTTATCATTTAGTGGCCCTTCTCAAGACTGTCTTTAATAGGCCTGTGTCCCTATGTTAGGGACCCCAGAACAGTAGTCTGTGTGAGGTCTCACAAGAGTGGAGTAGAAGGGGAGAAAAACTTCCCTTGACTTCTTGGGTATGCTTCACCCAAGATGTGACCGGCTTTCTCCAGCCAGCCTGTATTTGTTCTTGAGATTTCCACAGTCCAGGTGCAGGATGTTGAATTTATTCTTCACAGGCCCATTACTCAAGCTTACCAAATCCCTTTGGATACCAGTCCTTCCCCCCAACACTGACTACAGCATGGTTTGGAGATGTGGGCAAACGTGCTGAGAGTGCACTTTGAGTTTCTTATCCATCAAGTGGTCCATACATGAAATCCATCTTTCTCCAATGGAGAGACAAAGATGCTGTGTGGGATTGTGTAAAATGTTTTTGCATTAATCTACTGGAGTTTAGTAAGTGCCTGTAGCATCTTCAGTTGGGATTCAGGTTAACAGAAAAAGACATTGCCTCTTAATCTGAGAAGGCATGGGGAGAAATAGTAGTGTCTTTTCCTCACCAGAGCTCTTTCACAGTGAGGTTAGACAATATTTAGCAAGTAGGACTTGCAAGTAAATAGTGCAGATAAACACAGCACCTGCAGTGAGGCTGTCAAGGAATGACAGAACACTGAGAAGGAATGCGTAGTATACAGCCGAGTTTGTGATAAAAATTAAACACAGGTATTAGTATTACTACTTGCTCTCCATTTGAGAGCTTCGTTGGGTCAACTGAAAGACTTCAAGTCATTTTAAATTTTATCAGCTTTATTTAATATTATTAGTTTGTTTGTTTTTTTTTGTTTTTTTTTGTTTTTTTTTCATGAGTAGTACTCAAATAAGTAATTATTAATATGTACGGTGAAGTTGAAAAACAAAGACAGAAAACCAACCCATTTAAAAAACTTGACTAAGATATATTTGTGCAAAACAACATAATCTTTAAAAAGTATATACCAGTAAACTAAAAAGTACACATCTCATTTTTCAGTAAGATTATTTTCTTCTATTATGAATTCACTTCTTCAGTGAATGGAAATGCAGTTCATTCTTATCTGAAGTTCAAGAACCATTCCTTATCATGAACTTCATATCCTCCTCTTCTTCCAGACTGCCAATCTGTATTTAGAAAAGATAAATAATTCCAAAAATATAACTGAGTACATTTTCTCCCAAATCCTGGACAAGTTTCTTGCTGAAACCTGCAGTGCTTTCTGTACCACAAAGCATCATTCGAGTAGTGTGATGAAGACAAATAAAGATCCATGGACAAATAGCAATAAGACAAAAAAGCTTAGCAAGCCTAACAAATGAAGTTTGAGAGTTAGACTAATTGCTACCAGTTCCTGCTGTCTCAAAAGAAAGATAAAGGGACATAAAATAGTTCAACTTGAAAATTCAAGCATATATTTTATATCTTTTTCTGAGTCCTGTAGTGTTTATTTCTCATTCAATAAAATCAGTTATTGCAGAGAGGTGAGCGTGATATTGAATCATTAAGCCATTTGTTTCAAGTGTATGGGTCTATCTGTCTTCATGCAATAAAAACATTGAAGTCCTCATTTAACATTAATATACCTATACAAGGTGGATTGAGGAATCTCAGTCTGTGTAAACAATTTATCTTGTAGCATCTAAAAATCAAATAGGGCACACAACTTTGAACCAGGGATTATTTTCGGTTGTGTGTATCAGAGTGTATTCAGCTTTAGGTTTATTTTCACTGAAGAATTACTTATCAGTTGAGTATGAATAATATTAACAGAATTCAAATTACTTCCATAATTTCAGTGTTTTTTTATTGTTTCCACTGGAGCTGACTGTCCTACAGACTTCAAGCTCAGTATCTTACAGAGTTTGACAAAAAGCCATGTTACTCTCCATCTGGCATAATGCCCACTTGATTCCTGCTGATGAGTCTTACTGGTTCCATGTTGAAAGTTCTATCTACTTAATCTGTTAGTGCTATTTTTGCTTCTTAATAGATTGCTTTTGCAAAGGCTTCACAGCAATTTCAATTTCCCTTCATTAGTGCAAGGTCTACAAGCTAAAAATTAAAACTGATAAAACAAAAATAAAGAAACAAGCTCCAAACATACTGCTTGCATTTTTGAGCCAGATTAGTGCACTGAACTTACTTTATAGTTTATTTTAAAATCTTTTGTCAAGACTCCAATTTCTGCCAAAAATATTAAGCTTTGTATGATGCTTAGTCAGCATGTCATTCCTGCTTTTGAGAGTTCCACTGTCTCCTTGTCAGGTATAAGCTTGCCTTAAAAGCATTTTATTGCCTTAAAAATAATAAACAATTTGGGAGAAAAAAAAATATTTTCTGACTGATTTGGAGTGTCTGCATCAGCTGCTTGATGTCTCAGATCATTGAAACCTATTATATTAGCTATTTAAAATAAGGATTTATTTCTATTTGAATTTCGAGATCTCTCCTTCAGAGAGCCATTTACATGCTAATGTATATTTTCCCCTTTAACAGTAGCTTATGGGCTATAATGGTAGAACATTTTTGCAGTTTTATGTTTAATTTTATTGTAAAGAGCCTTGGGATGCATTTCCATGAAAGGTACTATATAAGCTCATTTTGTATTGCATTGTATTGTATTGTGACAAGTGCAGTAATCCTCAGATTTCCTGTCCATTAAAGAACTCATTTCACAGCTCACTAATTATGTGAATGAGAAGGGGAAATAGGTCCCTTTTCCCTAAGGTATGTTGAGCAGATGGCAGAGCATTCATTTCTACTTGTGAATCTAAGGTCTTCTCTTTTGGTTCAGAGGCTCATTTCTGTTTATCAAACAGAAGAAGAAAAGAGAAGTCAGTTTCTTTACAATATGACAGTATGCACTGGAAGGCTGTGTCTATCCTTTGGTAATACAACAGTAGTTAGTACATGCCGCATCTGAACAGTCCATTTATTTAGCATAGGACATGAAACAATTAAATGAACAAGCAATTTGATGCAGTTCTAGTTTGCCACAGTTTTTTTTTTTTTTTTTTTTTTTTTTTTTTTTTTTTTTTTTTTTTTTTTTATGAGATATTGATTAGGTTCACTCTAGGTATTTGAAACATTGCCTATAAACAGTTACAAATGAATCAGCTGAATGTCTTTAGGACAGTATTTAGTGTGAAACTCCCATTAGAAAAACACTACTTCCTTAGACCTTAGAATTTTCTCTCATAGTCTGGGTTTTGCAACTTTGCTTATCTGCTTTTCTTTCTCCTCCCTCATAGAAATAACTGTCTTGAGTCAAACATGCATATATAGGCCCCTAAAGCATTGCATTTTTAAAGATCATAAGGGTCATCAGTGGTAATGGTGCCTTACTGTGATCCTAAAAGCTTGATATTTGAGTACCAAATAACTATCAAAGAGAATCAAAGAGAAAAGCTGAAATTAAAAGTCTGGATGCATCTGTGGGACTTGGCAGTAAGGTTGTATCATATAGTGCTACACATGCAATCAGATTATTTTCTCACTATAGTCTTAAGGAGAAGTACTAAATTTTTTTTCTTCTTTTCTAACCAGTGGGCCATCACTTGTTTTCATTTTAAGTTCATTGTACTGATTTCATTCTAATTTCAGACGGATGCAGCTCTAATGTATGATGCAGTTCATGTGGTGTCGGTGGCTGTCCAGCAGTTCCCACAGATGACTGTCAGTTCACTACAGTGTAATCGTCACAAACCATGGCGCTTTGGGACCCGCTTTATGAGTCTCATTAAGGAGGTGAGTCACTAATAAGATATATCCTTCTTCCTTGCTTTCCTTTCTTCCAATCCCCGTTAATTTTTATATTAATCCCACTTGAATTCTACTTTTTGTGTTGTTGGTGGTTGTGATGGTATTTTTTTGTTTGTTTGTTTTTTTCTCCCCCAGATGAATGTGGCTCTTCTAAGCTTGTTACTTAATATATAACATAAATAAATAAAACATAAATAGATTGACAGACAAGACAAGCATCTTCATTTGCAAACAGGTTTTCCCAAGCTTTTAGGTGCAGCAAACCATACAATGCGGAGAAACAAAAAAAGAGTGAAATGACTGCATTCTAAAAACTATTTTTAGAATACTATTTTTAGAACATTTCTGTTGTGTTAGAAAAACATCCCTCATGACCCAAAGCCCTTGACAAGCAATTAAAAATTCAGAAGCTAAACACTGGCAAAAAAACAAAGGGACCAAGAAGGAAGTTTACTAACTTGTTTTAATTTTCACTTCTTTTGCTGGAAAGAACTAATATTTATGACATCTTGTTCTATAAATAATTCCTTGTTTCTCATTCTTTATATACAAAATACTATAGTAAAGATAATTATTTGCAATAGAATATAATCTTCGTTTTAACCAAAATTGCTTTAAAGATCATAGCTTTGTAATTCTCATACCCCCATTTAACATAGCTTCAGAACCAGGATAACTTTAAATAATAAAGAAATAGGATACTTTCATTAAAAGTAAGGAATTGGATCTGGGAGACATCTTTTTTTTTCTGTCTCAGTGTGGTCTCAGAGGATTCAGCATCTTGTAAAAGTAAGCCCTTGTTTGAATTAAATGTCCTGACAGAATAACAAAATACAGAGTTCATGAAAAGAATTGGGTGTGTGGGATGGGAGAAAGAAGTGAAAACATAGGTATGAATACTGGAAAAATGCAGCTTGTTATTACTTTTAGTAAAAAGTTTATTGGACAGCCTGGAAAGAGTTTTAAAATAATATTTGTGGATATTTGTGGAGATTAAAAAAGCTTAATTTAATTAGCAAAAAAGAGAATATGAAATAGCTTTTTTAAAACAGAACAAGTTGAAATACTTTAACAGAATAAATAATATTCTCTCTTTGGTAAAAGTAAGGGAAATAAAGAAAAAAGATATTTATTTATAGATTATTTATTTATTTATTTATTTATTTTCATTTCTGCTGTAGGCTCACTGGGAAGGCCTCACAGGAAGGATAACTTTCAACAAATCCAATGGTTTAAGGACGGATTTTGATTTAGATGTTATAAGCCTCAAGGAAGAAGGTCTTGAAAAGGTCTGTAAGATGTGTACCTCTGAAGTGATATGAAACAAAAACCTACCTCTCCCTGGAAAATAAATAAATAAATAAATAAATAATAATAATAAAAAAAAAAATTATTTTTCCCCTCAATGAAATTTTGTGTGGGAAGAAATATATGCGGTTTTGAAAGTGTATTTCACAAATAGCCTTTACACAAGACTGTACGTATGAAGAGGTTTGTTTTATTTTCCTTAGAAGAAGACAGTATGGCTGAAACTTTTGGTCTGACAAGTTAAGTATTTTTGTAAGATCTATTATTTTTCTTGTAATATTTTATTAGCTGGGTTTCAGTACTGTTATAATAAGAAACATTTGAGTTTTCCTCTTAGCATTTGAGTTCTTGTTGGCCAGGGAATTAGGTCATTCTTACAAAACAGATGCCCAAGTTGGTAGAAGCAAACAAAATAATGCAAACAAGTATTTTGCAGTTTGTACCTGCAGGAAAATGTTTTTAGTTTGTGTTTAGCATGTAGTCAGTGTTTAGTTATCATATTCTGTGTTTCGTAAACATTGTTTTCCCTCATCTTTAGATAAATTTTTATTTGGTATTGCTGCAAGGTAATATTGTCTTGAAAAGTAAAAAGAGAAATTGAAGGAAATCATCATGCTGCAAAGTTTTATTCATTTTTTTCTTTCTTTCTTTATTCATTTGCTTACTTATTTTGTGTAAATAGCTGAATGGAGAACATACTTTTGCAGAATCTTATTTGTCTAGTGTCAGCTTTGAAATATTAATGTTAGTAATGTTCCTCTGACTAGGAAAATATTGAAGAAGTTTATAAGCTATTAACTTGCTCTGGAATAATTAAATAGACATGAAGATTTTCAAAAAGGTCCAATGGAATACCTGTGGTTAAATAACTAAATTATATTTTAAAATATGAAGCAGTGCCCAGATAGTGAAGAGTCTTACTACAAAGTATTCCATTAACAGAGCTCTGGATACTCAAGGAAAAACAACGTATGGTTGTGATTAAATTTGCAAAGCAAGTTTGCTTTGTATACCAGTACATGGTATGATGCAAACTGTCTTCTTTCCTGAAAACAAAAATAGAAGAATTGATATCATGGGAATAGCTAAATACCGCAGTAGTGTCCAGAGAGTCAGCATGTAAGTAGAAAATTAGAATAAGAAAAGGAAGAAAAGTAAGATGGATATAAGAGAAAGTAAGATGGCTATAAGGATATTAAAGGTAATTTGAGAACCATCTAGCACCATGGGTTTTCTTCATAGTGTATTCAATTTCCTTTCTGGTAGAAATACAAACCAATTAAAGAAATGGAAATTAAATTTAATATATATGCATTTCAGTGGCATATTTGATATAACTTAACAAACTTATTCAAAATTAAAAGGTTGTCTGTGTTAACAAGTTTTTGTTATAAAGCATTTGAACTGGAAATTTCCTGAGAGAACACTGGTGTAAAATAATGCATAATGGATGTGCAGTGGGCTGAAGCAATGGTATCTTCCATCCAGATCCATGTTATGTCTGTTATTATTTCACCTTTCATACTTATATGAAGGCAGAAACATAAAAACATGTTGATTTAATTCTCAGCTGACAGTATATTACAAGATATGTACACAACTGAAAATACAAAAATAAAACAGAAATATCTACAGAGATTAGAAGTATGTGAAAAAGATAAGATTCAACAGAAAATGCTGTATTCTAAAACATAATAGAAAAAGGGAACTGCAAAACAATAATAATGAAAGATATGTGAGAGACAATAACAGAAATAGCTCTAAAAGGATACGGATGTTTTAAAAGAACCAGTGAGTTCTTCAACAGTATATGTAGAAATTCAGAGTAATGGAAGATACTTTTGGAGCCTTCGCTGTGCATTTTGTCCTTAAAGGGGTATGGTAGTGTTACTTCTTCAACAAAATATTTGGAACAAGCAGTAAGAATTAGTAACCATGCATTAGAAAAGTGTGGTAGCTGGGAAACTGTTACCAAAGAACAATGAAGAATGATATACATCCAATGAAACATATACAAGAAAACAAGACAGTTTATGTAGACAGAAGTTATTAGAAAAATTAAGCTATATGTTCATTGCCTGCAACAAATTAGATCTGGGTTTTATACTTATTTACTGAGACAGAGAAAACAATGTTGAACTAAAAAAATGGCTTTGAAGAAATCCTGTTTATTCTGAAAGAGCAGAAGGAAAGATTCCAGGAGAAATCTTTAGACCCCAGACTATGACACTTCTGAGGAGAGAGAATATATTTTTTTCAAGTCCTTTCATTTGAAAGAGTTCTTGGTTATCTTTCCAATCTTGCCTTCCAGTTAAAACTAAGCTGAATCCTCCTTACTTCCTGCTCTTCCATCCCTCCCTCCCCTCCATCTTTCACTTTTTTTGCATTCCATCTCTCTCCATCATAGCTTTCTGCTCTCCTACTTATTTCTTCTCTCCCTGCCCCCTTCACTCTCTTTTCCTCCCTTTATCACTTTCCCACTTTGTTCTCCATCTCCCCTCCCCCTTCTTCCTGCCATAGCAAGTTACCTAAATCATGTATGTTAAGTATAAAAACTACTCATTCTGAAGACAGTGATAACAGAAAATTCACTCCTCATGTAGAAAAAATGACTTGTGTGAACTTAAATTGTACGAGATACTTCTTCTACTGAAACTCTTGAATGAGGGGTGATAATCAAATATCAATCAATAAGAAGTGCCTTTACAAAATATAAACTCCCACTTGACAAAAACGATAACTTTGTGGAAGATGAAAATGGCAAAATTAATAGACAATTGGAGTGTGTCTAATGGAGTGTTGAATGAAGTTTGCTGAAAGGTCATCTGGACATACAACAACTACTTATGATTAAGTATAATAAAAATCCCAATCTATGTCAGTCTAGTGTAATAAGGAAATTATCATTCAAATTGTAATTAGATGGTGTTTATACTGAAGCAGCATTGTGAGGACAATTATTCTACACTGTAAAAGATATACACTTGTGCAAAGCAATTGCATTTAAACTCATTTAGAAAAATAATGCAATAATTAATAAATAATAAATAATGCAATAATAATGCAAGGAGTGAATGCTACTCTTTGAAAGTGTCCTGTTGATTGTTCTTATTAGTCTACGTGGGTGTAGTTAGATAAAAATCCGAAAGCTAAAAGTTGATTTGCTTGTGACTGTAAATGTATTTAAAAGTAGGGGAGGAGGTATTTTAACTTCCTGAGGAACTGGAAGTGGTAAAAATGAAAGCAAACTTAGCTTTTCTCTGTTACTGCTTCTGCTGATTCATGATCAGTTGTATTCTCAGTTTTAAGAGATGAAGTGCTATTCAACCCATGCTGAATCACATCCTGAGCATGACAGCCTGTGTGCTGTAATGTGTTGCCCAGGAATCGGTCTGGAAGATTTAATAAATATTCCTGTGTATGCTTTTATATATACACTTATACACACATATATGTGTGAATATGTATAAATATATATATGCATTTATATGTATTTACAACCAAACCTCCTATGGAACTGTTGAATTACAGAATTCTTGAATCAATTTTAAAGTTTCTGTGCATTGTATTGTGGATATTTTAAATGATAGATAAAATGCTTTCAAGACAAAAAAGAGAATTTTCCTTTTCTAGATGGGAGTGATATGAAAGATTTGATCTCTAAAAAAATGGATAGCAGCATTTATTGCCTGATTTAGTTTTATAGTGATGAAATTGCAGATGAATAACATAAACATAAGACTTCTGCCTAGTATGTGAAACTAACCTTGGCCTGTACCTTAAATCATAACCGTGGGTCCTAACTTAGATAAAAATCCTATTGACTTTACTGGAATAAGAAATTCAGTGTAGAAAATGTCAAAAGATCTATGTACTGAACATTTATCTGGAAAACAGTTAAATTACAGCACATAATCTCCTTTCATCCTTCCCAGTGACATTTTTGCCAAAATATCTTTTTGCCCCTTTGTTCTCTTTGATGAGAGAAAAGGATAAATCATTCTGTAGAGACAATCATTGTGTAGAGCTCTCTGCTCTGCACAATTTCCACCAAACTTTTGAGTTATCTTCGTATGTGGTTTCTCTTGAAGTATGAAAGTTAAGCAGAAAATTAAGTATTCAGAGTGGCTGTAGACATTCTGTGCATCATTTTTCCCCTTAATGTCACACTTCAAGAAACACAGTCTAAATTATAGTGAATTATATTTTGGAAATGTGAAGACATGAGATAATGGAATACGGTTGAATAAGAAGTATGAGCAAGCTTTATTATTTTTTCCCCTGCAGATCTGTTTGTTGTTGGTTTTTTTTCTTATCATGTTCTTTCCTAGATGATGAAATGTAATTCATAGACAATTTACATAATAATACACTGTTTTTACAGGTTGGAACTTGGGATCCACTGAGTGGCCTTAATATGACAGAGAATCAGAAAGGAAAACCAGCAAACATCACAGATTCCCTGTCCAATCGTTCTTTAATCGTTACCACCATCTTGGTAAGAAACTATGTTTGCATTTCAAAAAATATAGTTGTATGGGAAAACTGGTAGAATTTGCTACACTAATTACAGCGGTAGCAGTCTGTACAATATTGCATTTACTTAGTAATTACTCTGTCACAAATGAACTTCACTTGGTAAGTTGGTAATGGTTATTTACTCCCACCTAAATTGTAAGTAAATGATCCCATTTCTAAGGTTGTGTTAGTTGATTAGTAATTTCATTTTCCTCTTTATTGACTAAAGTTTAGATCACTGACAAAACAGTTTAGTTCAGCACCCTATGAGAAGGCAAAGAGTGTTTGTTTCAAATGGTCATCCAAATTTATTTCTTTCATATACTATTTAACACCATCACACCACTTTTAAGGAAGATAGGAAGCATTTATCTTTTATTCTCATCAAAGTAGTTACTTAATTGTTAAGTTAAAAATTGTAATCAAATTTACTTCGGCTATCTTCTTTTTCATTGCCATTATTGACAGATTCACAGCGGTGAATGAATTGTTTTGGAATTCCTTGCAATTACATATATAATGTTAAAAAATGCTCATAAATTTCCAAACTGTAGTTTTGAAATATTTATTTTAATTGCAAGAAATGGAAAATTTACCAATGGTACGTCTGCTCTGTATGTCTGCTCCCACCACCATTGCAAGTTTGCAGATATATAAAAAAAATACATTTCTATATTGGGCCTATGTGGCAAACTTTTGGTAGTAGGGGGCTGCAGGGGTGGTAGAGGTTGCAAATTTGTTTTGTTTTGTTTTGTTTTTATTCTCTACCAGAGATAACAGCAGAGTGACAAAGATCAATCCTACAAGAAACACATTCAGTAACTTAAGATGTTTCAATTAGATTTATTTATTCAATATTTATTTAATTATATTTTAATATCTGTCTATTGGTGAGATTTAAGTCCATGTAGTGTAGGTATTGGATTAATTTTACATATTGATACTTTAAATTCCATGATTTTATTTGAAATAGTGATCTCAAAAAAGGGTAAGATAATGTAAATAGTAGCACTATCAATAAGCATTGATTTTGAAAAAGTAAAGCTCAAAATAGGCCCCTAAGATTTATGATGGGATCTGCTTGCTATAGTCAAGGGTGTCCTTTCTACTAGAG
Source organism: Excalfactoria chinensis (assembly GCF_039878825.1). Lineage (NCBI taxonomy): Eukaryota > Metazoa > Chordata > Aves > Galliformes > Phasianidae > Excalfactoria > Excalfactoria chinensis. The sequence goes on from NC_092827.1 coordinate 38,559,091, forward strand.
AAATACAATAGTTCAAATAGGTATTGTGAATGGGTCACTTGTAACTTCCTGTGCATCAGATATTGCTCAGACAAAGTTTTGGTAATTGCAATAACTCTATTCAGCTATGAAGACACATTACATTAAAGGTATTTGTTAGAAATGAAAGCAAAAATTTTTTTTGTTTGTTTGGTTTGTTTTTGTTGTTTTTTTTTTTTTACTCTATGAGCTTAATCAATATATTGATATATATATATAAATTAATATATTTCTGGATTTCCATTTTGTAGCAAAGCAAGGGAACAATATACAAAGCTGCAGTTCTTAGGAGCCTGTCTTATTATTGACAACCTTGTTCTCCATTTGTTTTTGAGAATACTGTTTAAGGAAAGGCAGTTCTGGCTTTAAAGCTTCACACATGATTTTTCTGGGTTGGTTTCTCATACTGAAGTTTCCCTGCAGTAGTCATTAGTCTACTAGTTGCTGTTTCTCTGTTTTCTGTGGGGGTAGGAGATAGATTGACTGATTGATTTATTCATTTTAATCCACACTCATTGGAAATTCTAAGATAAGAAAAAAATGTTTTCCTTTCAAATACAAATACGTCTGATACTCTTACTATATCTTAATCATGGAGACAATATTATTTAGTTCAGATGGAAAAAGATATCAGTGCATTTCGCAGTGTTGCAAGAGTTTGATTTAACATTCTGTGGTTTATTGAGGGAAGTAGTTTTGCCAGAATTGGAAATCCACTCATACCTGTTTTTATTTGCTGTGATGGAAGTTTAGTAAAATTTTTTGGGATGTAGCTGAAATAAAGTCTGGATGAAGTGAAATTGGGGAGAAATAAAGAAATTTATTTCTATTTCTCTGCCTGACAAAAAGAGTGAAACTGCATGAAAGAACAGTTATGGCTTCAGTTCTTCATGCAGTAGTTTATTCTTATGTTTTTCATGTTTCACAAGATCACACTAGGGATCTTCTAGGAAGCATCCTAAAAGATATCAGGTATGATATCTTTAATATAAAAGATATATGCGTGTATATATGTATGTATGCAATATATTACCGTAATGTTAATATTATAATAAATAATATTATATAATTATAATATTATATAATATATTAAATAATTATTTATTTTTATATTAATATTATGGTAATATAATGAATATAATATAATGAATTTCTATTATAGGTAGTATTATAGAGGAAGGTTAATTTGCTGTTTCTTGTAGATCTTTTCTTCAGTCAGACATGCTGGCACAAATGACTAGTGAGATGTCTTAGTCATATATTACATTGTTTTGATTGCCTCTAACTAATGGATTTCTTCACCTCTCCTTGTTGGATTTTGACTGCCAGCTACGAAAGCCTATTGTGTATTCCTTACTTTTGTATTCCTAACTAAATGTTAATCAGATATGACAGCCTTTTAACTCCAGTATCCCTGGTGAACAGAAGCTAATGATTAGAATTTTCTGTTCTAATAGAGAAGGATTTTGAAGTTGGTTTTCTCTTTTCACCAGCACTTTTTGTTTTATTTTGTTTTTCAGTATTGATATTATGACAAAAAAAACAAAACAAAACAAAACAAAACCGTCTGTATTCTTTAAAACATACGTCTTTGTTTTGTATTAGAGAAAAATCATAACTTTGACAATTATCCTTAAAATTAGGATAATTTGAAATGTTGAAGTTACTGTCATTTCTAATAATAACTTGAGACAAGATATAATAATAATAATAATAATAATAAAAGTGATGAAACAATTCAAGTAAGCATTTCTTGTCCAAGTCTGTTTGCAAAGAGATTATATAGAGAAAGGTAATGAAATATTAAAAAAAAAAAAAAAAAAAAAAAAAGGTATTGCAGTAAAATTTTTCTACTTTGACATCTGGTAGAATAAGTGGAATTCCATTCAAGTGTCAGTTATGTCAGTTGTGTACTTTAAATGCCAAAAGAAGCCTGTATGGCCTATTAATTAAATAAAGCAATTTTAATTCAACACGTAGAAACATAAGGAGATATTTTTTTATTGTGGAAGCCAACTTCAAGTTTGTGATGCAACTTACACATTAGAAAATGAATACAGTTAAAAGATTTGCAGGTAGAATATGAAAATAGAAAACGATGAAACTGTTAGTTGTGATAGAAACTGATAGTTGTGATGGGAAAAATAAAAGCTCTTTGAATATAGTACACTTGCAGAATATCAGAAATCGTACACTGCAGAAAATTATTATGAGAAAACCAATTATTTTTATTTGTGGATGTGTCATGGGAACAATTTGGTCATGTAGTTTGGCCTTGGATACAATTGAAAACTGACTGTCATTTCTTTCTCCAACTTATCCAGTTATTATATCACTAGGTGTTTGGACATCAGAAGACAAATTATATCAAATGAGGAATTTATGTAATCCCAGCATACATACTTCAATATTTTGATTTTTAACTTTTAACTTTTTTTTTTTTTTTTTTTTTTTTTTTTAATCCAGAAGAATGATAACCGCTCAGATAGATCACGGTATATGACAATTGTCTAACCTGTGCTTATTATCCCCACTTTTCTGCCACTGAAAATTATCACCGTGGCTAAATTTGACCACACAGGCAGGAGGACTACACCTCCTGGTATAGCAAAATTCAAGTTTATTTTGAAGTAATTTCAAGTAAATTTTCTTTGAAGAATATTTATTGCCTATATCTTCATTCCCAAATTTAGTACTTACTTTCTTGAGGGGTGGAGGAGTTTTTCTTTATCAGCTTTCCTTGAAGATATTTTAGTCCTGTGATTCACTAAATGATGACTTTGATTGTCCAACAAGTTGACCTGTTAGAAAATTAAAAATGTGTTCACAATATGAACATGAAATTATAATTATTATATTTAGGGATTCTCTCTCTCTCTCTCTCTCTCTATATATATATATATATATATTTTTTTTTTTCTTAAAGCTATGATTTCCATTATAATTTCTCAAAGTCTAAAGGAAAACAGTTAAAATATGCACCATATCCTTGAGTCCATCTTTCTATCTTACCACAGGCTTTGTGTCTTGTCCTTGTTACTTACTGTTCGCCCAACATTTATCACTGAAAAAAAAGAAAAAATTGAGCTTACGAGTGCATTGATTATTTTCAGAATTGGATTATATTAGAATATACAGATTATTTGAATATGGTGTTACCTAGAAAGGTTTTTAAGGATTACTTGATTACAATTAACTTTTGATCAGTCATGTTTTAATGGATTTAATTGGGTGTAAATTTTGCTGCTGTCCTAGCTTTATCAATATTTTATTTCGTAACAACATGCAATAGGCTGTTGGGTGCAGAGACATTTCTATTTTTTATTTTTCTTTATTACTCTTAATTAGTATTTACTATCATCTCACATTCCTTTAAATAAATAAGTTTCTCCTATCTCCTTTTTCCTCTTCCTTCCCTCCCACCCACCCCCCACCCTGCCCATCTTTTCTTCTTAAGGGAGGTAAGGGTGTTGTATGATTAACTCTTCAAACTGCAACAACTGCAAAATTTTATATGGAAAAAAATTAAAATGCTTAGGCTTTGTAGTCAACCATCAACTCAGTAAATAAGAAATACACAAGATTAATTTCTCCTTGGTGTCAGATTTTGTTGTTGTTTTACTAATGTTTACTTCAAGGGTGGTTTGGCCTTCTTTCAGTTGTATGTGAAGCAAATAACTAAGTCATGACTACTAGGTTTAAATTAGTTCTTGATTCTGTAATTAATTCTTATCTAATTTCAGTCTGATATGAACAGTACCTTAAGTATTTTTGCACCAGGATACATTCTTTTTTTTTTTTTTTTTTTTTTTTTTTTTTTTTTTTTTTTTTTAAACTGTTTATTTTGGAGCATTTAACTATGGATTGTGTCACTTGTTATTTATTTCACTCAGATTGGTGTCCACTCCAAATATATGTCTGTTTTTGCTTTCTCTTGGAAGTGTAATAGCACTTGAGACATGTATTTATTGATTAAGTCCCATTTTCTAATTCATCCCTTACAACACTGACAAAGAGTCATTCGATTAATATGAGGGCAGATCTGAAAGTAATGTCTCCTATTTTACTGTGTTTGCCCATGACATCAGAAGTGGATGTCAGGGTATTAACTAAGGTTGAACCTTTCTACCCATGTTGTGCTATATTTTGTGCAACAGATGGCAGCAGAGGGGAAATCTGGCAAAATGGCATCTGAAGTGCATATGAAGGAAAGTTGTGTTCCACCATATGAAAAAAATAAAATAAAAAAAATCAGTACAGTGAGATGTTGGGTATTGCATTTCAACAGAGGAGACAGCAGTGTGAAAGATAATCATGTTCCATATGGCCTTAAGCAGCTGTCAGACCATGAACCAAAGAGCATGTCCATCAACTCATCCATGTGACTTGGTGGATTACATCCAGGAAAATGTGTACAGAGCTGAACACTGGCTTCAGCATTGGAAAAAATAGTAGCAAAGTTTGTGCTATGTGTTTTCCACGAATGCTCATGCAGAAACAAAAGGAACATGTGCTACTGAACCAATACAAGGCTGAAGGTGACAGTTGCCTGGGTCACATCTTTATTGGGAATGAGATGTGATGTCATCTCTGCAAGCCAAAGTCAAAATGTGAGTCCACGGAGTGGTGATGTGTATTTTATATTGAAATAAGTTCAAGATATTGCCTTCAGTAGGTAATGTTCACTGTCTTGTGAAATAGGAAATAGGTGATCCTTCAGGATTTGCTGGAAACTGAATAAGCGATCAACTCTACTATATTGTGATGCTGACTAAGCTGAATGCTCGGACTTCCAGACTCAGTCCAGAGAATAAGAAAGCCTTTCTCGTGCAGCACAATAATGCCAGGTTCCATACCAGCTGGAAGACCATGAAGCATATTTCTAATCTTGGCTGGACTATCCCCCCATATAGTCCATATTTGGCACCTTTTGAATTTCAGCTGTTCAGGCTGTTTAAAGATGGATAGTGTGGGAGATATTTTCCTAGAAATGATACAGTCATACATGCTATGAAAACAGTGGACCCCTTCTGCTGGTGCAGATTTTTACAAGGACATGCAGGTTCATGTCTGTTGATAGTGAAAATGCATAGCTAATGATACTGACTGCTGAGTTCTGTTACTGAGATTTATTTATTTATTTATTTATTTATTTATTTATTTATTTTCTGTCTGGTAGTGCTATTTTACTCTAAGAATCTGTTGTAATTTCCATGGACTCAAGTAGGAGGCATTACTATCAGAATGACCTACAGAGAATGTATGAACAATAAATACAAGTATTTTGGTTAATGTGGTCTTTTCTTAATGAATGAAAATAGATGTAATATTCTGGGAAAGCATAGCTTCTTGCTAGGTCTATGATCTTGATTACATTTTTCTAATATTTTTCTCTTCCACATCTTATCTTGGAATTTATATTTACTAATATTTTAATAAAATATTTTTTCTACCTTATATCCCTTATAGGCTTGATTAATTTCCTCTTTATTGAGTTTTTGAACAAGCATTCATTTCTGTCTTTTCCACTGGACTAAGTTCTAATCAGATGCTTTTACAGATAATTGATTTTCTTTGCGTTGAGATAAAGGCCACGTAATTTAGATGTTTTTTTCCAGCTAGACACAAACATCTTTTCATGAAACAAGATCACTTTCTACTGTATCACTCAATTCAGCTGAATTTGCTTTTACTTGTGTTCTTTCATTGGACTTGAATGATCTCAAGAATAGAATTCTCTACCACCATCCCCTGGGATCTGTAAGGCTCCTACAGTATATTACAGTTACATTAATCTGTTAACAGACATGGGTAGCCTTAGTACAATGACCACAATGACCAAGTTGAGTGATCCCCTTACAGGGAGAAGTTAGCTAATTTCCATTTCTAACTATTCTTAGAAAAAAATTTACAGTAAATACTATTAAGAAGATAATATAACTAGGAAACAAAAGCTTAAATATATATGTGTACCTTTGAGTATGTGTAATTTAAACTCCATTTTTCCTTACTTAAGGTTTATAAATTTCTGTGATTTAAATCTTGTGACAAAATTCTAGTTTATCTAGACTTCCAATTTCAACTAATAATAATAATATTTTATTTTATTATAAATATTTCATTGGCCTCATTACAACCAATGTTCTTTTTCTTTTTAATGTATTTTTTTTTAATGTATAAACTTAGTTTGAGTTGCATATACCACTTTTACTGTGCATATACCACTTTTACCTAGATTTAGAGCTCTTATTTTATTTACATAATGAATAATTTGTTCTGTGTCTTTATAATGATAATCAAAAAGAAGTCAGTGCAGAGAAGTAACTGAGTGCACCTTTTACAAGTGGAAAAACACTGTATTGTATTTGTGTAAGCTCTGTTGCATAATAGTCCAAGAGCATACATATATATTTTCTATTTCAAATTACAGCAAAGCTGTTTTCTTAGTAGCCATTGTGAAATAAATCACATGGCATCCAATTGTGGCCAAATTTATTTTGAATGTTACTAAAGTGCTTTCCACCCCCCCCCCCCCCAAATCCTTTCCCTTTCCCTTGCCTTTTATGAAGAAGATAATGAATTCTTCATTACAAGTGCGTTTACAGACATTTCAGATTATTAAAATTTTATTCCATCTCGTTACAGAGCAATCCCCTCAGACATTTGCATTTTTTTTCCTATGAATTATTTTTGTGTTAATATTCTTGAATGTTATTTTCCACATTCAATTTCACACATCAAAAATAATTTAAACAAGAGGTAAAGTAATTTGGATGACAATAAAAGTTGTTTTTAGAATGCAGTTATTTACTCTCACTTTGATTGCTCCCATTTCAGGACAATCATCCTCAATAGAAAGTCATGATAGAATCCCTTTCTTACAGCCTAAATGAATTCAGAGTAGGCACATTTTCACTAAAAATTGTCTCTGCATGAGCATTTCTTTTAGAAAATGTGTGTAGTTGACAGTGCTTATTCAATGGCTTTTGCTTCAGGCATTTCAAGCAGTAATAATGGTGTTATGGGGAAGGTGAGTTTTGTTTATTTGTTTTTATTTATTGGGGGCCTGTCCACTTGAAAGAGTATATTTATTCATAAATCTAAATTGAAATTGTTTAGAAGATTTTAATGAATATTTTTAAACATTATGCAAATAATTCTGACTAACTCATTTTTTGATAAGGTGTAGTAAATTTTGGAGAGTTGTGTTTTCAGGAGCAATGGATAACATTAAATTTAGAGAAAGACTAAATTAGTATAAAAGAGTTGATGATCTTTGAAAATTTCCTGGCTTAAATATTTTATTTCTAATGGTTTATAATCATCCTTATGAAAGATTTTGGTGGAAGTGATAATTTACCAGAAAGCTATGATGATGGTATGTTTAGTGCATTGATGTTTTCCTGAATGTACATGTCAATCAATTTTATAATATTTGTCTGTATATAAAATTCAACCTTGAAGAAATAAAGCATATTTTAACATGGAAATGTTCAGATCAAACAAACAAGCAAACAAAAAAACCCCAACACTATATTCAGTGTTTAAAATATACCTTAAATATTGCCAGAGAAGGACCTGAGAAAACTAGTGTAAAATAAGAGCTATCACGTGTGGTGCTCATGACAATAAATGAACTCTGAATCCCAATAAGCTAAGTGAGGAACTGTATTGAACTGCAAGTAGAATCCATGAAGACATATATATATATATATATATATGCATATATATGTGTGTGTGTGTGTGTGTGTGTATGGGGCAGTGTCCAGGTTTGTTTTAATGAACTTCTAGGAAAATATGCATGAATGTATGGATGAGCTAGATGTGTCAGTGAAGGAAATCTGTTGGTCCTTCCAGGGCAAAGAAGACATAACAGCATACACTGGTGATTGATTATACTAACTCTCTGATATCACACACATTTAATTATTCTCCATGTAATACAGTATTGCATGGAATGAAAGATAGAAGCAGAAGTCCTGTTAGGAAAATAGATTTCAAATAGACTGTGAGGTATATCACTGTAAATATCTGAACAAGTGAGAGAGCAAATATCTAGGTTCTCTGTATACGAACATTCCAAGCTATCTAGGAACTTCATATCGTTCTGTTTGAGATGGACGTGTCTGAGATTTTCATATCTTCAGTTATAAATGTTTGAATTTAAAGTTTGCTTAAATAATTTTATTCAGTGTTTCAATTTAATATTGGATAATATATTTGAAGTAACTACTGTTGGTAAAGGAATTCTAGACATTTTGAAAATTTGGGTTTTTAGAGTTAGGGTACTGGTTAGGCTGCAGTTGGACTTGATGATCTTCAGGGTCTTTTCCAACCTGGGTAATTCTATGATTCTATGATTCCAAAACAACTGAACTGAACAGCTGATGTAAAAAAATTTTAATTGTCAAAGTTTAATTTATTATATGATGAACATTCTTTCTATAGCAGACAGATAGAGTTCCCCAGATGGCTATTTTCTTTGCCTTCTTTTATCTATATGTAATTAAGGTTCTTCTTCTAGCAACACAGTCCAAGCTCTTAGATAACCTACTGTGGCACTTAATTATGCCCATCATTATAAAATCACCCCTTATATCTAATCTGGATTTCTTCTGTGAAGATTTCTGGCCATTACTAATTGTCCCATCTACAGAAAATAACATCTCATATTCCAGTTTGCAACCATCTTGTATGTGTTGAATACTTTGATCACTCCCCAGTGAATCCATTATACCTTAAGAGGAGCAAAAAAATAAACAGAAAAACAAACATCTTCTGATGATATATCTTCTGATGGCAAATGTTCTCCTTGTTTTATCCCTTGTGTTTAGGGTAAAATTCTGCATGCCAGCATTCCTGTTTTTTCCTGTAGACAAAAAAGCTTAAATCATGGGTCACCTCAAGATACATTTACATCAGAAATGCTGACAGATCTTTAGTAAAGCTGTCACATGCCTGTGCAATGAAATGCCTTTAACCCCACTGAATGCTGATGTGGAGATTTAGAGCTCTATGAATTCTATTTAGTTACCCTGGAGAGTTTATCTGAGACTTGTTGCACCTACTACCATTTTTCTTACCTTTCTTGGTTCTTATTTTTTTTTTATTTTTTATACAAAATGAAAAACAAACAAACAACAAAAAAAACCCCACTCCTTTCTAAAGCATTAGTACAGACTAAGTCATATATTGAACCTTTCTTGTACTACTTGAAGATTTATACTAAGCCCAATCATTGGTTTGATTTATTTTTTCCTTCAGCTTTGTATTTGAGGAAGATTATCCAAAATAAAGAGATGCTAAAGCCTTGCATTTTGCCTAAATATTTCTTCCTATAACTGAATATTTTTATGCTAATTTTATTTACTGCCCTATTTCCACACCACCTTATGTGGAGAAGCCACATCATAGTCTAAATTATAAATATATATGAAAATAAATGCTTAAAGACAGTCAGTTTTCACGGAACATATGCCATAGAATTCCCTTTTTGAGTTTAATTCTTGTCTGTTTTTGCCACAGTGTTAAAAATTGAAGGATATAACTTGAAGCAGTAGGATAGACATTTCTTTCTCCCTCTGTGGGTTTTCTACACTTCGCCTATGAAACCACTGAGAAAACAGTAAAGGGCTCATATCAAGAGAAACATAAAACCTTATTCTTTGGGGTTTGAATTAAAATTTTATTTTTGTTCAGTTGCTAAATCACATTTTTATTGTATTATGAGAGACTTACCATTTTCATCCAAACAATGCATTTAGTATTAATGCATAATGTGACGTGCTAATGAGACTTACGGGGAAAAGTTAAGAGAATTCTACTTTTCATTTAATTCTTTTCACAGTGAGGGTAATCATATAGTATAGTAATTTAGATTAAAAAGAATAGAAAAGAAAGATATGAGGGGATATTCAATGCTTGTTCTTTCTTTTCATTTTCAAATTTTACAGGAAGAGCCATATGTAATGTTCAAGAAGTCAGATAAACCTTTGTATGGAAATGATCGATTTGAAGGTTATTGCATTGACCTCCTCAGGGAGCTGTCTACTATCCTTGGATTTTCCTATGAGATTAGACTGGTGGAGGATGGAAAATATGGAGCCCAGGAGGATGCCAGTGGACAGTGGAATGGAATGGTTCGTGAATTGATTGATCATGTAAGTTTATTTTTGTGGCTTTTTACTATCCATTTAGATTTCAGTTTAATCTGTACCAATTATTAAACACTGTACAGTAGGACCATTTGAATAGTGGTGCCTTGGAGAATGTTTAAAAGTGTAATACAAGTAGATCCACATCCATGATTTTTTTTATCCAAATTCTGTTTGTTAAACCAAGACTATTCTACATCTTTATTTTGTCAATAGACAGTGTTTAATTTTTTCCAAACTAGTTTTGCTCTTCCATGGCACATTTCTAAGTAAAAATAAAGAATAAATAATACTCAGAACTTCTTTCAGTGAACAAATATCTCTTGTTTATATTTTTGTGGGATTCTTTTTGTGGCAGAATGTATATCTTCATTAATCCATAGAAGATCTGCTCTGATAGTGGATCTGAGACACATAAATTATTTGATATACATAGAAGAGCATATGTCTTAAAACTTGAGCAAGTGCAAACAGTGAGATAGCAACATATACCGATGCAGCAAAATAGTGAAACATGTTTTAAAACAGATACTATTAGAATTAGATCAGAAATTAGCTTGTGTCCTATCAGATTTGGTCATGCCAGTTGAACTCAGCTTTTTAGACTCATTTTACATTGTAAGTTTTTTGAGAATTTTGTTGTTTTATCTTTTGGCATTTATCTGGGTGAATTACTTCAAAGAGAGACATTTGATCAAAGAATTTAAGACAATTTATACTCTGCACATCACTGTCACTTTAAATAGGTAGAAGGGGAGAATGCTCATAAGTGGATCTTAAGGGAGACTATAAAGGTACAATAGAAATATGCCAGCATTAACCATAGGAGCATTGGTATCAAGTGCCTTAACAGAGTTTGACCCCTGTCCAGTACCAGTTCTCTTCCGTGATGTGGCTCCTGAGCACTCACATTCCATGTTTCTTGCAAGACGATATTGCGGCCCTCCTCATCTCATCAACAAGGGACATTTTACTCATTTGCATGAAGTCTTCTGTATCTGGTATTCCTACTTCCAGCCAATTTAACCTGTTCTGCAGTGAAGCCTTCTTGCCCTCAGAGCCAGGTTGTTCATCAGCCAAGAATTACCACTGATGAGTAATTACAATTTGAATTTCTCCTTTACAACTGACAGATGTCTGGTGCCCCTTCAGCTTCTTTAAGCTGTCTAGGACACCCACATATTGCTGGCATATCTAAGACTTGTGACAGAGCATCAACTAGAGGCAGAAGAGTATCTTATAGCATGTTGCAAGCTCTAGTTCACTTCACTCCCCTGCTTGAGGGGGGAAGGGCAGTACAGAGGGACCTGGATTGATGGGCCAAGGTTAACTGTATGAGTTTCAATAGGGCCAAGTTTTGGGTCCTGCACTGTGGTCACAACAACCCCAGGCAACCCTGAAGGCTTGGGGAGGAGTAGCTGGAAAATTGCCTGATAGAAAGGGACCTTGGTGTACTGATGGACAGTCAGCTGAATGTGAGCCAGCAGTGTGCCCAGGTGGCCAAGAAGGCCAATGGCATCCTGGCTTGTATCAGGAATGGTGTGGTGAGCAGGACTAGGGAAGTAATCCTGCCCCCATACTCAGCATTGGTAAGGCCTCACCTTGAGTACTGTATTTGATTTTGGGCACCTCAGCACAGAAAGGACACTGAATTGCTGGAGCAGGTTTAAAGAAGGACAACAAGTCTTGTGAAGAGCTTGGAGGATAAGCCCTATGAGGAGAGACTGAAAGAACTGGGGCTGTTTAGTCTGGGGAAAAGGAGGCTGAGGGGAGACCTTATTGCTCTCCTCAAATAACTGAAGTTTTTTGAGTCACATGAAAGGTGACCGTAGTGAGGGCAGGGTTGGTCTCTTCTCACTGGTGACAGATGACAGGATGAGGGGAAATGGCCTCAAGTTGCACCAGGGTAAGTTTAATTTGGATATTAAGAAGCACTTCTTTACAGAAAGGGTTGTTAAGCTATGGAATAGGCTCCCCAGGGAGCAGTGTAGTCAAATGTTAATTCAGTGAAGAGCATAGGAGAAATGCATGTTTGAATTCCTTATTAACACTGAAGAAAGAGATTTGTTGCAATAATGACAGTGAAGAGTGGTGCACAATAACATGAAGATTATTGTTTGTATGTATGTGTCTGCTGAAGTGAAATATATGTGGAAGCTGGAATTCCCCAGGAACAAAGTTAATTTCCATTGAGGCTTGTCCATTTTATTGGATAATTTTGATTGTTTACAATCTTGTTCTCTTTCTCTCTTCTTGTTCAGAAAAGGTTACTCGTTGGGCTTGGCCCTACTTAGTGAAAAGTAAATTGCCTGGAGAAAATTGATGAAACAAATTTTATATTCACATATGTACTTTTTCTCCAATAAGATTATTTGCAATTCTGTTTTTCATTACAAAAGTGATTTTTACAGCTTATCGTATTCATTCAGCTCATTTATTCTTTGGGCTGTTTCTTCAGTTTCTACAGAAAAGATAAAAATAAAGATCACTTATACTGGGAAAATTGATACCACATTTCTCACTATTCTTTCCTGCCTGCTCAAATCTTGTTCTAAATTAATGGTTAAGAGCAATATTTACAGGCTGAGTAGATCAGGGATTCATAAATTCTGCTCATAGCTCTTGTGAATATGCTTAAGAAATGTTGCTACTTAGCTCCTGCTTTGGTTTCCTTCATATAGAAGTGGCAACAGAATGATTTTGAGAGATTTTTAGGTGACCTACATAAATCAGCTAAAGAGATTCTTGGAGAAAGTACAATAAAATTAAATCTTAGTATTGTTTCTGATAATGAAGGCACAAAATAAACAAATGAAATATTCAGAAGTTTATCTTTTCTTCATTTCCAAAGAATTTTTAAACATCTTGAAGTGAACTTTTCAGATAGGATGGATAGAATGTGTGATGGAATCCTGGAGTACACCAGCTTTCAATAAAGGAGCATTTTCATCAAACGGTTTCAGGATATGTTGGGAGATGTGTCTCTGGGAATGATGCCCAGAATAGAATATCATGCACACCATGTGAACTTGCAGTATCAAAGACAAGTTATTTGTTTAAGAGAATTAAATAAAAGTCAGAGTTAAAAATGAAAAGAGAAACTACCTGTGCAGCTTCACTGAAGTCTAAAATATACCAGATGAAACTGGTATTTTTCTGGATGCACTGGGAAGAAAGGCAGGTTACTTTGCCAAAGTGGTTTAGCATTTCTTTAGTCAAATTTTTCCTTACTTCTAAGAGCCTGATAATCCATAATGTGTGGTAACTTCTGAAGATGAACTAATTTTCTTCCTGAGAATCCTTTATATATAAAATATGAAATATTTAATATACATTCACATATACATGGGTTGCTCCAAAAGTAATACCTCCTATTTATTTCCCTGGAAACTTCAACCAGTATGAGTCCTTTAACACCACTTAATAGCACAAATTATCCACTACAGAACAATATTATTCAATGTACTCACCATCATTAGCTATGCATTTTCACTGGTAATTAACAAGAGCCTGCTGTGTTTCTAAAAATCTGCACCAGCTGAGGTGACCCACTGTCACAATTTCCACTGCTGAAATACACCACCCACTACCTCACTGTACTCACGCCCACTGTTTCTTCACTGTAAATGTTGATGATTGTCAATGCTTGCAGGTTTTTGTTTTTTTTTTTTCAAGTGGAAGAATTCAGTTACCCCTTTACTTCATCCTTACTTTTGTGTGAGTCAGTATTTTGTCAGACTTCACCTCTGCTGCTGTTACATGACAACAAATTGCAATGGAATATTGGTGTGAAGGTTTAACCTCTACTGCCTTACCACCCAACATCTGCTTCTGATGTGGACCAACATTATAAAATAGAAGACATTATTCAAAGGAGACCTTGTACATGCATATACCAAATATCTGCATATACGTGCCTCTAAAGAACTATCATATATTACTGAGTGTGTAGCCTGATATTAATAAAATGCCAGAAGAAAATGGATAGCATTAATGACACTTGTTAGAATTTTTTTGCTCTGAGTGTTGTATAACTAACTGGCATCCTGAGATGAGTTTTTATACATAAAATTCCATATAGTTTTAAAAAACAGGTTAGAACTTGCCTTTTATGTTGCTGTCAGGTTTAAAGAAATGAAATATAAGCTTAAAGAAAGATTTGTTTTTACTTCTTGCTCTGCTTTAGAAGTGTACCGAATTTTTTGTTATTGAAAGAAAACATTTTAGTATCAAAAATATGTTCTTAAATCATTTTGTGTCTGATGCATGATTGCTTCTGTGTTAAAAATTGGAGGCTCATTTAAATGTATTTTATTAAATATATTTCTTAATTTAGTTATTTTTAATTAAGTGATCTGGTATTGAAAAATATTCTACACAGTTATTCTGAAATTATCTTTTCTAAAATCTTACAATATACAAACTCTCAATTTATTCTTAAAATTCATTATAATTGAGGATCCTTACTAAATTTTTGATAGTTTACCTGGTCAGACAAATAATGAATCTTTCAAAATCTCAAGAGCAGCATTCAGAACCTGTCAGTTCCATGTCTGAAGATTTTAAAGTTACTTTAAAAATGATCTTTCCATGATCATTTCCATGAAATGATTTCTCTTTCTTCAAGAGAACTACTGATTTAATAATTCTGAGATTTAAAGAGAAAGCTATTATAAGATCTACACTTCTATTATTTTTACAGCATAATAATCTCGAATAAATGGGTCAGTTATGAAGAGCTATCATTGAAGCAGTATCATTGCTATTCTCTGAACTAATCCCATTAGTTGTTTTTAAAATTTGCATAAAGTTAGGTGTTTTGCTGACAAAGATTACAGTGGCAGCATGATTTCAAATGCCACTCAAATCTGCCTGAATAGATTGGAACCTGGTACCAACAATAACTGCAGTTGTATCCAAGTTGTATCCAGCATATTCTGTGAAACCAAGAAATAACACATTTTAATTCTGAGTTTACAGATTCTGCGTGTAACTTGAAGTGTTTTTTTATTACTATTATTATTCTTTTTAAATTTTTTTTCTTTCTTTTTTTTTTTTTTTTTTTTTTTTTTTTTTTTTCAGAACAACTTTTCATTTATTTTCTTTATCTAAATATTAAAATTTATCAGGTAGAGATATCTGTAAGAAAATTGTCCTGTGGTGTAGTCTTTTATTTTCTCTTTCTACTTAATCCCCCAATGTAAACCAACAATATAGAAATAAAATAATTGCATATCTTAATATTTAATTTCTTGTAATATTTGAGAAATTCACTGAAGAGCACATCTAGTGTGACTTTCCTTAAGGGCAGAGACAACTCTCTCTGGCCACTTTGCTCTACTGTTTGACCATTCTTAGTTTTTTTTTATGTTTAAATGGAATATCCTGCATTTTAGTTTTGCCTATTAACTTTTCTCCTTTCGCTGGATACCACTGAGAAGGATTTGTCTCTTTCTTTCTTTGTTCTCTCTATCCCACCAAATTTTTATATTCATTAATCAGCTTCCCCTGAGCCATTTATTCTCCAGGCTAAACTGTTTCATCTCTCAGTCTCTCCTTGTATGGCAAGTGTTCCAGTCTGTTATTCATCCCTGTAGTCTTATGTTGGTCTCAGTCCAGTATGTCCATGTCTCTCTCCAGGGAGTCTGGACCTCGACCAATCACCCCAGTGCCTTGCCAGTGCCAAGTATTTAGCAAGTTCAGGCCTCCCTGAACTATAAGCCATGTTCTGCCTAATGAGGCATAGCTGATTAGCCTTACAGAAGGTATATTGGTACCTGAGAGGATACAGAATTTGGTCCATTCATCTATCATCTATCCCTGCCAGTATTACCTGCAGACATACTGAGGGTCCATTCTGTCTTCTCATCCAGCTTATTATTGTATATAGTAAACAGTGTTGGTGCTACTGCTGACCAATGGTAACTGATCTACAGCTGAACTTCATACCTTTAATCAGTCCAGCAATTCACACATTTTCCATTCTTTCTCATCTTCCATTTACCTTTTTTTTTCTTAGTATGACTTTCAAGATTTATTCTGTTACTTTCCCAGGAATAAAGTCAGTGCTCACCAGCCGCTATTTCCCAAGATACAATTTTTTTGAAGACAGGAGTGACATTTGTTTTCTTTCAGTTCTTAGGAACCTCATTTACACATACTTCTGTAGATAGCTGAGGGTGGCAATCATCAGCCCGCTCCTTCAGTACCTGTGAATATATTTTGTTAGGTGTCCCATGGACTTCTGTGTGTGCAGTTTGTTTCCATGTTTGTTCACTTGTTCATCCTCCACTCAGAAGTAAGTCTTCCTTGCTTCATACTTGCCCAAGAATCTCAGGAAGTGGGGATTCCTGTGGACAAGTCTTCTTACAAGTTAAGGTTGAGGTGAAGCACAAACCTGACCTTCTTCATGTCCCTTGTGAACAGACCCCCTCCCTCATTTGGCACCAGTTAACATATTTTCTTTTGTGATCCTTTGGCTGCTTACGTACTTACAAGGCCCTTCTTGCTCCAGGCATTTCTCACCACATTTGACTCCAGATGTACTTTGATCATCCTAGCCCTGCCTGTATGTTTAAAGAGTGTTGCTATATTCCTCCTGAGTCACTTGTCCCTGCTTTCATATATGGTATTCTTCTTGTATGTAAGATTTGTCAGGAACTCTTTATTCATGCAGGCTTCCTGCCAATATTTGTTGACTTAATGTGAGGTTGAACAATTTTTGTGCTTGGGGGAGGTGGCACTTGAAAATCAAGCAGTTCTGTAGCGTTCTTCTCTCCAAGTTTGTCTTCCAGTTAATTCCTCTAAGGAAGTCCCAGAAAAGGCTACCATAGCATGGCAAGGAGGAGTAGTCCCTTCAGACAGGATCTGTATAGTGTGGTGTGGGAAAATCCATCACTTCATTTTTATTAAAGCTGTTTGTTCATAAGTTTATACTAGTATCCTCACCATGGACGCTGGAATTGGATGCAACTTCAACAGGCCTGCAGATGACACCAAGCTAAGACATGCAGTTGGTACTCCAGAGGAAAGGGATGCCATCCATACAGGTCTTGACAGGCTTGAGAGGTGGGCCCATGGAAAACTTGTGATGTTCAGCAAGGCCAAGTGTAAATCCTGCACCTTCACTAGGGCAATTCCACACATCAGTACAAATTGAGCGGTGGATAAAGAGTTCTACATGACCTAGCAATACATAATTACAGCCCAGAAAGTCAACCAAATCCTTGGCTGAAACAAAAGAAGTATGACCAACAGAAAGAGGAAGGTGATTACCTCCATATGCTCCTCCTTCATTAGAGTTCACCTGGGGTACTGAAACCTGGACTGCATTCTGAAGTACAAGAAAGATGTGGAACTGTTGAAGTGTATCCAAACGAGGGCCACAGAGATGATCAGATGGCTGGAGCCAGCTCTGAAGACAGGCTGAGAGATTTGGATTTGTTTGGTATAAAGAATATCTCCAGAGGGACCTTATTGCAGTCTTCCAGGTTCTGAGCAGCCTTATCTAGCAGCAAATCTCCCTTTTCATTGCAGGGGAGTTGGACTAGATCTTTAAAGGTCTCTTCAAATTCAAAAAAATTTATGATTCTGTGATGATGAAGGAGAATAGGGACTCTTTACTGTAATATGTTGTGATAGTACAAGGTGTAACAGTTTAAAACAGAAAAGCAGTAGTTTTAGATTAGATATTCAGATGAAATCAGAGGGTGGAGGGTGGTGAAGCACTGGCCAGGCTGCCCTGAGAAGTTGTGGATGTTCAGTCCCGAGGAGTGTTCAGGGCCAGGTTGGATGGGGCCCTGGGCATCCTGATTTAGTGAATGATGTCCCTAAACCTTCCAGGACAGAAAGATTGGAAGTAGATGACCTTTAAGGTCCATTCCACCCATTCTATTAGTTAAGTGTTATTGAATTTAATTAACTGCTACAAGTTTATCAGATGAGTTAGCTTACATGCACCCTAGGTAGAGCTGAGATAAATTGGGATCTAGTGAATAAAATGCTAGATTTTTCAAGTTTCTTTTTCCATAAATCTGTGGCAATGCTTTTGCATAACAACTGATGTTATATTAGCCATTATTTTAAATTAAAGTATAAACTACTGTATGATATTTTATGATATGTAGTATAAAAACACTTCTATATAATATTCTATAGAGTTCTCTAAATTAATGTTGTTATTATTTATAATAACAATTATAATAAATAATAAATATATTTTTTTATACTAGTTAAGACAGTGAAACCTTTCCACCATGGAGAAATAAGCAGAGTATAAAGAATTCCAATGTAACACAAACAGAACCTTGCAATCCTCCTTTCTCATAGATTTCTACAGTAATGTAAAAAGTAGACTGCATTGAGTGCTTATAGTAGTATGAAAGAAGAAAATACCATCCTTCAAGGTGGAGGACAAAGACTGAAGATAAAGTGCTATTAAAAAAGAAACTATTCAAAATAGTATTCCAAACCTTGGATACACTTTGATAAAGCAGGATGGAAATAGCTCTCAGTGGTTCAGCACACTGAACATTTTCATATAAAGGATGATAAATCCTATTTTCCCATCCTCCAGGGCATTCTCTTCCTTATTCAAGCACATCTCTCTGTTCTTGACACATTACTCAGATAGATACAGAATATGAGTGCTATTCTTGAGTTTTTCATGCCATATCTTTGAATGATGGAGTGAATACAGGATTCTGATTTCCTCATGCTTGATATAATTAAAGTAAGAATTCACTGAGTAGCATTTTTCTCTAGTCCCTGCCACCTACTGTGGCATTCTTGTCTGCAGTGTGTAACTTCATTGCATCATATGGCTACTCATTGTGTTGCTACAGTGATTCTATTTTGTGCAGGACTGCATTTTATGTTGGGAGGTCCTTGTCAGACCTATTTGCTTCTAGTTGCTATTGTAAATTTTATTTTGTGCAAAATCTCACTCCTAGAGCAACTAGATTATCTTAATCAGTCATAAGATGCTGTTGTAAAACGACCTTTATCTCAAGTACTCTAAGGTCAAGAATAAGTGCTATTCGGCCTTATGCTTTCAGATAGATAAAAGACTTTCCTCTAAAGCATTGTCATGCATGGTTCTGTTATCAAGTGAGTGAAGTATTCTTTGTTATGGAACTTATGGAAAAACATTTAAGTACGTACCCATTTTTCATCTTCCTTTAGATGGATAAAATTATATTTTTAAATCATTCATCCCCAATTCATTCTGAGAAATTAACTAAAATAATTCTCTTATTTGTATATCTCTATTGTAGAAGACAGTAGGAGACGCTGATAATGCACTTCTGGATACTGTACTCCTTCTCTTATGTTCAGTTATGAATGAAATAGTTGTTGAAATAATTAAGTATTTTGGAGTTAAAATATATCTGATAAGCAAAGTGATTAAATTTTGCAATATTATACTTTTTATGTCAGTCATTCTATCTGTATTTTTCATTTTGTGTAATGTTTACCCAGCTTCAGTTTTGCCATGAGTCAAGAGATATCCCATTTGCATTCACTGGTAAACTAAATCTGAAAAATGCTAACAGTAGGCATGAAGCAGGGCACATATTTTGCAAAATCAAACTTGTTAGCATATTTTTGCCCTTCGCTTGACTTTAGAAAGTGTACAACATTGGTATCTGTTTGGAAAGTAGAGCTGGTTTAATCAGACCTGTGAAGTTTCAAGTTCTATGCAGGTCAGACTGACAATGATAGTTGCCATAATGAAAATTTTTATCTTGAATTTACAGATCATTCTTTGACCTTCACTTTCTGTATATGAAGTATTATAAGGATGAATGCATTTTCTTCTCTTTTTCTTGCTTTTTGTTTGTATTTTATCTGAAATTATGAATTCTGTCTTCATAGATACCACAATCATGTAGATACTTTAATAAAAAGAGGATCGTTTCCATTTCATTTTGCTTCTTTTGGCACTGAATGTGTTGCCTCCATCTGGTGCTTTTTATTTGTATCAATTGCAGTTGGAAAGTATAAGTTTCAGGGAATCACTCTTACATGTTGTTTTCTGCAGCATTAGAAAATTATGTTAATTTTTCTAAAGTAGTCTTGCTCTAAACAGAAAGTTGGATTAGGTGAACTCCAAATGTACCTTCCAACATAACTTACTCTGTCATTATCTGAAAATAGCTTGTAATATGCTGTGTTCATACTGTACCTTCTTAAACAAAACATAGGAATTACACTTAACTAATATTCACAATTTATTTAAGGAGTTAGAATTTAACCAGATGACTGATATATACAAATATTTTCTTCATAGAGTTTACGGTAGTGCAAGGCAAAAGCAATGTCGCCTGGTTCCTTGCAATTTTTTGAGACTGTGGACTTGTTAAAAGAATATAGGACAAACTATGTGAAATGACAGTAGGATGATTGAGCATGTTAAAAATGAATGAATGAATGAATAAATAAATAAATAAATAAAGACTATAATCAGAGACCAGTATCTGGACATATCATCTGGTAAAGAGATTTACCATACTCACACAACTGTTGCAGCCTATGTTGATCATTCTGAATTCTGAAGATAATTCTAAGATAGCAGGATGGGGATCTGTATTTTGGACCTAGGCCTCCTAGATTGTCTGATTCAGTCTTGTTCTGTCATATAAAAAATTAATTATTTATTCTAATGCTATATTTCTTATTGCATCTGCAGTTTCCTTAGAGCTTTTTTCCACTGGAGATACTTGCAGCAACTTACATTTACATGTATACAGCTTTGATGATCAAGGGTTGAATTTCCAGCAGTATTTCTTAAAATAAACTGTTTCTTATTTGTAAAGGCTCAGTTCATATTTTATGACCAAAATCCAGAATGGACAATAGCAGTAATTTCTCTTTCTTTGGGTACCTATATCTTAAAAAAATTTCTAGTGACTTGGCTTCAGAAGAAGAGTAAGGACTGATAATTTTCTGTCAGTCTAATAATTTTGTTTGTGTTCCTCAAACTTCTTTGTGTTGCCCTATAACTTTTAATCAAAATTGGTTTTATGTTTGCACTTTCCTGTTTTCTTCCTGCATCATCTAGACTATCACCAATAATATGAAAGCCATAAAAACTCAGCTGCTGTGAAATGAAGCCTTGCAAATCTGCTTATTACCTGCAAGTTCTGAATACTAATGAAAATGAAATGCATTGTGGTGTTTTAGACCACTGAAACTTGACTAAATTAAATCAATAGCTTGAACAGTTTCACATTCTCATACAGTAGAGATTACTGTATTAGCATTACTGTAGTAAATCTAATGATAAGATAGGTGCTCGTTAGTACACTGAACTATAGCAGGTAATAACAAAAAGCAAAGTTAAAGTATTCTATCTTGGAATTGAGAGTGTTAAATAATATATACAATACCAGGTGAGCAAAAAATATATATATATAAATGATGAATTTACACTACATACATGGAAAAACTTCTCAGTTGTAGATCTTCTCTTTTAAAATAATCTTCATTTTGTACTGCTATTTCTACATTAAAATAAAACATCCTACATTTGCACAAGCATACTCACGATTTCTTCACAATTACATCAGCTTCTAAAGAGCAGAGCGAAAAAGTGATAAAGACATATCTTGATATGTATGTTTTGACAAGTTTTTTTGTTTTTTTGTTTTTTTGTTTTTTTTTTTTTTTGAAGTAGAATATATCTGCATTCCTACTAATAGGTATAACGTTGTCTTAAATTTCAGCCTTACTAGTGCAAGAGCAAACCTCTTCTTTGATGAACGTTGTACTTTGTCTAATCTGAATTTCTTCTTCAATCTGTTTCTTCTGACTTATGTCCTGTTTCTCTTTTTTGTATTTCTGTTAACAGAAAGCTGACCTTGCAGTTGCACCATTGGCAATTACCTATGTTCGTGAGAAAGTCATCGACTTTTCCAAGCCGTTTATGACTCTTGGAATAAGTATTTTGTACCGCAAGCCCAATGGTACAAACCCGGGCGTCTTCTCCTTCCTGAATCCTCTCTCCCCTGATATCTGGATGTATATTCTGCTGGCTTACTTGGGTGTCAGTTGTGTGCTCTTTGTCATAGCCAGGTAACATGTCATCTTTTGTGATTGTTTTGGCAATTGTTATAATCTTTTTCTTACTAATAATTGTCAAAAGTCACAAAACTTTCTTACTTTCATACTCCTATATTTTAACTTTGTGATGTACAGAAAAATAATTAATGATGAGGGTTCTCACTATCAATTTTCTGCACTACCATTCTATTCAGTTTGTTATACCACCAAGTATTGAGGATGCTAGGCTGTATCATTTAGCAAGTTTATGTAATGTCATTTCTCATTTGTGCTGTGTTTAGGGAGAAAGGGACCAACACATTTTATTTTGTTAGTATAATTTTGTTTGTTGCTGTCTTGCTTAATCTCAAATTTAGTACTTAGCTATCCATGTTAATCCTTGATGTACAAATTAGGCCACCACATGTTAAAAAAAAAAAAAAAAAAAAAAAAAAACAAACACAAAAAAAACACAAAAAACAAAGCAAATACATTAAATGGTAAAGATTAGTGTCTTAGAAATAGTGAAACAGAATTAGTTTTTAACTGTATGCTTTATAAACATTACATATGATCTAGCGTCCTAGATTGGAATACATTTGGAAGCAAGTTAAGGACCTGGATACAACTGTGAAATTATAAAGTTATTTTTAAAAAGCAACACTGGGCTTTCTTGCTTTGTAAATACTTTTTATCAGTTTTCTTCAATATAGATAAGCAGGTAGTCCTCTCTAGTTGTCAAGAATTCTCATTATATTTACATTTTCATTGAAACTGACCCCAGATGCTCAAAGAAATGTAAAATTATATGTCATAACTTTGAGTCTTGCTGTGACAGAAAAAAAAAAAAAAAAATAAAAAAAAATTGAGAACAATCAATCACTAACTTCTGGGGGTGTAAATGTAACATTTTTTTGCAAATTCCTCCCAGAAGTCATTTTTAAGTAGTTTTTAGAATCAAATAAATGTAAACTATGCTTTCATCCTAAAGTTCCCTCCACTTCCCTCCCCCCCATCCCCCCTTTTTTTTTTTTTTTTTTTTCCCTTTTTTTTTTGTGTGGCAATGATTTTTAGAAGCAAATGTTGCAAATAACATAATTTGTCTTCAAACTAAAGGTTTCATTGTTTGGTATACAGTATTTCTCTTCATATTTTCCTCTTTCTCTTGTGCTGTGGTTGACATGAGGAGTCTCCATCTTTCCTTGATACTGTATGCTTCATTCCGGATAGGTTGTATTGTTTCTGTAGTAAAGGAAGAGGTACTATATCTTGGAGCCATTTTATCAGTAATTTAGAAAGATTACTTGTATATATACTGCATGAGATATTGCAGCAACATGGATAACACTGTAACACATTCTGTAGTTATTAACTTTCTGTACTTTCCTTAAAAATATGCTTTAATGAGCCAGGTATACATTGAAAGTCCTTTGAATAGATATTTGTGGACTGTATAATTTCTGAGGTATTTCTGTAATACACATACATCTGAAAGCAGAGAATTTGTAGTTGAGCATATATCACAAATATTATTTTGTGAAACATCTCCTGTAAGATACTGATGAGTATGTCCAAAATTTTAACCCTACTGTTATGACTGCTGAACATTTTCAGCATGATGCACAGTGTTTTTTTCATGCAGCTCTCAGTAGGAGTTTTATGGCCAAGTTCTTGCTCATGTTAGGAAAATATGTCTTGATACATTCTGCAGGAAGTGTATACTTTTCTTGAAATCTTTTTTAATTATTCAGTCACCTAATCTACTAATGGAATTGGAAAGGATGCTTATTTTCAAACAGAAACAAACAAACAAAAAAAGTAGACCATTTTTGCTGAACTTTTTTTCATGTATCTGTGTTTGTGATCAGTGCTAGAGAATCCTTACATACTTGGAATCATTATTTTCATGGTAAAGCCTTACAAAATAGGTTTTGTACTGAGCAGAGGAATCTATTTTTGTATAAAATTATATAAAATATCTTTTTTACAGCAAAGTTTATATCAGCCATCAGATTTCCAATAACTCTTATCCTGTATGTTCAATTAATCATAGCAGATATTTAGAAATAAAAGATTTAGGATTTTGTAAGACCACTTACAGAACCTTTTTTTTTTTTTTTTTTCCCTGTAATGAAGAGCAACCTCTAATATGGAATAGCATTTTCTAATACCATAGTTAAAATAGGGAAAAGAGATCTGAGTTAAGAACTTAATCTCTTGTTGAATAATAAAGACAGAAAAGAAGTATTCAAAAGTAAAGCAGCCTTCCACTGATTTGATTTTCAAAATATGTCTGTCATGTAAAGAGAGATAATGTTACCTGAAGTGGGATATTGAAGAGGGTCTTGCATCTTAGTGCTGTGTATGTATTTTCAGTATAGGTGATGATTTTAGTGTTACACAACTGATGTACTTTTCAGTCCTGATTTTATGGAAAGTTTGGACTATATGCCACTAAATTAATAGATTCTATCTAGACTGTCTTATTATGATTATTTTTATTTCACAACAACCCTGTCATAATGAATGTTTAACTGTCAGAGTTTCCTAATAATTGTTGTGTGTTTCCGAATAAGTTGTATCTATGTTTGGAGCAGTATTTAGTATGTCTTTCATGGTATGATGTTCTGTAATTACAGATCATCAGAGTAGAACACTTACTGTTAGACATACACCTCTCTTTTTTTGTGTCAAATATTATGTGAGCACACCATAATTATATTATTTTACTGTGTCTTTCAAACAGCTCCAGAATGTAAGAGCCTGACACTCTGCAAGTAGATAGCACAGTTCTGTTTTGGTGCTTGGAAATCACCTAATAGTGGTATGATCATATTTAGGGAAAGATGAAAATTTATAAGAAGTTCAAGAATCTTTGAGAGAGAATTGCAGAAAGGCTTTCATAAAGTAACATAGTAGGTGTAAAAGAAAAAGAAAGTATATATACCTTTATAGTAGTCTTTTCCTTTATCTGATAGAGCACTGCTTTTTCCTTTCACTTTTAGAACTGAATGTTTCACTTTTAGAGCTGAAATTGTTACACATTCATTGAGACAAAGAGCTAGGAGAGAGATATGTTTGTTAGCTAGGAGGCTTCTCTCAGTCATCTATGTAGAAATTATGGATCTTGCATTCTGAATGGGATTAACTATGTAGTATTTAATTGTCATTTCCAATTGGGAATTAAGCTATGATTTGTCCATGTGTATGAAAATTTCTTCACTTTTTGTTGTGATTACTGACTGTAAGTAATTATGCTGGTTAGCCTCTAAAAGTTCGTCTGTTTGTGAAACAATCTGGTGACATAAACCTGGTCTCCAAGGCACTAAGCCCATTACTTTTCTGGAAATTGTGAAAGTCAAGTGGTATTATCTTTCCTGTGACAACATTAACAAATCTGTTTCTGATGCTAGCTAGCAGTGTCATTGTGTCACTTGTATCAGTGCCTTTTGTCATCTGACATCTTGTTGAATTTCTATTACAGAATCTTTTTTTTTTTTTTTTTTTTTTTTTTTCCCCCTCTACATTTGCCTTTCAATTCTTTGATTGAGATCCCAATTAAATTTACAGTTAGTGTATGATGAGAAGGAAAACTAGGACTAGGGTAAAGTGCACTAAGTCCTTTTTGGAGTTCTGTCTTCAGAACATCTTCAGATCTGTATAATGAAAAGCGTTGATTAGTATTTCCTATTCATATATGTCTGATGGTGCAATGAATTGTTTCATTTCACAATAATAATAATAATAATAATAATTATTTTATTTTATTAAAAAAAAAAAAAAGAAAAACAAACAAAAAAACTCACTACATATTATAGAGCTGTTTCCTATTCCTGGTCTTTGCAAATTCTGATGTATTGGTAACTGAGGGTACTGCCCATTCTGCGTAGGTATAATGAAGAAAACCAGTTTCACAAATTTAAGAAAGTTATATATCTTGGATTTAGGTAGGTCTTTCTGAGAATGACTTCCAAAGGCAAACAAATAATCTTCAGTTGGCATATGTTGTACTCTGATTATTGGAGTTCATTATGTATGATTTTATAAATCTATGTCTTTTGAATCTTTTCTGATTCTAGCTAAATGTTTGTATTTACATTTTCAAATTATTCCCTGCACATCTAGGTATTCCTCTGTGTAGTCAGGTCTTTTTGCTGTGATCATGTCTGTGTATCACAGTGAAGTTTACTCTTACATGACATGTCTTCATTCCTGGAAGACAGACACATGATGTTTCACCTTTATGGATTAGCTATGAAACAAATAAATTACCCTGGATGAAATGTTCCACTAAATGAGCTTTCATGTATCAAGTTCTCTGAAGTGAATCTGTTGTGTAAATACACTTAAGCTGCACTCACAACCTTGATTGCTAATATTGACTCATGAGTTACCATTTTAAAGGGCTTAATTCACATTTATCTGTCTCATGTTCAGTCTGTGTGGACTTCCTGCTTTTTCCTCCTTCCAGGATAATTATACTATTCTACTTTGTTCTGGTTTCAGCTGTCAAAGCTTTATTATAAAATATTTTTTTTTCATTTTCTTTTGAGCAGTGATAAAAGTACAATGAACATTACCTCATCACCAAATTAATTTTTTCTCTTACTCTATGAAATAAAACATAATAATAAATGACAAGAGCTTTAAAAATATCTCCACACATTTATCTTAATATTTTTGCTGTGCAGAAGCATAGAAATTCCATGCTTCTTCAGACTTGAACAGATGCCTGAGCATTATGTCTCTCTGGAGTGCATACATAACCTTTTACATCTCATCAATCTTCATTTTTATTTCATATTTTTTTTGGCTAGCTGATTTCTGTCCTTGAGCTGGTTAGATTAGCTTGTGAAGTATTCTTTTAAAACTATCTTGATGGAAAGAAATTAATGATAGAATGGAAGGGAACTCCTTTTCTTGTTACTTTGGAACTCTGCTTAGTAAATCACTATGTTGGTATTTACTAAAGGAAGAACTCCGCATATTTACTCTTTATTCTTAACAAGCATTCTTCCTACAAGAATTTTATCTCCTGAGGCCTCTCTAAAGACCTACAGCATATGTTCTGAGGTGTTTTCAGGAATGAATTCATCATCCAATAGGGAAGTCCAGATGGGAACCCTGAAATTGCTTCTTTTACTATCTTACAGAATTCAGTTTTGTTTCTGTTTTAATGCAAATGGGGATATTATCAAATAGACTGTAAAATTATGTGTAGGCAAACATAAATGCATTCCAAAAAATTTACACATTTCTCAAAACTGTTCCATAGAATCAATTAAAATATTTTTTAGTTTTGCAAAACTAAGCTGCAGGTTATGACCCTTAATTTAATGCTTCCAAAATATTTGGTATAGTCTGCTTTTTCCATATAATTTTTCCATTTGAAAAGCAAATCCTTGTTAATGCTACATGTCATCTTTATTTGGAGCAGAGAGCAAGTATGCCGGCCTCCAGAACAGCAGGTTTTTTTTTTTTTTTTTTTTTTTTTTTTTTTTTGTTTTGTTTTGTTTTTTTTGGTCATATGAACCAAGTAGAAACTGAATGAGAAGAATTTTTCTCTTTTTTATTATTTATTTTATTTTTTTTCTCTGAGGTTTTCAAAGCTTCCTATTAACTGACATGCCTGTGTAGCTATGCAAAATAAAATAAAATTTAAAAAATCCTAATTTTAAATATTATCTCTCAAGGTTCTAAAAAGCTTCTTATTCTCTGAACTAAATTTCTCCTCCTCTACTTCAGGCTTTGAAAATTTTAGTTTTGGATTTCTGTAATTTAAATAGAATTTCAGTAACTCACCTTAAAATAAAAAGTACATCTCAGTTGCATCTTAATTTTTTATGCTCATGAGCAAATTATTAAGTACATAGTTTTCATTTAGGAGATGTAAGCAAGAATTGCATATGACATTCCACACATGGTCAGTAATTTCTGTATATCTCTTTTCACAGAACGTGGATGATGACTTTAAATTGATCAAATTGAGCTCAGTGTGCTGTATGCCATTAATGTCATAATAAACCTGCATAAACTGTTATTATTAAGGTTAATTTTCTATGCTCAACACACATCTCATCTTTTTTTTTTTTTTTTTTTTTTTTTTTTTTTTTTTTTTTTGTATCAAAAAGGCAAAATATACTGGAATTATTGTGCTTCCTTATGGTTGCCATCTAACTTGTCTTGTATAATTATTTTGGGAAGTTATGACATAGGTTGCAATTGATGGTATAGAATTTAAATGTTGTGATTGAAAGAAAGGCATGCATAGCAACAAGCTTTGTGTCTTGACACTAACAAAACGCAAACTCTCTAACCTGCACTGCAAGAGATTTATCTGGATTCACTGACATTTTATAGAATGCCTAATACATACATGCACAACTCAGTATGGGCTCCACTTCCTAGCTCTTTAGGATTCCCTTGAATCAGTTTTGAATACTCTCAATCTCCTTCAGTTGTTCAGGAAGAGACAAGTATCAAGAGTTCTCACAGTGTACATAATGGCCTCTATTAGAATATTGTTGCAGGTTTAGTAAGAGAATAAAACTTGTATTTTCCTCTTATAACATCAATAACCTCTCTAGATGTTAGAGGAGAAAAAAGGCAAAACAATACTTCAAAGTCTTGCTATCCTATTGATAGATCACTCTGACACACTAGACACTACTTACTATGCATCAAGTGTAAGAATAAGCTACTGTCAGTATTGTGAGATAAAATTGTGTGACTTTTAACTAAAGTTAGTTGAGGAAGTCATAACTAACCTGTCTTAGCAGTCTATTAGAAGATGTAGTTATCCCTTATTAGCTAAATCTCCATATTTAATTTGAATATGATTATTTCAACAAACCTCATCATTTCTGAATTTCTCTGTCAAGAAATCAATTTTATTTATTTATTTATTTTGTGTGTGTGTGTTCCACAGAGTTACTATGTGAATGGGGTAGGACTCAAAAAAAAAGATCTGGTGATTTCTAACATAATAAACTGTGATACACATCTGTTTCTAACACTTTGTTCCATCTATCTATCTATATATTGATTGAGAGTACAGTATTAGCGCTGTGTAAAGTTGAAGATAACCTAGAAACTCCCATATTTTCTTTTAACTTTCCTTCATTTTTCTGAATGTCATCCCAAAGTTCTTCAATACATCACTAATTATTGAAGAACCAGGGTGTTTTGAATGGCTAAATGAAATCACAGCACTCTTCATCCTTAAGAAATAGATCTCTCTACTATCATCAAATCAAGAAATCTCTTTTTCATTGCTTACGTATCTTTGTTCAAAAACAGGAATATGATGGATAACTCATTCTGTCCACATTCATCCTGACCTTACTTTTGAAGTCTTATTACATGCAGGTGTTACACATTAATAAACCTACATTTTCTCAGTTTTGATGGAAAATTGTAACACAACCTTTTATACAGTCTGAGAGGTGCTCTTGGAAATTTGTATCAAAAGTTACATTGAACTTCATTTTCTACCATGATTTCTCTTGTTTTCACTTTCTCGTTCATATGTTGGTACAGAATACTTCACTGCCTAGATATATCAGGATCCTATATATCCATTAGAATCTTAAGTGCACATTGCACTAGAAAGATCTCTAGTAAACAATTCAGTGAGTTTTTTCAAAGGATTCAACTGGTTAAACTTTTAACCAGTAAATCATCTAGATATTCTTTGCCGAAAGGCTCTGAAATAATGTTTTCTTCTTAGACTGCTTCTGTGTTGTGTTTTGACTGACCAGAATTGTTCTGTTTGATTCATTCAGAAGAGTGCTTGACATCAGCCTGAATACCATTCACTGTTAGTCTAAATCATTATTTCAAACAGACTGTGACAGTTCAGTTGGTTGCATCTGAATTCCCTTCATCTCTAGAACACAACGGTAGATGCTGGAAGGTGTTATGCTGTGCATCATCACTTCTTTCCACACACACATAATCCTAGCTCATATATACATATGAATATATGTATTCATAATGATATATATCATTTGAGTTTACATGTTCAGTTTCCTCTTACTGTTTGCACACTGAACAAGTAAAAATATAAACATACAATGGGGCTTGTTTTGGAAATATCTTAGCAGTCAAAATTGATATTTCTTATAAAAATTGTGTGTCTTTCTTTATATGATTGAGCTTAACTACAATCAAGAGAGCTATTTCTTTTCTTTGAATGTCTTAAGTAAACAGCCCGTGGACAGATGAGTGAGTATTTGAAGACAACTTTGATTCTACAGCAGCACACAAACTAATGTTACATGTCTCATGCAGACAATATTTTGTTTCTATCTTCTTATATTAAGTTTCTATCTTCTCTGCTACCGTTCATTAGCAAGTAATCTCATATTCCTCACTAAAAAAGGTACAAAACTATCTGAGGAATATCTTCATGTAGTTTCTAAAGTAGCGTATACAATGGTTTGACTTTATTTTAAAAGCCCTCAGTAGTTACCAACACATACAGAACAAGAAAAGAATGTTTCAGATTCACCTGTGTGAAGTGAAAAAAGTGTAGAGATCGTATGTATAGAGAAATCTTGACTGTGTGTTTTCTGCATCTAGTCAGAAAAATGTGGAATGGAATAGTGTTAAATATGCCTAAAGAGAATGGTTTATCTACCAAAATGTCCAAGTGTTTTCAAGCTAAAATTATGATTTAAGAAAGGCCAGAGTCTCTTCTGTTTGGAATAAGAACTGATAGGAGGATAACTTGCTTTGTTTAGTTTTTCTTGTTGTTGGCATTGGTGGTTTGGTGGGTTTTTGTTGTTGTTGTTTTTTGCTTCTTTGTTTTGTTTTGCTTGTATTTACTCTGTCATACATAGTATTATTGTGGACAAGGAAATTGTTATTCTTACCATAATGTATAGTAATTGTTTTCTCATGCAATGTGCAAAACTGTAGTCCTATAATCTAAAGGAAAAAAACAACACAAGAACAAGTGGAACAGGAATAAATTCAATAGGGGTCAAAGTAAGTATGACAGTCAAAAGATACAGTTAGTAATTTGGTTTGAGTGGTAATTTAAATGTGTGCAAATTAACTGATTGACTCCTTTTCCATCATCATCACTGGCTGAAGTTTCAGATTATTGGATAGAAATCCAGTAGGTAGATCAGTAAATGCATTTGACCATCAGTTGACATTTATTTATTTATTTATTTCCCAAGAACAGAACAGAAAAGCTCTGCCATTTCAGAGATGCATCGTGCTTGAAACATCTTGAAGCAAAAGGCTTCCTGAGTAAAAATGTAGAGGTTATAGGGATATGATCAGATGTTAGCAGTCATGATTTCTACTTGTTTTGCTTCTGGAGTGCCCAGAAACATAAAACATAGCTATATTTTCTCTCTTAAGCACGGAGAAGTACTGGGTAAGAATATTTGTAGGGTCTGAAAGATAACTTTAATGCTAAATCAGCAAAAAAAAGAGTTTTTTTGTTTTGTTTTGTTGTTTTTTTTTTTCCCCTCCTATAAATATATGAACCCATATACAATGAATTTCTCTATATAATCTAAATAAATAGAGAGACATAAAATGTTGGAAATTGAGCTATTATGATATGGTGGTTATTAAATTTGAAGAAAATCCTATCTACAGATCTTTTGATGTAGACTAGTTTCTACAGGAGAATATTTCAAATTTCTCCTTTGAGTTCTCTGGTTTAAGCATTAACTGAAAGATGGGAAAACCTGTATAATGAAAATATTTTGAAATTCTTACTCTTTCATTCTATAAAACAGTCCTTTGGTTACTGGATAATATTAATAATACAGATGCAATCCTTGACTAGTTTTAAATATTTGTCACTGAATAGTCAAACATTCAATAATTTGAAGTGGTATTAAATGTATGTTAGAATATGCATGTTTTTAAAAAATCTGTTTCCAGTTTCAGAACTGGAAATAATTAAGCTATCCTTCCACCTGCCAAGCCACACTAAAACAGGATTTTTCAGCCTACTCTGACTTTAGAGGTAACCTGAAATTAAAAACAAACCAAAACCAAAAGTAACTATCTAGAACCTTACCTTATGCCTTTCAAAGATTTTCTGTGATTTATTTTTTTTTTTAAATTATTTTTTTTCTCCCAGCAGGAAAATATTAGACTTGGTGATGTTTAAATGTTATGCTTCAAAACAGAAATATCTGTTAAAAAGAAGGGGGGAAATAATAAGGGCAAAATAATTTATTGACTGTAAATGGTATTCAGTATCTGAAGTAAGCTTGATCCCTAGAAGTTATATGGGCAGAAATATAATTATTTATCACCTGCTTGTACTCTATATTTAGTTGTCAGGCAAAAGTTTATCTAGTATATTCAAGCCTTCAGTTTATAAGTCATTACAGAAGCATTCATTTAACCACCAATACTTCACTAGAATTCAGTTTGAAAAAAGAAGCATGATAGTTGCTTTTGTAGCAGAAAATAAACAAGTAGTGTTTACTCAAAAGTATCTGTTTTATACATGCAAGTCACCTCATGTTAATTCTAATGGTGATGAGATTGCTTTGGATTAAAGTTAACTGTGCATTTTCAGTAATAAAAACCAAGGTGAGCATCTTTTTTTCCTTCCTTCCTTCCCTCCTTCCTTCCTTCCTTCCTTCCTTCCTTCCTTCCTTCCTTCCTTCCTTCCTTCCTTCCTTCCTTCCTTCCTTCCTTCCTGCCTTCCTGCCTTCCTGCCTTCCTGCCTTCCTGCCTTCCTGCCTTCCTGCCTTCCTGCCTTCCTGCCTGCCTTCCTGCCTGCCTTCCTGCCTTCCTGCCTTCCTGCCTTCCTGCCTTCCTTCCTGCCTGCCCGCCTTCCTGCCCGCCTTCCTGCCTTCCTGCCTTCTTGCCTGCCTGCCTGCCTGCCTTCATTCCTGCCTTCATTCCTGCCTTCCTTCCTGCCTTCCTGCCTGCCTTCCTGCCTGCCTGCCTGCCTGCCTGCCTTCCTGCCTGCCTTCCTGCCTTCCCTCCTGCCTTCCTGCCTTCCTTCTTGTTTTAATAGAGTATTTTCAGGTGTTCTGTCTTTAGCAACAGAAGTATCATTCTTGCAGGGAAAGAGTTACACCATATGGCAATTTTTTATTATCAGACTTAAAAAAAAAAAAAAAAAAAAAAAAAAAAGAAAGAAAGAAAAAGAAAAGAAAAGCCAGTCCAGTGTATCAGTTAATGAGAATAGTTTAAATATAATATTTTTTCTTATTAATCTGCTTTTTAGGACATCATAGAGAAACATAAGGATGGCTACTTTAATTAAATAAGTCTGTTTAAACCCTTTTAGTATGTGTTCACTCTCATGGTACTTGTTTTGGTTTTGTTTTGCATGGCCATTTCAATTGTCTGGCCCCTACACTCACCAGTTAGCTAAGACCTGACTACGGATTTACAGGAGTTAATCTCTAAACATGAGAACCATAAAGACGATGTTACTTCATCTCGGTAGGATGATTTATAGTAAATTTCACTAGTTAAAAAACAGTAAGCTACCCAGAACCATTACCTCTTTTCATTCCAGTTTCCTTCCTCAGCTATATCAAGCAGGAGTTCTGAGTGGAGGGCTAGTCATAGAGTTAGTAGTGAAACTGTAGATAGCAGAAGGATGTTTTCCCTTCTCCGTGCCATGGTGTGCACCCAGGTCATTAAAGAAGTTCTTGTCCTCTCCATGAGAAATAGCTTTAATATTGCAGAATGGGATATTCATTTGATACACACATACTTAATTTTTGAAACACAGAATGTTTACATTCCATAGTGCCATCAATAATGATGTAAGAAAGTTTGCAACTAATAGATAATACGCTATTTACATCATGCTCTTAGTAGATATTTTGGAATGAAATTTGGAAGCTTTATAGTGTGATGTGGATCCAGAAGATACTCCTTTGGAAAACTTCTGCTGCTTAGAAAATTATCTGTTTTGTGGCTGACACAATGCAACCAATGAGCCCTGTCCAGAAGAAAAATGGAAGCAGCTGTGCATTGCACTGCTTTGCTGCACACATGGACCAAGGCAAATATAATGTCAAGTTGGAAAAATATCTGAAAAAGGATTTTAATCAGTCATATTTATCCTCCACATACTTCTCTATTTTACTTGGTCTATTTTGCTCTCCCCTTATTTGAAATAGGCATGTTAAAGCAGAGTGAATAGTTAATCATGTCAAACTCCTGGTCAGCGTGCCCTTCATTTACTGGAATGAAAGGAATTTTCACCTTGCTTCAAATGTAACTAATTAGATAAAGTTGCTAGGTAGATGGATACCAAAGACTCCTTGCAGCTCTCAGTTCTACTTTAAGAAGCCCAATTCTGCCTCCAATTAAAATGTCAGCGAGGATTGCCTCTGTTCAGAACACCTTCTTAACCATCCTTTTATTCTGTACAGTCATTTGTACCTGTGAAAAACAAACAACAAAAAGATAAGAAACAAACAAAAAACCACCAAGGAGGACTGTCTTACAACTGTACTTTCTAAAGTAAAATCTAAATTATTCCTCAGGTGAAGGCAGTAGAAATTTATGGGTAGTACTGAAAGCTTAACTGGGCTTTCTTGCAACCTAGGACAATTTTGCACTGCCAAACAGGCTTCATCTTCTTGTTACATAGCAAATATCAAGTGCTTCCTTTGCAGAGTTCACAGTGCAGAAGGAGTAAATAAATAAACAGTTTAATAGAATGATAACTACTACTACTAAAAAAAAAAAAAAAAAGATAAATGAGATAATAGCAAATTTTTAAAGTTGTCATGTTTAGCATGCTAAATAGTTCATCAGTTATGTCTGCAGGACCAGAATTCAGTTTACTGTCTACATTAAACAACAAGTGAATTTTAAAGAGGTTTATGAAAGACGGGTATAGATTTTGTCCTTAGGGATTTTTTCATATGAAGCGTAGGTAAGATTCAAGTGGCACTAGTGGAATAACTGCATAGTATGGCCTATGGTAGTTTAAAGTGTTAAAAACATGTCCAGGTTTATCTCCCCCTAATGGAAGAGCAATGATATGAAGAAAAATATAAGAAACTCTCACCAGTTACATGTCAGATTAATTTATTTTGAATTTATTTTGAAAGTGATATGATTTTGAGTATTGAAATATGATGGAAAACAGTTCAGATAGATGAGACAGGAGAATGCATTGTCTGTCACTACAGGAAGATACATGTTAAATATAGTTCTTTTACCACATATATATCTTATATCTTTTATTTATTTATATCTTATATCATATATCTTTTACCACATATACCATATTCCTAAGAATATATTGAATATTCTGGGAAATCTGAAAAGTCTGGGACATTGATGTTTAGTCAACTGAATCTCAGATGCTCTTTAAGTCATGAATCTTTCTTATGGCATCCTGTTGGAGGCAAGATATTAAATGGCATTCAGATAGGCCATGTGGTACTAAAGACAGAGCATCCAAATCAAGTGACAGTGTTAAATACAGAATGTTGTTGAATCAATTGTCAGTAATGACTGAATTAGTGTCACTGTCTTCTCTCAGAACAAAAGTAGGAGAAAAGAGTAACCTCAGTGTTTTATTTGTAGAAAAGAATGAGTTACTCAGATGTTCAGAGGCAGCCTGGATCTAGTCCATACACTATAGAAATACTTCTAGAAACATTATTTCTTGAAAACACGGGCTGCAATAAATCCTGAGCTGAGGCAAGATCTGGTATTCTCTGTACCTTGGTAAGGTTTTATCAAAATGTAGGGGCTAAGGTGTCAATTCCAGCAAATCTACAGGGCTATGGGAGATGTGATTGACGAAGGTGTGAGAATGTGAGATCCTGACTATAGGTGCATCAACAAAAGAAGTACTGGTATCTTGTCAGTGTATAACTAATTGTTTTATAGCTAGTTCATGTCTGGGCTTTGGTTTTTAGGTTGAGAGTAGATGAAAGGATTCTAGACTACTGAAACCTCCATAGCATCTCAACTGCTTCTCTACAGTAAGGATGGGAGATGCAATTCAGCAGAATCCCTGTGCTCTAGTAGACCTCAGTGTACACAAGTAGACCCCTTTGGTTTCATTTCATGCGTTTGAGTTCCTTTAATTATGATCCTTCCTAAAGTCTGTATCCCATAAGAAATAGGTGAAGAATTTGTAATTATAGGTACTGTTGAAAACCCTAACAGAATAATAGAAGATGAAGGTTTTATAAATTTTTATTTATTTATTTATTTTAAATCAAGTATCAACTTGAATAAGACAGGACAGGACTGTAGAAATCATTGTGAAACCTCTCAAGAGTTCTGATAGTAACATGACAGATCTTAATGACTCTGTATATACATTTCAAAGGCTAAAGTCCAGGAATTACTTTCTGTCCCAGAAGACAAGTGACATCGCAGGCCCTATGTTTCATATGGTTGACTGCTCCATCACCTCAGTGATTCTACCCATAGAGCATACCGACAATTCCCTCTGAACCACATCTGGATTTTTGCTGAGTGACGTTAGCACAGGCCAAAACTGTGAACAGGAATGTGCTAACAACTAAACTATATAGATGACTGCATGCCACTGCTAAAAATTGAGTCTTTTCTTTAGTTTATCTACATAGATGAAACCACAGAAGTTCACAGAGGTTTTTTTGTTATTATTATTTATAATTTTTATACAAAACATTAACAAAATGCTCTTATTTATTTTCTGTAATATAAATGTTCACAAGTAATGAATTTATAATTCCTTTACAGAAAACAAATTTATTTTCAGGTGAATTTTTATAAAGTGTTTGATCAGCTCCAAATTTGAAAGCTATTAAATTCCTTCAACAAGCTTTACCAAGCTGTCTTAAATTTTAAGCATGTGCTTGCTCTATTGAAAATGATGAAGATAGCAACATTTCCAAAATTAAATATATTTTTAACCACATTTATTTGCAGAGATTTACTTGCATACTCTTGTATTTGCTCAGGACACACTTTATTTGGAGTAGAATTCCATTTGATTTCTCAGGATTTTGTCAACATCCTTAAAATGTATAGCATGAAAAGATTTGATTATTTTTATTTTTGAACATACCCACAAAACAGACATATAGTTCTTAGTTTGTGTTGACATGACTTTTTAGTGTCTGAATGTCATGTAAGTGGAAAAAATAGACTAAAAAAATATGATCTCATATTACAACTATTGTATTTATAAATCGTTTTATTCAGAGGATGTTCTACTTGCCCAGCATTCAATACAAAAAGAAACCCTGTTGCTCTTGGAAATTTTTTATAGGTTTATTCTGCATGTAAAAATCACATTCAGTGAGCCACTATTAACATATCCAGACACTAGTGTGTAATCATATGTATTTTTCTATTCTTGTCATTGTGATGGGTGACAGTGTACAGTCAAGGGCAACAATGAATTATTACATGGTCTATACTGAATAACTTTTGCTGTGTTGCTTAGTTTTGAACTAATCTGCTGTCAAGAGAGCTGTAGCAATGTTAAAATGAGATGCCAGGGTTTTTTGTAGAGCCTTGGAATTAACTTGCTCAAACTTTTAAAAGATTTTAACATATTATTACATTGTACAATACGATTTTGTACTTCATTTTGTGCTATTAAGAGGTCTTCTGCAATGCTCTACTTCTTTCTGCAAACTTGTGAATGTGTTTAGGAAATCAAGTAATTGCTTCTCTTTTAAAAAAGGAAGCATTTGAAATACTAGTTAGCTCAGTTAAAATAGATTGGGAGAAGGGGATTATCATGATTATCATTGTTGGGTATTATTTATTTATTATTTAATCCATAGATAATCTCCACTGTTTTGTGGTTGTTTTTTTTTGTTTTGTTTTGTTTTGTTTTGTTTTGCTTTTTTTTTTTTTTTTTTTTTTTTTTTTTTTTTTGGCCCAAGCAAACACAATCTTTATATGAGAAGTGCATATGAGTCCCTTAGTGTTGCAAATATTGCTAGTCTTTTTGATCTGTAACAGTAATAAACAATGTAAACTACTTTGCAAGGGCTAATAAGGTGTTACACATTTGTACTAAAACTAGCTAAACACTTCTGGATAACATGGAGACATAGACGTATGCAAGATAAGGTTTCACTTCAAAGTAATCTTTCAGGTACAGTGGTTGTAATGTGTTTTTATTAAACAAGTAAATGACAAATTAGTATACAGCCTGTTTAACTCCTGTCTTCTACATTAGATATTCAGATTACAGTATGTGGGAAGACTTGATAAACATAATCTTTGAATACATATCATCTTGATTAGTATTTTGGTGATTTAGTTTCAGGGAACTCAGTCCAACATTCTCAAAATTTGGTTCATTTTAGGAACTACAAATCCTGGTGAATTACGTGACATTAGTAATATCTTAGACATTTAGAAATACAAACATAACTACTCTCTGAACAAAATAAAGCAAAAATTTCAAGTAGTATGATATTTCAGATTAGAGTATGTGATAATATTAGAGAAGATGTTGAAAATGTAAAGAAGAGAGAAAATGTGGAGAAGATAAATATACTTCCCTACATATCCTTTTTCAGAATACTAAAAAAAAAAAAAAAGAAAAGTTTTCTTAGGAAATATATAATTAATCTCTGGAACTCATCACAGAATTAATAAAAATGAATGCATTGCAGTAATGTTATAATGATTACAAGTGCATCTAATGAAATGCTTCATGTTTAAAGCAACTATTTTTCATTTATGAAATGCTTCATGTTTAAAGCAACTATTTTTCATTTATTTCTCATTTCCTTATAATTTATGGGCAATATTTTCAATTTTGTTGTAGTTTTCAACTTTAAACTTTTCATTTTTACATCTTCATATGAAATACTATGCTAGTCAGAAACAGATTTTATTTTTCTTTAATGGAAATTTTCTTTATCTGTTCTTTCCCAGTTGAAGTGTAGTAGAGAAAACAAAAGCAAAAGCAAAAACAAAAACAAAAACAAAATATTTGTTCTCATGGAAAACAATAAGCAACAGAAACTTCTCATGTTAATGTTTAGAATGCTTCATCAAAAGTAACATTTGTACCAACTATGACCATTTTAGTCACATAATAAATGTACTCTTAGTTAGTGTTGCATAATGTTACTTTGTTTCATGTTCTATTCATTTCATTAACCTGTTTACACTGTCTGTTTAAATTCTTGGTGCATCAGAGAAATCCACAGTTTATTTTATAGATTTAGGAAATTACACTGATGATTGTGGGTCTGTTCCAGTGTCCACAAAATGTTGTGAATACTCTTCCCATCAACTTTTGTAGACATTGGCTTAGGTCCCTCTGAATGTCTAATCCAGCAAAAACAAATAGAACAGCTAATTAGAAGAAAATGATAATAAGTTGAAGGCATATAGGATAAACCCTTTTACTGAGTTAGTATTTGAAGCAATGGTGAAAAATATGGCCTTAAATTTGGGCCTTTATGAATGTTACTGGCATAATGACCATTATGAAACAAAAGCTGCAACTGTCATCTAAGTTGGTTCAGAATATGCACCTGAATATTTATTTGATTGTAGTAAGTGACAATTAGGTAAGTTTTTCCCTGGTTCCCTGTTAATAGTTCATAATTCACAAACTTATGTCTAGCAGTTCAACTAGGTTAAATGGCATGCACTGAAACTGAAAACTGTTGTTGATTAAAATAATCTATAAATTCTGACACAGTGGTAAACAGGTAGACTTTTACTTGTGAAAAACAGTTTTCACAGATTGCAAAAATCAGGAACAAAGTGCTTTTGTTAATACTTTTTGGATTTAGACACTGAAATGAAAAAACAGAACAGAAAATCAAAATATTCATAATGAAATAGAGATAACTTACAATTTAGGTAAAGTTGTTTTTTATTATTATTGTTATTTTCTTTAAAGTATGCTAAATAACTGCTGATATTCAAGCAGCTTTATCTACCATAATAAATTTCACTATTTTAATGTCAGAACCTGAAAAAAAGCTTTGTGCATAGATATCTTTAAAAGCATCTCTCTGCCTGTTTACTGTGCTGTCATTATCAAAAAACACAAAAAGAAATAGTATTCTACCTTCATTTATTGTATGTAAGTTTGACAATCCATTTTACAATGCCATAAAAATGCACATGAAATAATTGGTGCACATAACTAATCATAAAATGTAAAGTTATAAGATATATTTTATATGATAGTTAGTTACTTTGTGTAAATTAAGCATATGTTTATCGTATATTATCTTTGACTACGCAAATGCAGTAAAAGTTAGTGCCTATAATTCTAAAATATTGCTAGGGGCAATCCGTATATGAATTCTCTATCTCTCATGCAGTCTTACATTATACTGAATAATGGCATAAAAGCAAATATGTTTAGTTAAATTGTTAGTGGCATTCTTTTCTTTGATGGAGGATACTTCATAAAATCAACATGTGACTTATTTTCTTGATGCTTACAGTAATACTGCTTGCAGTTTCACCCACTGATCTGAGAAAATCCATTGTAATGTTTATTTATTTGCATTTTTTAAGACTTTCATTCATTTTATTAAAATTTAAATATCTTTTTTTTTTTTTTTTCAGGTCAGAAAAATCAGTGCAATTGTTTAACCACTTTTTTTTTTATGTTTGCTTGTTTCTTTGTTCTTATTTTGGAGAACATAAAGAAAATACAGTGTGTGGTCAGGTGAAAATATTTTTGCTGCATTGTCTGATGTTATGACTTCTTCATTTACAGAAAATAATACTGTTCTTTTGCATGAAATTTCATGCTTCATTCTCAAATTTAAAGCCACTCTGCCATCAATGACATATAAATTAGAACTTGCTTTATAGCAGAGCAAAATAATTCAATCATAATATAAAGCAGTCATACTTGGATGGATAAGTTGTAGTGAGCTACAGTAAGATTTGGGTCCTTTCTGTCAGTTATTAATTAAAGAATTATAGATAAAACAGGTGTAGTTTCTCTTTAAGTAATAATTTTATTTTCTGTATATTACTTAATGAAAGTTTTTGTTTGATTGTATTTTCATTGTTGATTTTTCAGTTTGGTGTTTTGGTTTTTGAAGGGGTAAGAAAAATATTTGTATTTCTTCAGGGAGAGCATGACTTGAAAATTTAATTCTTGCAGCAAGACTTGGCTGAAAGTACACTATGTTGCCAGTCCTTATGCATTATTTTGTCCAGTCAGGTCTGCTCTTACGTAATTGCTTCAAAGAAAACCAGCAACTTTCACTGTTTCTGACTTGTGGTCTTTTGTCATATTGACTTTTGGTATTTTGATGCTGAATCTGAGGTAGTTTGCATTTGAAAATGAAGAACAGGTAATCAAACTCTTAAGGCTCTATCTCAGTGCCTGTTTTTATTCTTATTGCTTACCTAGGATCAAAGAATAAAAATGAGATTGAATATATTGATAAATATTTCTGATAATTCAGCAGTCCTTTCTATTTTCCTAAACATGCTCTTCTGTGCTTATAGTGAATAGAAAATGTTTGACTTGAAGTTTTAAAACAATTTTTAGTGAAAGTATGTGTTTCTCTAGTTTTCAGATCCCTCTTTTGTGATTGCAAAATATGAAAAACTAGTTCTCTTTCCTGTGAGTATCTAGTAATAGCTCAAGCAAAGATAAATTCAATATGCAGTATTTCTTGAACTGTTTCATTTTCCTGATGTTATCACATATAGATAAAAAGTGATAAAACCTTTACAGGCAAAAACTGTGTTAAAATTCATAATTCAGTGAGCCTTATGATACTGTTAGGAATTATTTTTAATAACACAAAGTAGAAACTATTTTTTTGTTTGTTTCTTTGTTTTTTTCAGGGTAGCTAGTGATTATGCATTACTGCTAATGATTGACTTAATTACAGCCCTTTTCAGTGTCATTTTTTTGCTACAAAACTGGGAAGAACCATTTTCAGTTGCAGTAAGCCAGCTTAATGAAAGTAGCTGGGACAGTACAAAGCTACTATATGTGTTCTGAGGTAGGAATGACAGCATGAACTGTTCTGCAGTTTTGCTGTATTTTTTGCTGTGAATACAATGATCAGACTATAGTTTGACATCATAATAATATTTGTTACTGATCACAGCTTCTGCATTTGAACTGAAGAAAACAGCACCAACAATTCCAACAGTGTAAAACTTGAATCTTCGGACTCCATTCATATTCAATCCTTGCCTTTTCAAACTTTGTAGGAGCTGTAATTGAAAATCATACTTGAGTATAATTGCCTCAGCCTCAGAGAACCTAGAGCAATAACTGCTGTGCTCCAGTGCAATCCCTCTGGTATTTCCTTCCTTCTACAACAGAGCTAATATTAGATATGCAGGCTACAGATAAAGTCTGTAGCAAAGTATATCCAGGATAAGCCTGAAAAGTGTCAGAAACAGAAAACTTACTTTCAGTAAAATACAGATGCCCAGGCAATACAGAGAATTCTGCCCTGGTGAGGCCTCATCTGGAATACTGTGTGCAGTTCTGGGCTCCCCAGTACAAAAAAGACAAGGATCTCTTGGAAAGAATTCAGTGGACAGCCACAAAGATGGTGAAGGGCCTGGAACATCTCCCCTATGAGGAGAGACTTAGGGAACTGGGTCTGTTTAGCCTTGAGAAAAGAAGGCTGAGAGGGGACTTGATCCAGGTTTATAAATACCTGAATTGTGGGAGCCATAGTGGCGAGGCTGGTCTGTTTTCAGTAGTGCACGGGGACAGGACTAGGGGCAATGGGCTGAAACTTCAGCATAGGAAGTTCCGCACGAATGTGCGCAAGAACTTCTTTACGGTGAGGGTGACGGAGCACTGGAACAGGCTGCCCAGGGAGGTGGTGGAGTCTCCTTCTCTGGAGATATTCAAGACCCGCCTGGATGCCTACCTGTGCAACATGGTGTAGGGAGCCTGCTTTGGCAGGGGGGTTGGACTCAATGATCTCTAGAGGTCCCTTCCAACCCCTACAATTCTGTGATTCTGTGAATCTGCTCCAGAAACAAACAAAAACCTCTGTCTTTGTTCCAAAACTTATCCTTAGCCAACTGCAAGAAGTATGCATTCCTGTAGGACTTTTCTATGGGACTGTTCAGTGATGTAGATAGTATTCTATTGAGTTTATGCCTTCAGTGATTTTTACATAAGACATTTTGTTTTGTGTTTTTTGTTTTTTTTTTTTTTTTAATGTTTGTTTATTTTAATTAGCATTTCTAGTTTCTGTGGATAACAGTTATTATATACTTAACTATCAAAGAAAGCTGTATACAACTAAATTTCTTGTGGAATTTGAAATCAGTAATTACATTATTTTTCCATAAGAAAATGAGTTAATTTAACATGGTTATCCTCATCCAAAAAGGTTTAAAACTGAATCCCAGATGTTGTTAGAAACATCTACTGAAGGACAGACCGCATTTTTCCACTTACACAGTACCCATTTATTTTTCTGGAGCAAATGGACAGGTGGCAATTTTGAATGTCTCATCTTTGTATAATCCGATGATAATTGCATCCATTTAGTCTACCATGTAAGGCATCCATGCATTTTAATTATTTGTTTACAGCCACCTAGCACTTCTCATCCTTCTTGTTGAACGCAAATGGAGAGATCAGGTTTTAGCCTAGTCGGAATAAAATAAGCAGTTAACTAATGGCTTTGAAAATGATAGCCTCACTAAACTATTTAATCAATTGCTCAAGTGTCATTTTTACACATAATTCTGAAAGATTGCTTCCAAATGGGTAATTTCTGAAGAAGCATTTATGAATATATATTCATTAAAGTGACAGAATATGAATTTGAGTGCATTTCTGCATTTCTCCATTGTTTTGTGGCTTACATTGCTATTAACTGAAAAATATTTCAGATCTGTAAAATGCAGTCCCCCCAAATTCATACAGATTAATTAATCAGAATTCAGTATTTTCTTAACTGATGGCAGTGTAAGGTAGAAACTGACAGAAACTAAGCAGGTTACATTTTTACTTCTAATGTACCTCCAGGGAATATATATTTATAAAAAGATACAGTGAAACTAACTTGCCACAGGATATTAAAAAATCTTTAGATAGTCATAGGCAAAATCAAATTGCTCTGAAAGATGTACTACGCAGCTGAATTAAAACACTGCTTAATCTGACTAAGTGTTAAAGTTGTGATATTCTCAGGCTGGTACCATATGTTAAAATA
Organism: Excalfactoria chinensis; assembly: GCF_039878825.1. Lineage (NCBI taxonomy): Eukaryota > Metazoa > Chordata > Aves > Galliformes > Phasianidae > Excalfactoria > Excalfactoria chinensis. The sequence continues at coordinate 38,603,435 of NC_092827.1, forward strand.
TAATCTACACAAATCTAAAACTTTTCATGACATATGCACTACATTCCATATGTACTACACAGCCTTTCTCATTTTTTTCCTCCCAGAAAAATGGGATATGCATTATGAAATAATAGTTTAGCAATACCAATGTCAATAATTAATAATTACATAAGTATGCACTTTTTATAGGTAAAACATTCTTCAAAAATATTTTCTATAAAAAATCTTTCACTCTTTCTTAAACAGATCCAGTTGTTATGATGAAATATTTATACAAAATTATTTCTTTCATTTACCAAGTGGCGTTGTGTAGTCTTTTGCCTATGACAAATTGCCTTTCCTAGAAGCATCTTTCTTTTCCTGGTTTGTTTAAAAACAAACTTAGGTTTTCTTCCTGTATACTTCAAGTTAACTATTCTTTATTTTAATTATAACTTGGATTTTTTATACTAATTATTTCCCTGCTCAATTTTGAATATAGCTTTTACTATGTCCATATCTTATCCTAGAGAAATGGACTATCAGGTGAAAATATATGGGCTGAGAAATTGTACTGGGCTGAGGCAGTATGCATCACCTTTGCCATAAATGGCATTATAAATGTTTAATGTTTAATGAGTAGTTAGCCTGAAATAATCTAGGGAATGCATCTAGGGAGCAGCTAGAATGTTAGAATCTAACTCCAGAATATTTTTATTTCTCTTAATAAGTTTGTTCAAATGCAGTATATTTACATACATATGTGTTTATACATGTATGTGAATATATATATATTTGCCTATGTATATGTGCATAAGCATAAGTGATAGCTGTAAGTATGATCTTATTTAAATAATGTTCTACAAATCCTACTCTCAGCTGGCTTTTTTTCCTATGTCAGTGGTGATCTTGCCTTTTGCTTAGAGTTTCAAGTCTTGTAGATTTTCCTGCAGCTTTAGGGGAAATAAGAGTAGATAACTCTTTGTGTTTGTTATCTTCAAGAGCAAGGGTGGCAGACTGGATCATAGCAGTTTCTAGGATCCATTTTCAAAGTCCATGGTACCATTCCATGAACTGAGAAGACTCTCTGGGATCATATACCAGCATCAGAATGGCTACTGTTACTGTCACCAGGGCAAGAGGCTTGCAGAGAGTGATTTAAGGACCAGTGTGAGAAACCACAGCAATCTTTCATTGACCTCAAATCATCTGTTAAATTACCCTCACAATGGGCTCTACTATTTCTACATAAATAAGTACTTTATGTACTCCTGGAACTGTTTTTAAATGCATCTATAAGTGTTAAAATAAAACAAGAGATTTCCTATGTCCAGGTGCCAATTTTTAATCGAGAGAAATCTCCATCTCACCGTTTTTTTTTTGTTGTTGTTGTTGTTGTTTGTTTCTTTGTTTGTTTGTTTTTTGTTTGTTTTGTTTTGTTTTGTTTGTTTGTTTGCTTGTTTTCCCTGTTAAGGTTATTTATACCTTATAAGCCTCTTAGCTAAATACTCTGTCATATAGGCAAGAGGTTTCTGCTTGTTTTTACAGTATTTCAGTGCCATCCACTTGTTCATAACAATGATTTCCTAACAGATGATATGATATATTCATTTTGAGCAGTTCTTAAGTGTCATCTCTTAAAATAATTTGTTTAAAACACCAGGAGAGGATTCATGATGAATGAACCTGAAATATTTGAAGATTCAGCTTTGCAGTTCAAGTGTTCTTTTAAACCTTCTGACTTTGTTTTTCTATACTCTCAGAATTCAAGATAATCATAGAATCATAGAATTACCCAGGTTGGAAAAGACCTTGAAGATCATCAAGTCCAACCGAAGCCTAACCCATCTTGTAGTGTTTTGTCACTTAGTTGTAAAAAAAATAAAATAAAAATGTGGACAATTCTGCAAATTTGAAAAACACTAGAGAGAATAAGTTGGTAAGAGGTGACTACAAGTAGAACAGAAGGGAGAAACTTTATTGGTGAACTCCATCAGAAGAGGAGTGGCCAGCAGGGACAGGGATGTGATTGTCCCTCTCTATTCTGCCCTCATGAGGCCCCATCTGGAGTACTGTGTCCAGGTCTGGAGCTCCCAGTACAAGACAGAGAGCTGTTGAAGAGGGTCTAGAGGAGCACCACAAAGATGATCAGAGGGCTGGAGCACCCAGCCTACAAAGACAGGCTGAGGGAGCTGGGCTTGTTCAGCCTGGAGAAAGGAAGGCTGCGGGGTGATCTAGTTGCAGCCTTTCCAATAATTTTTTAAATTTTCTAATACCTAAGGAGAGCTTCTAAACAGGAGGGGAGTCAACTATTTGAAAGGGTAGATAACAACAGGACAAGGGGAAATGGATTTAAGTTGAAGTGGGGAAGAGTTAGGTTGGATGTCAGGGGAAATTATTTCCTGTGAGAGTGGTGAGGTGCTGAAACAGTCTGCCCAAAGAGAGGTTGTGGATACCCCACCCCTGGAGGTTCTGAAGGCCAGGTTGAAATGGGGTGTTGGAGATTCATGATCCTTGAGGTCCCTTCTAACCCAGGCCATTCTGTGATTTTGTGATAGCATTAGGAAAAGAATCAAGCTTTTGATGTGATTAAATTAATACACTTCTGACTAAGTTTAGAAAGTAAGTAGTTGCTCAGATCAGATCTGGAGTAGTGAACTTGGAGAATTCTATCCTTAAAGTATATAAATCTGTAAAACTCACTAAGGTCCTAAGTGCTAAGTTGTTCTGCAATTGGAGCAACATTTCTTTTTTAAAACAAACAGACAACAAAACATGTCATTCAAATTACAGTAAGTTTACTGGACACAGTATCTCCCATCAGCGTTCAAGTGTTTGGTATATTTTCCTCAAGATCTTTTGTAAAGTCTGATAAGAACTGAGTGCCGTCATTCTGTTCAGCTAGTGCTTTTCAGGGCATAACCTCCAGAGTAATTATCAGTGATTCTTACTAATGGAATTTAAAATAATCATAAATAAACAATAATAATGATTATTTGTTTTTAAAATGATTAGATTATTTGCATTTAATATAAGACTGTAAGCTTATATGTGATAAAATAGAATGGCTGGCTTTCTTCTTAAAATAATTAATGAACATTCTTGTTGCAGATAAATTCTCTGTCCAAAATAAGTCTTCTAAAATAAAATAATAATGTACACTGCAGTCATGTCATTCATCTCTCAGCTGGGCCTGTCTTTCAAATAACTGGAGTTTTAAAGGGATTCCTTAAGCATTAGAAAGATAAAATAATAACTTTCTGTTTTCCTGAAGCAATTCACTGTATTAGCTATAGAAACAAGATCATCTGATTTTCAGGTAGAACTCAGTGGATTGTGCTTATATCAGTATAATTAGTGTAATAATTGATCATAAGTACTGTAACTTTTATATTATAAGAATATATGAAATATTGCTAAAGCAGTGTAAAAGAGGTTATTGATATGAAATGGCACTCATAATTGTAAGATTATTTCTTCATTATTTATGAAAATACTTGGATTTGTTTTGAGTTTCTCAGGATTGTTGTGTATATATTATATTTAAAAATGAATACACCTAATTTAAAAGCAAAGTTATACTACTAGCTTTAGAAAATCGTACTGTAACAGAAAACCAAAAACACAAACAAACAAAAAAACCAACATCAGTCTTTTGGACAAATAAAACATATGCATCATTCCCCCTCACTAGAGCAGTGAATAATAAGATGCTCTCCTGCAGCTGTATATGACAGGAAAAATCTCTTTGCATGTAGTAATTAGTTTACAGCATGCTATTGCCTGGAGCCTAGCAGGAACTATTTGCAAGCAAATACAAAAAATATTTCCTGAGGTAAAGCAGTTGGCTGTTGCTTCTTTGGTCACCAGCAAGTTCCTTTTCATTTGAAGTGTTTTCTTTTATTATTTTAGAAAGTAATACAGATGGAAAAGTAAATCAGCTAAAGATATAAGAATGCTATTTTGTTTTAGGTTGTTGTTGTTTGAGACAGCTGATAAACTTGAATTTAGGCTGTTCTAAACACAAAATGAAAATGTTTCAAGTTTTTATTTACTTACTTATTTATTTACTTTAATGCAATAGATTGAACAAAGCAAACAAAACCTTATGCCTATGGAGAGTTGTAAAAGAAAATATACAAAAGAAAGAAAGGTATCTGTCCTTCACAGTTTCACTTGAAGTCTGCAGGATTAAGAGAAGCCTTACATGTTTCCTTCCAAGAATTCTTTTGTTTCTTAAAAAACATTTTAATGTACTGTCTTTAATGACTGATGCATATGTGAACTGTGCCAGCAAGCCTGCCTATTTTCATTCTACATGAAAACTCTTTTCTTGATCATTCTGGGCACAGAGCAACATATATGAGAACAGTCATTCTCCTAAACTATTAAAGTCAGGCCTGAAAATGTAGCCTGCTGACAATATAAAGGATCTGATATCAGTGGCAAAATTCATAGTATGCATTGCAGACTGTGGTAAGAATAAGGGCACATAGGTTTTTTTTTTTTTTTGTTTGTTTGTTTGTTTTTGTTTTTTTTTTAATTGTTATTATTTTATTTTTTTATTTATTTTTATTTTTATTTTTTATTTTTTTCTCTTTTCTTTTTTATTTAAATTAACTTTCTGCAACCAAAAATAATGTAACAATGAAAATTCTTTGGTTATCCTTAGGGCAAGGTAAAATGTTAGTTTGAATTCACTGACGGTGGTTTAAACTAATGAGTTTGACCTTACAATCAATACGACAGACAAAAGAAGAATACAGAGATTGCTGTGACCTGCCTGAAATTAAAAAATGATTACTTAATCATATTTGAGTATGGGCCAGTATTCCTAATAATCTCATGCATAGCCTCTTGTTTCTCATTGTTTCTTTTGCTCAAAAGAGCAAGGAACCTATCAGAACCTTTGACGATTGCTAGACTGGGTTAGGGTTAGGTGATTGCTAGACACGTTCTTTGTGTTTTGGCCCTGTGAGAAGTGCATTGGGTTGTAACAACTGAACTTATTTCTGCTGAGGTAATAATTTTTGATATTGTACTTGGATTTTTGCTCGCCTTTGACAGAATCATTACCAGAATTTAAAAAAAAAAAAAAAGTGATTACCTGAAGAAAATGTATCAGATTACATAGAAACAAAACTTGAATTTTTGATCTGTTACAATGGATCAAAATGGTACCATAATTGAAACTGTATATCTGCAGCTCTGACTTTTTAAGAGCAAGAAAGGATATTGTAAGACTTTTCTGGCCTTTCTATTCTCTTACAAGTTAAGTATCTCTTTCTACAGCAGTGTAATTACTGTCAGTTTCAGTTTAAAAAGTAATAGCACCACCATCTGTGGTGTGATCCCTTTTAGCATAGGGTGCCAGCTTGCCCATGTAAGCTTGTTTGATAGTATATTTTAGGAAATCTTGGCATATGCATTTCTCTACTTCGCTTCCTAGATTTTTCTTTAATATTCTAGACTATTCCAGAAAGAAGACTGGTGAAAATAATCTAAAAATTTAAAAAGAAGAAACAGTTATAGGTTGGAAATAATGTTTTGTTTTATTTTTTGTTTTGTTTTGAACATTCATTTAGAGGATGTTCAAGGCTGCTGGAAATGCCTTCAACTATGATCTATGGAGGAAGAAAGTACTTCTTTTATAATTACCAACAGATACATATCTGGCTTACTGTACAGTTTGCGCACAAGCCTGGTTCTTACTAATGTGATCATATTTGCTAACATTGCTATAGCAGATGTTACAGATTAGGAGTCCTTCCAGGATAAATATGTTATTTATCTCCCATGTGACCTGTTTTTATTAAGAGTAGAATAGAGCTCCTGAGAGATTTATTTCTGCTTGTCTAAGTAGTAGCAATAATTGTTTGACTGAATGAAAAATAAGCTTTACTTTTTCTTGTAACACAAACAAGTGTCCAATGTATAAATTTGCAAATATTATGTGTTATAATATTTTCCATATTATAAATACTACATGTTCACAGAATCACAGAATCACCAAGGTTGGAAAAGACCTACAAGATCATCCAGTCCAACGATCTGCCTGTCACCAACAGTTCTCGCTAGACCATGTCCCTCAATACAACATCCAAATGTTCCTATTTTTAATATACTAAATAATATATTTTTATATAGAATAATCAGTAATTTGTGTTCTGAAGCCTGTCTTAAGATACATAGCCAGCTTAAACATTAAAAATAATAATAATAATAATCAAAAATATTGCCTGATCCTCACAAAATGTCTCATATCAGACCTAGAAAATGAGAGCTCTGACTTTTAATACATTTTACAGGTCAAACATATCAGGGTTTCCTTTTACTATGTCTGTTCTGTCGCACAGCCCACATATGAAGCTCATACTTGCAGACAAAAAAGTATTTCCTAAACCCTTGTCCACAAAGACTATCTGCATTTAGTTCTTGTGGAAAATCAAATAGCATTCTTAAGCCCCACTTGAGCAATGCTAACACAGGCTGCTTACCATTTCAGTCTAGTCCTCTCATACATATCTCCTAGAGAATCTGATAAAATTATAGAGAAAACTAGATTGGAAGAAAGGTCTGGTTGCTACCTGCACCATGCTTCAAATCAGAAAGCAGGAAGAATTTTCTTGAAGGTTTCTCAGAATTATGCCAAGGTTTGGGCATATCCAGGGATGGACAATGACCAACCTCCCTGGTGCATGTTCTAGCGTTTAACTACTCTCAAAGTGAAAAGCTTATGTTTAGACACAATTTCCCTTCCTGTCTTCTGTCCTTTCTCTTTGCATCTCCAGGAACACTCACACTCTATTACTATTCTTCTGGTAACTTAAAGCAGCTACTAGATCTTCCTGACTATTTATTTTTGCAGGCTGAAACCCAGATCTCTGATAATCTTCTTCTACATCAAGTACTCTAGCCTTCTAACCATCCTGATGATATCATCTGGACTCTAGTATGCCCATCTTTACTGGTGGCTTAAAACTGAATACAGTACTGCAAAAGTAGTCTGATTATTGATAACCACGGTCACTTATTTATTTATTTATTTATTTATTTATTTATTCTCCAAAACTGCTTAGCACCCTGTCAGTATTTACCTATACTATGCACAGTATATATGATTCCAAACTGCACAATTTTTCATCAACCTCTGCTGAATCTCATGAAGTTTTAATCAGACTGCTCCTCCATTTTGCCTAATTGCCTCAGAATGGTGGTCATGCCTTCTAGTGCATCAAGCTCACCTTGCAGTTTGACATTACACACATATTTGCTGAAATACATTTTACTATCCAGATTGTTGATGAAGTTATTGAACAACTTTGGCTCTTGTACCAGCCCTTGAGAAATACTGCTTATTAGCTGTCAGCTAAATCTGGAATTGTTGACTGCTTGTCTCAAGTCCAGCCAATTTTTTCTCCAACTGATATCCAGCTGTTATCTTTCCAGTCTGGCAATACAGATGCCATAGGACAGACACTCTAGTCTGTTCAATAGTCATGAAAATTAAGAGCTGCTGCTGTCTTCTCATCTAAAGAACTAACATTATTATTACTGAAAAGAGCTAAGTTGGTTAGGTATAATTTGTTCTTGCTAAACTTCCTCTGCTTTTTCTTAAAACCTTATCTTTTTCATTCCTGGTAATGGCTTCCAGGAGGGTTTTCCCCATAATATTTCCAGAGACTGAGTTGGTCTGTAATTCTCTCACTTCCCTTTTTTGCAGGTATGTGTGACATTTTTATTTTCTAGTTGTCAGGGGCTTCCTTTGGTGAACATGATCTGATTAAGAGGTCTGTCTCCACAAATTTCTGTCTTTTATTCACTAAAATAAAATTCAGAACTGGAGAGTGGAAAATATTCTCTATTTTGGAGGATTTAAAACCTAGTCACTATTGAACAGCATTGTCCTAAAGACCTACTGACTATAAACATACTGGTTTCTTTCAGCCAAGCATCACCCTGAAAATTTGTCATCACTAAAAATAGCAACATTTTTCTAAGGGTGTTCTCACATTTGATGATGTATTAATATTTTCAGCACACTACTGAGTTTAGCTTTTCATATTTACAGAGCACTTTTAGGCCTGTACAAGGACAAATTCTTACACTGATGGGTACCAGACTATAAAGTGCGTTTAAACAATGCTTTTTTTTTTTTTTTTAAAGTGAGCCTAGATTAATACAATCACAGATACACTTCAGTCTTCTCTAGAAGTTAAGAATAGGTTTCTATAAGTGGTTATTCCTACTGAAAACATTAACTTGTAAAAACTTAAGAGACAAAGTGTGCTTTTTATAGAGAGACAGTATCAGCAATACAAAAAGTACTATTTCTGCACTTCTGTAAACATTTATTAAGTTATTGTCTCTTCATCAGACATGTGTAATGCTCCCTGTGTTTGAATCTTGGAATCCCAGTGGGACAGGAACCACATAGAGCTCTGTTCAATGATCTTCAGGTCTGTGGCATGTCTTTTCACACATTCCTTAGTACATTTACCTGTTAATTAATTATACTGCATGCAAACTTTTATATGTAAAATGTATACATTGTAATCCCCCTCCCCCCGCCCCCTCGTCCCCCAAAGAATTACAGATAATCAGAATACAGTCCTGAATAGTTACTTTCTTCTATGCTTTCAGCCTTCTCTTCTCCTGACAGTTCCAGCTCCTTGACTACTATCTTACCTTATTTTGATGTTGGCATGGCATTTTTTTTTTACTATGATAATAAGAAGTTTTTGTTTGTTTGTTTGTTTGTTTGTTTGTTTGTTTTAAAGTCAATAGAAATTGAATCAGATATAAGAATGGTCACTATCAGAAATATTTTAATTTTTAAGATAGAACGAAGACATTATTTATTCAAATTACACTCTTCATCTCCTACAATCAAAATTTGTGTCAGATGAATTAGTTAAGGACACAGCATTTTATTCTGGACCCTCTGAGAACTGCCTTTCATTTCTCTGCTAACAGCCACCACCAGAGTTTATACTGGAAATTTTTGTTTTACTTCCCCTTCCTTTTCCTTTCCAGATCCCTTCTGTTTTAAAATGTATTTATTTCTTAATTCAAAGCATGCATCCTTGTGTAAATTTATGTAATCTGAATCAACAGACATCTCTGTGGCCAGTAATGATCCACATTCTTACATTAGAACATGCGTTTAAGACTGAAAGTATCTGGAGACATTGGCATCCAGGATTTTGTCTTTCCTGTTTAAGTTCTTTATATACTCAGACTGGACTAAAACCTGCTAACCATCTTAGCATTAGTGGGACTTTGTTCAACTGTAGTCCTGACTGATCTTCTACTGTATTCAGAATTTGATTTCAAACGCTTATCTTCATTTTCAGAAGGCTAATAATTTGTTTCATATTTCCATAAGATAAGATCCTGAGAATGCAAAATATTTTCAACCATTTTCTTGTTTTAACTAAAAAATAACATTAATTTATGCCCAAATGATTGTGTCACAGATAGCAATTTATTTCTTGAGATTGTTTGGGGTTATTATACTATAACCAGAAGCAATCAGAATATGGGCAGAAATGCAACACTCCATTTGTTTATTTGTTTGTTTTCCTTTGTTTATTTGTTTGTTTTCCTTTGTTTATTTGTTTGTTTTCCTTTATTTTTTGTAGTCTGTGACATAACTATTTAAGAAATAATTGGTGGATTTTTTTTTTTATGTTTTTATTTTTTTATTTATTTTTTTTCCCCAAATTCATGTACTTTCCTTTTTGCAAGTGTAAAGTGAAACCAATTTGGGAAAGATTGTCAGCATTTTTAAATTATCACTAAAGACATATTATATTGCTAGATATACTACTATATACTACTCATTATTTTTACATGTGTAAATTTGAATTCATCGACAATTGACTGGCTTGCTATTTTAATTATTATTAGTTTATTACTCAAGACCATGTATTTTAGTATCAAATAAGATATAAACAGAATCCAAGGTAATCAAATACTTATTTTGTATTTGTGAGATGGGCAAAAAAGTAAGTAGTAAAAAGCTACTAATGTTGATTTTGGGGTTGATGAATAGGGCTCTTCCCTTTTTGTGATTTTTTTTTTTTTCTTAATGACCCTAAAAGCAATAAATATTTTATTAAAGATTAGAATGCTTTTCAAAAAACAAACTAAAGAAAAGAGATGTCACTTACAGTTTAGATGTGACTGATTCATATTTTGTAGAAAAATATCAGCAGGAGAATTTCGTCGATAGATTTTAAGAGTGGCAATACTGTCTGTAAACTAATTCTACTTCGGACAGAATCACCTATAAGTATCTCATAAAGAAAATGAGAAGAACAACAACAAAAAGAAAACAACAGTCATTATGATTGAATGATTGTTTTTTGCAGTTATCTATAAATTCTTTGTGCATTTTAAAGAAAGAAGTAATATTTTCACTGTTTGTTTTTGTTTGTTTCTTTTTGTGGTGTTTTTTTGTTTGTTTGTTTTATGTTGGTTTGGTTTGTGTTGTTGTTTTTTGCCTGCATCTAGGCAGCAAAAATGAATTTTTGATGTCATTTTCTAAAGAGAATCCATGGGAGAAACTCATCAACTTTAAAATAAGATATTAAAAGATGAATACCCTTTTGCAAGTGCAGCTTCTATTGTCATTTAATGCTAATGTCAGAAGATTCACTTGAAAATTTGAACTGTGAAAGAGGCACTGAAATAATTAAGTGTCATAAGATAAAAACAGTGTTGACAAACGGCGATACTGGAGTAAAACTGTAGCATAAACAATGAGTTTTATGGCTGCTACCTATTTAAACTAAAGTAATTATAATAATATGATTTTTAGAACTCTACACTACAGCATCCCTGGAATTTACCCATAGTTCTAAGGAAGTGGTATATTTCTTTTACCAGAAAGAAAGTGGCTTTTGTTTTTCTTTCATAAATTAAGTATCTAGATGTGATTGAAAGAGACACTGTTTCTCCAGAAAAAAAATTGGAATCAATTTTTGAACAGTTAGATTATTTTTATTTTATTCTTTTTTCTTACAAATGGGAATGATGGAAAAATGTACATTGTGTTTTATCCTTGACATTTTTCTGCAGTTTTAATAATCACCTATTTGACTAATTCATTTTTGGGAATATATATAACAATAATCATTCTTTAAGTATCGTGTTCTGAAATAGATACAGTGCCTAATCACCAAGAACTAAAAAGGAAACAAAGAATTTATTTTTTATTTGTCTTTTGGTAGAACCTAAATTTTTGCACAAAACCACTTGGATTCATTGCTCAGTGACATGATTTAGTGGAGGGTTGTTAGAGTTGGGGTACTATGGTTAGATTGCATTTGGACTTGATCCTTAAAGTCTTTTCCAACCCGGGGAATTATATGATTCTATGTATAAGTTGGTACAGGTTTATTACAGAAAGATGTATTAACTCTGTCACTAGCAACACATCATTTGGTGCGTATTTTTAAGCACAGTGCAGAATATGTCTGTAGTTGCACAGCATTGTCCCCTCAGTTCTCCTTGGATCAGCTTTGTAACTAAATCATCATCTTAGTGAAAGATGAAATTATCACTACACTTTCTTTGAATTCACCTTCCATCAATTTGTATTTGAATTTGGTCTTCATGGTTAAATAAGAGTGACTGTTCAATGCCATAAAGATTTTATTTATTTATTTATTTTTCCATCTGGCAAACGCTGTTTTAGAGTGTTCCAGAAATTACTTAATGTACTGAAAACAGTAGTAATATAGTGCTACAGAGACCAGGGAACAACGTTCCTCAGAAATGAATAACATTACTTTATGAGATCTAAAGATAATCAAGTCAATCAGCTGTCAAATAGGAATTTTTGGCCAATTGGAAATTATTTTGTTGCATAAAATACAGTTTGATCTGTGAATCTATCAAAGATATTTAAATCATAACAAATCACACGTGCTAGTCAATACTACTAAAGAGAAAGTGATTTAAGGAAAATTCAAGCATTGCAAGAATAATTTAGGTTGGCCATTAATATTTTTGTTTAAAGTTGATACTGTTAAATAAGGACATGCTGTGATACAGAAGAATATCTAAACAGGAGAATATTTAAACAGTTTTTCAGAGTTTATTTTAATGTGAGAAATGCAAGGAATGGTGTAACATCTAGTTTATGATTATGTTTTGTTTTGGATAACACAGACAACAATTACTCGTATGTAATCTTATGGTTCCCTAACCATTAGTGTGAAATTGAAGTTCTATTACATAAGATACAAAAAACCATGAAATGTTAGGGCAATTTTTAGGCACTTTAGCTACAGTGAAATTTAGATCCCTGAATTAAGCTCTGAAGCAAGTGAATTTAGAGTGAACACTCAAACAAAAACATCCCATTCTGGAATCTGAAAAGCTATAAATGTTCTGAGATGGAAGCAGTGAAGAAGTAAAAAGGGACTTGCCTGGACTTATGCTAAACATTTGACACTGTTCTGCACAATGTTATTCTCTGTAAAATGGAGAGAAATGGATTTGATGGATGGATCACTCAGTGGATAAGGAATTGTTAGTATTCAAAGAGTTGTTGTCAGTGGCTTAGTGTCCAACTGGAGAGAAGTGATAAGTGCTATTCTTCAAGGGTTGGTTTGAGTACTGGTGCTATTTAAGATCTTTGCTGGTGACAACAGTTTGTGGCTCTTGACTTTAAATGTAGATATATTTTTATATCTGTGGGCAGGAGTAGATGCCAACAAAAGAGTTCAAAAATATAGAGTTCTACAGAAATATTTCCCTGAAGTAGACTTGTAAACACAACAGATTGTGGCTCTTGACTTTAAATATAGATTTCCTCATACAGATTAAGATTTCTTTGCAAATCTGAAACATATCATGAACTGAGGAAGATATTTCTCACCCAGGGCTAAACATGGTTTAAAGTATGCTGCAGGCCTTACAGAACAAATCAGACATGGTTCCTGCCTGGAGAAGTGCAGTCTAATTTTAGACTTGACAGAACAAGTGAGCACAGCAAATCATGGAGGAGGATGGGAGATGAAGAGGGTCACACTAAGGAGATTACATGGTTACTTAGGTTTATTTCATGCATATCATGATAGTATCTGTATTTCATTTGTATATCACGTTTCAAATGTTTCTGTAAGTATTCCAAAAGTAGCTCCAGAGGCAATGGAAGGAAAAGAGGAAGAAATTAGTATGTGATTTAGAGAAGTGAAAGAGGTGTTAAATGTAGTCTTTCAGTGTACAAAATAATGGTCTAAATTTGTTTACAGGCTCTTTTGTCTGTTTTGTTATGACATTCAAACAATCGCATGATGTTTGTAAGATGATTGTAGCCTGACCATCTAAATATACTTTTGCTGGATTGTTCCTGAACAATTATGTTGGTAAACATTTAAACCAACCGTGCCCAAAATTTTGGCTTTCCTGGACCACATTGGTTGAATAGGAATTGTCTTGGGCCACAAATAAAATATATAGTGTAGTTAAGGTATATAATAAAAGGTACTTATGCACATTAAGGTTAAGTTTAGTAGACAGACTTCAATCCTAGGTTTCCACCTTTGAAAGAAGGGTCTCCTGAGTAATATAAATACTGGATTAAAACTGTTGAAGCTCAGGAAGGCCTCAAATCTAAGTCTTTTAACTTTGTTAGCATTTTAGTCACTTTAGCTTGAAATTGGTTTTCTCATGCACTAGGTGAAATACTTAGTAGAAGGCTCAGCACTGTGAATAAGAGGTCATATGCCATCCCTGGCTTAGGAAACTGCTGAGGAAGCACCAGAGCCTGGTGTCAAATATTTTCTGTTCTGTTGTTGTGATCTTGGGACAACGAACCTTCAAGATGAGTGTGGAAATATGTGAGGAAATCATGTGAAAGTCCATTGTGCTCCAGCAGGCAGAATAAGTTAATTTGTCAGAAGTAATTGTTTAGGTTAGACACAGGGTCAAAGATTTTAACAGTTCAAAGGGCTTAGAATGGTAAACAGTAATATAATTTTTGGATGTCCTGTTGCTGTTTTTCTTTGACCTCACTAAATAGCTACAGATGTTAAAAATCTGTCTTGGCTTAGCAAGCTTGAACCTGTGGATTGCTTCTTCCAATATACTGCTGCCAGCAGCACCAGATAAAGCACAAATACAGAACAAAGAGAAAAGGGGAAAGACATAGGAAGAGTGAGCAACCATTTAGAAGACATCATGGAGTAACATCTTACTGGCCAACAAAAATTCTGTAATATCTCTAGTTCTGCTTTCCAATTCTGGCTCATGAAATATAGGGATATCAAAGGAGATTCAGGAACATGTAGAATGTGAAATTAATTTTTACTCTATATCTCCTCTTTTTCTGCTGAGGCTTCAATCAGAATCCTTTTCCTGCCTCTCAACCTCATCTTTATTTTCAAATATTAGTGGAATTATTACTACTTCAGTTCAGTTTGTTTACTAGAAATTGATCTTATTTTGAATATTTTGAATCCTCAATTTGATTTTTAAATGCAGGGCAAGAAATGAATAGTTTGGTTGCCATAATATTCAAAGGTCTTTATAGGTATGAAAATGTGAAACCTGCATTAAGTAGTTTTCTATTTGTCCTGATTTTTTCAGTATACTCAAGAATTTATTTATATTGAGTAAATAGTAATAATGCTCCCTGGAAAAGTATTAACAATGTTTTATAAAGCAATTTGCTGTAGGCTATTTAGAAGACTCATTTTATGAAGTAACACCTAAGTGTATATTGCTTTCTAGATATAGGAATTAAAAGGAATACAAGAGAAGACTCAAGTATGATTCTCAAGTATGTTAAGAGCACTAATGAATAAGTCATAGAAAGGGGAAGATCAAATTGAGCATGCCAGTTTACTCATGTCAGTATAAGGGTGGCAAATTGTTTTCAAACAATAAATATTCTGTTCCTCTGAGCTGAACTTCCTATACAGCTGTCAGGACGAGTTACAACTGTTTCAAATCAGTGTTAAACAACTCTGCTGGCTCGCTTATCTTGGTAGGGTTTACAACATTGAAGTAGTACAAGCTTCTAGTTGTTCCTAAGGAACACCTGCTGCTCTGGGACTGTCAGGGCATAACATGCATGGATCATCTTGAAAATGTTCCTCCCTTTACCAAGGCTGATCTAGAAATCAGCTAGTCTGACTGAATCAGACTCCTTTTTCATTCAGTAAATCTTCAGTGGAAAAGTCTTTACTTTCTTTCTTCTGTTACTGATGGTCTATATTGTTCTAACTGGCAGGAAATCTGTAAACAGCTGACAAGGTGATTGTACACATTCCCAGACCTTTTCATTTATTTCTTTTTATTTATTTATTTATTTGTTTGTTTGTTTGTTTGTTTGTTTACTATTGTGCATGTTGCAGTGTTTTGTACACTGATTTCCTACAATAATATTGCTCTTTATTCCGGGTAACACTGAACACTGTGCAGTTCAGGTCAACCTTACTTTTTGTTCTGTTAGACTATTCATCTACTATTTTTAGTTGTGTAGATCCCTTACTCCTCTTTAGTACTCATACTATCTTCCAAAGTCATAGCCTCTGTAATTTAACTAGTGTTACTTATATCTTCTTCTAGATTGTTAATAAAAAATTTTACTGAAATAGGTTAAAACTAACCATGGAGCAAATCTTTGGGCAACTCCTCTGTTATACCTCACTTGAGATATTTAAGAACTGTTCAGTCCATAAATATTTTATTTCTTTATTTTTTATTTTTTTTTTAAGATTTCAGTATATTCATGTGAAGTCAGGATATTTTGACTGTGGAAAAGTTCATGAGAAGTTTACATTTCTCACAAGATATTAATTTTAAACAAGCTTTCACCACAATCTTGACTATCATTGAGCATCGTATACATATTTCTTCTATTCACTGTAATAATGAATAGTCTAATGCTTTTGGAGTTGATGAATTATTTAGGGACTGAAGTCAGTACATTTAATAAATTAAATAGTAAGGATTGATGCTGTAAAAGTGATGTTATATATGCATATTTGCTTTCTTTTTTACATACTACACTCCTTAATTACAAATGTAATGTACAATTTATTTAATGCAGAACAATATTCTCACTGAATAGTATAATACATTATATTAAAGTACCCATATCATATCTTGGTTATTCATTAAAAAAATTAAATATTATCCTAATAATTTATCTGACTTTCAGTTCTGATGCAGTGAGTTCTAAATCAAACTACTGGGTGTAGTCCTGCACAGAAGTCCTGGAAAACAGTGTCTGGAAAATCATTCTTCCTCTTTTCTCTGGTGAATGGGAGAATGTGATTTTCTGCAGCTGAAGGTGTCTCAGGTGAACAGTTTGATATTTGTTGTGTTCAGCACTATCCAGTATTGAATCAGTACACTCAGCAGTTTGGTTAAGATTCTTCTTGTTTCTCAAATTTGCTAATTGGAGGAATCCATCCAGCTTGTAAAATGTTTATGCTAAAGTTTCTCCAGTTAAAACTGCTACCTAGCCCATTCTTATTCTGAACGTGCATGATAGATGTCTTCATGAATAAAATAAGCAATCATCTTTTCTTTACATTACTTCCTATTCCATGTCCAAAAAGTAAGAGAGTGAATCGAAAGGATCTGGTCAAATTTAGCAGGCTTGAAATAATGGTAAAACAGTATGCACACTGTAGTTTTGTGCTGTCTGTGTCTTTGGCATATGCTGTTCAACTGTGCTAGATGTTTTGGGTTATACATCATATTGTAGCTAATATTTTTGTAGTACTGATTCATTTAGATGTTCATTTTTAGAAACGTGCTAGGATTGTTGTCTGAATGTAATACGGATGAAATACAAATGCAATTTAAATTAACTAAATACAGTTACCAGTAAGTAATTTTATGGGTCCTTTAAGTCATTCTTTCACTGTACTTCTTGATGATCAGTATTTCTTTTGATTCCCCTACTTAAAAAGAATCATGATTCCATGAGAAAAGGGATATATCATCAGACCAAGAATTCATTCTCCTTCATTTGATTTCTGTCATGTACTTTCAAAGCACACCTAAGAATGTAGAATTTTCTTAGCTTTTCTGTGACCACTAGGTGACTTCTATTTTGGAACGAATTGAAGGCAGTAATATGAATAAGTGATGAAAAGTTATAAGGCAGTATGCATTTTTAAGCAAGAATTAAACACTTTGCTCTATAATATGTGATAACTATGAAATATATTTAGTTAAATACTTAGACTTGTGATTCAAAGATCCTGGTTGTATCTTCAGTGATTCCCATGAAAAACATAAAAAGTAATGTCTGCACCCTTCCTGCTCTAAAAAACGATTGTTGACGATACTTTATTGAAGTTAGGCAGGTGGAGTTCTTCTAATATGGACCTTCTTATAAGAGAATCTAATAATAATATTTCAATGGACTCAACAGAATAAAACTTATATGCTTGTTCATTATATTCAAAAATATTAGTATTCAAAAAGATCAGTAATTTAAGATATTTACATCAGAAATTCTAACATCAGATATTAAAAATTTAACAATATTTAAGTGATCACTTTTATTTACTTCTCATTTTACTTTCTTTATAACTTATCCATTTTTAAATGCTTTTAATACATTGTTATATATCCGCTCACACAGAATCAGAAACCAACACAGGCCATTTTTCTGCTCTTTATAACAAAACTGACATAATTAAACAAGACACATGAAAAAAAGGCAAAATTGTCAGATAATGCTTTAGATTGACCAGTGAAATCACAACCATTAAGACTTGCACTTGAAGACTGACATTTATTTTAAATGTCTAAAATACAGAACACTTTTTCCTAGCAAATATTGTCCTAACAAGAATAATATATAGTATTTTCCAAGTTTTGTTGGGTTGACAACAAAGTAATGTGAATATTATTTATCTTTTCAATGAGACAAAAAACTTCTAATCTAGTTTTATTACAAAGTACAAGGAGAATTCAGATCACAGTGTTTGATTAGAACTCAGTTGACTTTTTTGAAGAACATATCTGGATTACATAGAACCAAATGAACCATCTTTGTCAAGTACAGACTTTGAAGACAAGAGGTTTTTAAGCATTATGTTTGGAGCATAAAATTTGAATGTTTGACTGAATTTTATTATTTTAAACACTATTTTGAAGATAATTGTGTTTTCTGAAGTGACACATGCATTATTCATCTAGCTTTGATTGTCTGACATTTT